>NC_141687.1:688340927-688775927 GCF_964263255.1 Lissotriton vulgaris | reverse complement strand
ATTGATGAGGGGGCTATTAAAGTTCCCCGCGGGGCAAAAGAAAAAAAAAATTGTGATTTTTCGCGGTAAAGGTGCTTCCCGGTACGTTAACCGGGCAGCTAACCGGCAGCGTAACGGGCGTCCGACATATTGTGTTTTTTGAACGTTTGTGATATGTGCACGTGTGGATTTTGTCTAAGGTTAAAAAAATATATATATATCTTTAAGCGTGCTCTGGCGCGCTTACGTTACGGGTTTTGTTTGCGCTGCAGAGACGATACGTCACGGTTATGCGATGCATCATGAGGCGTCTCACGGGCTATGTGATACGTCCCGTAATAAAGAATATATTTTACAGCTATAGATATTAGCTTTTAAAAAACCAATGAAATTCACTGAAAAAAACATAGGTTATAACCCATATATAGTTAGGAATTTGCATTTACAAAACCTTGAAAATTCACTGAAAAAACCATAGGTTATAGACCATATATAGTTAGGGATTAGCATTTACAAAACCTTATTTTATTCGCACAAAACCATTGAAATTCCATATATAGTTAGTTGCACTAACTATATATCGCGGACCCGCAATCCACTGCTAATGATGTCACATATTACATCATTCATGACATGGTCAGTGACATCACTGATGACATCACTGATGACATCACTGATGACATCACTGATGACATCACTGATGACATCACTGATGACATCTCAAATGACATCACCGATGACATCACTGACATCTCATTTGACATTACTGATCACATCACTGATGATATCATTTATTTGATAATACAATGAACATCTTCAGACTCTAATATAACCTTAGATACACTCAGTGTAAACAGACACTCACAGACTGTCACACATCCATGGAGTTACTCACACACCTAGTCAGTCATGCAAAGAATCAATCACACCTCCATTTCCTCAACTATACAGTTATACACACCTTACTTATTCAAACATATACTGACACATATTTACTCTCTTATACAATCCCTGATACAAGTTCACAATGATCCATACAGCCACTCTCACATTCACTGGCTCTTATGTTCAGTTATTTATATATGTCAACTCTCACATGGACTGTGTTTTACATATGTACTTACTTTGACATGTAGCACTGAGATATCCATTCACTCATCAATACGCTCATGCACACAGTCAACTGTCCATACAGCTGTTTCTACATGCACTTTTGAACCCATACACCTAGGGAATCAACTGCTCACACATCTATGCACAGAGTCATACACCTCCCAGCCACCCACACACATACTCAGTCTCCCATACAAATACTTGGGCAACCATTCAATAACCCATATAGTTACTGATATAGCTACTGATTTAAACATGCAGCAGTTTACAGAACAACATATATAATGATTGCCAAATTAAGACACTTTAGTCACTAACCCATGCACTCAGTGAGACACATTTAATCATTCTCTCATACAGTCAGTCATGCACCTACTAAATCCTTCATCCAGACACTTATACATCCACTCATTCTTCAATATGTAAGACATATTTTAACTTTACAGAAACATACAGTCACTGGGTGTTGTCATCAGTGATGTCATCAGTGATGTCATTTGAGATGTCATCAGTGATGTCACTGACCATGTCATGAATGATGTAATATGTGACATCATTAGCAGTGGATTGCGGGTCCGCGATATATAGTTAGTGCAACTAACTATATATGGAATTTCAATGGTTTTGTGCGAATAAAATAAGGTTTTGTAAATGCTAATCCCTAACTATATATGGTCTATAACCTATGGTTTTTTCAGTGTGTGTGTATATATATATATATATATAGTTTCAGTTCCCTGCGGTACTTTTGATTGGGTCCTACTTAGACACCCAGTAGAATGGTCCTCATTTAGTATTTTCAGCTTGACCAAGGGGTTGTCTTAGGGACTCATGTATATAGATTGTGTCATTGTTTTCAATCCAGTGATCCCACTGTTTCAGTCTGACAGATAAGATTATACTATACTCAGCATTAAGAACTAGATTATAATCGGATATGGATCTGTTTTTTACATATACTTTAATCACATTCACTTTCATTTGCACTTTTTTCGGTTTCCAACCAGTATAAATTTACAATTTGCCAATGATTTAGACATATGTATTTGCACTTTAAAATCATGGTTGCTAATGATGTATGCTTTTTAAGAATGGCTAAGACAAATACGTGTATTAAGTAAGTTGACAATGTGACAAGAGTTGACATGTGGATTTATCCAGATATTAACGAAAGTTAATTAATGAGGGCAACCTCTGTTCTTAATCCATTGTATATATGTACATAGTAATTGTCTGCTCATGTGTTTAGCCTTTGTGCCCAATGCAGCCAACGGATTGATCCGGGCATTTTAAAATTGTTTTTTGGCACTAATACACATGCATACAGTACGAAGTAACGCTTATTTGGTGTTTTGAGCAGGGGATTTATCCCAACACTGTTTCATGACAAACCATGATTGAATGTATTGTTTAGTGCGTGATATATTTTTCTACAAAAATGAAATGTCATAGTATTTCAACTATGTTTATTGCACCATGCACTTTACGTTGTTCTGGTTGGTCACCATCTATAGCACTAGCACTTTAAATTCTGCCTGATGACTGCATAACACCATGTGATCAAGGCCTGTGAGAGGCCGAAACGTTATGCTGCCGTTTGTTGCGCAATAAACTTCAACTCACGGAATTTTTTTTGGTCCTGCCGTTTTTCTTCGAGGTAGCGTGGCTTATTGCAGCTCTGAGTGCCTTGGTGGGGACCCGTGTTGGATATATATATATATATATATATATATATATATATATATATATATATATATATATATATATATACACAATTTCACATCTTTGAATGACGGCTGTAATTCAAAGAGGGCTAGATCACGTTTTTTGGATTTTTCAGCACCAGCACTTTGTATTTGAATGGTTATTCATGGTTATTGGCCCACTTTGGAAGGAATTTTGAATCTAGGATTTCTAACTAACAGCATGTGTGCAATCTAGCTTTCTAACACGAACTGGAGCAAGCATGACCAGATGTACTAGTAAGCAATTACTTAGTTTTATGACAGATTTTTTAGAAGGGACTTAATGGCCTCTAATTAATAAGAAATCGTATATATTCTTTTTATGTCATTTTTATACCAGTGTTTTTAGTACTGTCTGTGTAATAACATCTTAACCTAATAATGTATTTAGTTTTGCACATATTTATTGTATTCCTACATTTGCAGCACAGTCTTAAACATACATTGCGAAAGGAATTTTATGGTAATAAAGATAAGGTTTTGCACAATATGGGGAATTATAATCCTTAAAGTTTGATCATACCTACAGCCAATACATAGGATATACATACTCCACTGTGGTGGATTTTCCCTCCCGCTCCAGACATCTCTGGGTATATGATAGTAGGGGTCTTCTGAGAAAGCACAACTGAACTACTCAGATTTGACCCGTTCAATAAGAACCAAACCAACGTTGGCGGTGCCGTGTTTTTCCAATAAAATCTATATACGATCTGCTTGTTTAAACAACATAAACTGAGGTATTGTTGTCCAGGCTAATTCCAGACACCCCAAAGGATAGGTTAGTCTGTAGACCAGCTAGCTCACACTACCACTATAACAGTCTCCCCTCTCCCTCCCTCTTCTCCCCCACCCCCCTTTTCCAAGAAGCAAATATAGTTTCTGGCAACTATCGAACATGACAACCCTGACTCCTCTGGGGTTGTGGAAACAGTACAGTACTTTTCGATCAGTCACTCGTGCTCACTTTCTCTCAGAGAGATGCACAGAATAAACAGTGGCAACATTTTTCAATAAGTATTTATTGAACTAGTGTCATTCTAGTATAAAATACGACAACCATGAGACAGAAAAAGATTTATATGATTACAAGCACCAGCAGAGTAAATAAAAGGTGGAATTCTACCATGGTGCTAAAACAGTGAATATATGCAGGCCTATAGATACATGGCAGTAATAATGAATGCTCCTACGATGCAAACCCTTACTAGATGTATCTAGTTGTACCTAACATGTATGTTTGTGTATAGCCAAGAATCCCCCTTGGAAAGAGCCAACCCAATTACCTGATGTGAGAGAACGAAGGACGCCGTCTTGGTCTCGCGTTTGACAACCTGTAAGGGATGTCGGACCACTGCGTGCTGGAGAGTGCATACAGTGACCTCAGCGTCTCGTGTCAGCATGGTAGTTTCTCCTCTGGTTTGCCCAGCGAAGATGTGGTACTTATACAACCAAAAGGTACCCTCAGGGGTTCTACCTAGCTGTGTCATGGAACTGTGGCTATGCCGACCAAGGATGACTATAGCGGTGACCCTTGTACAGAGTTATTATGCAGAAGATGGTAATCCTGTGATACTAAGAATCCTCATGCATAATAAATTGAGGCTTGTTTTCGGAGAAAGCCACACAGCATTTATTCAGCACCCAACAAGGTAAAAAGTCTGTGCCAGAACATTTATGTAGAGCAAGGTAGGACAAATGTAGGTAAAAGGTTGTGCCCCTACCTAGACCTGTATTTGGGTACATTTGGGTTCATAACAATGCTCTGAACGTAACAAGTTACCACACATTCTTGAATGCCTTCCAAATACTTTTTTCCACCAACTCAGTTTAATACTATGTTCACCAGGTAATGAAAAGAATAAGGGAGGAGCTGTAACATTCTTCATCTTAATTTGCATTTCTCAGCAATCTAATTTCAATTCAATTTATTTATGATTTTGGAACTCACGTGAGATCCACATAAAAGAATAGCATAGAAAGAAAATACGGTTTACATACAAATATGAGAATAAGTAAGAAGAGCAATTTCATGACCACTAATATATGTCTAGAAAGCATTTAAAAAAGTTACATTTTTTTATAGCAAAACATTTCATTAGGCGGATTATAAATGGCATCCATTAGAGAGCTAGATGATAAAATACTTAATTTTAAACAAATAGGTCTCAACCACTTTCGCCTATGTAACATAAGGGCCGGACATACAAAAGGAACATGAGCAATGTCCTGGATCGATTTATTGCATTGATTGCACATTGCTGAGGAACCATACCATCTGGATAATAAATTGTTCAAAGTAAGAAGGTCCTGCCCCAAAAGGAACCAGAAACGCCGTATTCCATGAGGAAGATTCCAAGAGACATAAGGTTGCATGTTTTTAAATAGATAGGAGTCTGTAACCGGAGAGACGCCTTTCTTCAAAATAAGGGTATCCTTATCCATCCCAAAACTCTCATTCCATGTGGCCAGTTTTAGTGAGGACTTCAGCTGTTGTGCAGATAACGTAAAGAGAGTTGATTCCTCCAATTGTAATAGAGCTACAGCCCTTCTAAAATTCTTTACGATTACAGAATGCTCCTTTAGGGATCCCAATAGTTCTTTTTGTATGTGGTAACGTAAAGTATCCGTTCTTCCCTTAGCCAGACAAGAGATCCATTGTACTATCCCAGCTAGGACCTGGACCCAGCTACTACGTATACCAAATTCTAACCTAAGGGAAGCCACAGTACAAGCAGTGTTAACCATAGTTAAGTACCGTAAGAGTCTACCCTCTGTTGTATGTAAAAAAAACCATTGCCCCAAATCAAGCAATTCAATACCATAAAGTAGGGAGGCCGGGATTTTAGCCCGGAAGGCCTCTAGCAAATAGGCAAAATGTCTTTTGCCTGTGGCATTATAAAGGGCACCTAGACCTTTACCTTGTGCCATCTGCCTTCCGGATGTTATTATCTATATGGACCTTAACACTCAAGTTGCCAGAAACTATTTTCCCTAGGAAGACATACGTTTTTACAAATTCTAACTCATGACCACCTACCAACCACTTAAAATTCCCATATATCTGTTTTTTCTTTCCAGTCATACACATGACTTTGCACTTTGAGACATTTATCTTTAAATGGTGAATCTCTGCATATTTGTGTAGTGCCTGCAGACGCTTAATCCTTTCGGAGTCAGGTCAAATATTATTATATCGTCTGCATACAACAAACATAGGTTTATCCCCCAAAACAGGGGCAATACCTTCACTCAAAGATAAAGACTGGGGAAGATTATATATATATATATATATATATATATATATATATATATATATATATATATATATATATATATATATATATATATATATATATAATGAGCCAATAAACACCCTTGTTTTAGTCCATTGGCCGAGGAAATGGCTTGGGATAGGCCTCTTTCCCCACCCTGAAGAACTCTGCACCAGGTGTCAGAATGAAGATCCTGGACTAAGTCCAACAACAAAGATGGCATGCCAAGATCCAATAGTTTCCTCCACAGCGAAGGACGATCAACTTTGTCAAAAGCTGTGGAGAAATCTATAAAGGGTGTATAGACTCTCCCACCTCGAACCCCGATGTATTTGTCGGATATTACTTGGAGGGCCGTTAAGTTGTCCATAGTACCATGCCCTTTGCGAAAACCCGTCTGCTTAAAAGGTAGTACATTACTTTTGTCCACCCAATCCTGAATTAACTTCAGGAGACACTTTGCAAAGACTTCTCCAATTGCGTCCAAAAGTGCAATTTGGCGATAATTTTGTGCGCCCATTCAGTCTCCCTTCTTGAAAAGGGGAACCAAAATACTCCCCTTCCAAGATGGGAGAATAGTTCTATTCAAAAAACAAAGTTTGAAAATCAGGTGAAGGATTTTGCTCCACAATTTGCCATTTTGCTTTAAGACCGAAATAGGAATTTCATCCGGTCCCATTGCCCCGGAGGATCGCAATTTCCTGATAGCAAATTCAATGTCATTTTCAGAGGGAGGACCTAGGGCAGGGCTATCCATATAATTTCTTCTAATGGGAGCCACCATACCATTGTTGGCGTATAAATTTGTAATGTAGTCCACCCAAATTTGCTCTTCAATAGGAATTGGGCAAGGGCTTGTCCTAGCACCGAAACCCTCCCCTATGAGGGACCAGAATAATCTTACTTGGCCTTTAGAGGCAGCCTCCCTCAGTTTAATCCATAGGGAGTCCTCCCTATCTTTTTTCAGTTTCACCTTCAACCTTCTCCTCCTTCTTTTTAAGAGAGCTATTCTACGAGATCTTTCAGGAAAGTGATCTAGATATTGTTCTCTTACCAACTTATTTATTTCTATATTAAGTGATCGGAGAGAGCAGGGAAGTATTATAATGTTTTTTTTATAGTTAAATTTTTTAGCAGCAGATATCACCACCTTCATAAATTCTGAAAAACACGCTATCTCCTGTCCTTTCCAATTATCCAAATCATTTACTGCGGCTACAAGTGTGCTCTCCAAACCCCTCATGATCCTGGCGTTCAATAACATCTCCCTGATTTATCACCAAAACTGACTGAATCACTATTTATGGTCCAACAATCAGTTTTAGGAGGCTTTACATTTACCCTAATGGCTAATACTTTGTGATCACTATAAGGAGCATGGGAGACCTTAAGATCTTTCAATAGAGCAAATGCAGAATTTTCCACCATTACATAGTCTAAAATTGATTTACTCTGGGTAGATTTATGTGTATAGTTTGCTGGAGAATCTGAAGGGAGCCTTCCGTTCACAAAAATCCCATCCATTTCAGCCAATTCTTCAAGAAGCATTTTCCCTCTCTTATTTGTCTTGATTCTCGCAGGAAAGAGGGCTTGGGGAATCTGCAAAGCTTCCTCTTTATACTTGTTTCTAAATAGAGACAAACTAAAATCAGAGATTGTACAGTTGAAGTCCCCTACCAAGATTATATGCAGGCTGGGACTTTCTCAGTAATTTTCTTTGCATACGAAAAGACCTTCCTTAAAAGTATGTTAAAACAGGCATCAGGGGGAATGTAGACATTTATCAAGACAATAGGTTTACCAACTTCAGCATTATCAGAATTGAATAGCGTTACTGCTTGGAAAAGATTACTAGGATTTAAGTAATGGGAAAAATTCCAATTTATCCGATTGGACAGTAGACAAGCTATACCCCCTCTTGCACGGCCTCTCCTGGAGGGAGAGGCTCTACCCTCTAGTACGAAGAAGTCCCTTCCTGCCAAAATGTTCTCAATGCACCACGTCTCTTGGAGACAGATCACATTGGCCTCAAGTGTGTGGAGGAATTGTAATTTTTCAAAATTGTTCTTCATACCAGCGGCATTCCAGGATAGTATTTTTAGGTCCTTGCTAAAGACGGGGATACGTTTCAGAACTATTTATAGGTTTTCTCGAAAAAACTCCAGGCAACCAGTTCCATTGTAAACTTTCTTCACCCACATTTCTTTGGAGCGAAGAGAGATGGGTGTTAATATGTGACACGTAACGACTATCTTTAGAGATGCGTATTTTTAGATCTTCGTAACCACCAAGCCGGTCAGTACTACCGGAGGCTGCCTGGAGGAGTGAGGACTTATTAGTAGGTCTGCTAAAGCGATGATTCTCAAAAAAAGGCATAACATCAATCCCTTTACTTTGTAGGCCTTCAGGCCGCTGAAGGATGTAATTTACAATAAGTTTAGAAAATAATTTTACCCTTGTTAAAGTCCCAACCTCTGTTTTCAGGAACATTACTATATCTAGATCTGAAGATTGTATTAATTTCAGATTAGCAGTCTCCTGAAAACATTTAAGAAGCAGGTATCTAATGTACAGTAGAGATCAAACAGGGGGAAAATATCTAAGTAAAGAGTATCCGTACTTTCCTGTTTGAGGATCTCCGCAGACCTGTTAGGAACCCATTCTCTTCCTATCATATCCGAAAATGATTTAGCTAGTGGGTTAAGAGCAGTTGTAGCGAGGCCAACTGGATTCCTTATTCCACAAGAGGAAACGGAATAAGAGGCCCCCCCTTTTCTGTATTAGGGACAACGGAAAGGGAGGGAATAATATTAGAATGACAATTAATATGATTTGTTGTTAAAACTGCCTCTTGTTCAGTAAGTAATGCAGTTTCTGGTATTAATTCTACTTCCTGGATCTCATCTTGGGGGGAGGTGGGGGATTAATTAAGAATACGCGAATCGGCTCTTTTTGAATAGATATTTCCAACGGCTCGTTTTGAATAGAAATATCCAACTGCTCATCAAAATAGATTTTCCTTCGCCTCTTTTTTTTCTAAATCTGCAAATTGGTTTCCTCTTTTTTTTCTCCCGTTCTTTTTAGAATTCCCGTTTTTTCCCTTTTTTCTTTTATCTTCTGCGTCCGATACGCTCTCTACTCCATTTTTTTCCTGTTTTAAAATGGGAATAATTCTTTGTCTACTCTTACGTTGGGATCAACCATAACTTCGATTACTAGATCAGGCTCAGTTTCCAAATTAGCTACAGGAACTCTCAAGGGAGTTTCTGACCTCTTTCTGTTAATAGAAAGAAGATCTTCATCCGGATCAGTTCGAGTTGGGACTTGGGGAGAGTTTAAGGGCTCATTCTCTATCGGAGAAAGATTTATTTCTATGGGCTTTAGAGAATTTAATCTCAAGTTGGGGCTGGAATCCTTCCCCTGCTTGTTGTTCAATAGAACCTTCAATATTTGAGTTACTGTTTCCAGAACACAGTCTGATCCACCTACAAATTTCTCCAATCTAATTTCAACCTACGATAGCATATACAGTTCACCTATGTGAAAATAACAGCAATCACATACAACAATGTAAAAATAAATTACTTATGACAATGTAAGTGCTGCAGCATGAATAGTCCAACTGTTCGTAATATTATTCACATAAAGGTGTGCTCAGCGCCATGTATTTTGACAGCCACAAGCTCCGTAAAGTGTGCCTTTCACCTGAATCTTTGCTACATAACTAAATATCAAATTCACCTGGTAATGGTTAGGCACTTTAGGTGCGCCTCCGCAGGCCTCCACCTCCAAATATTCACGCAACTCTTTTGTAGCATCCCTAGGACTGGGGTTTCTTTGTATAGGCATAACTAACTTTCCCAACAAGTACAATCTTTTATGGTGTGCCGATCACTGAAATCTTATTCTAAGGCACCAAATGACTACTGACTGCTGTACGCTCCCAAAGAACGTAGTGACCTCTACTGTTCTTCATCAGGTCATTCCCAAAGTTCCAAGCTGGCGGAACGACTTTACAAGTGTAGTGTCGGTTTCTAAAGGCAGTTTGGCCTGTGTGCCCCACGAGCTGGAACACAGCATGCGGTCGAGCTAGAAACGCCTGAGGAAGCACACAGCTCCAGCTCCATAGCATGAGAGGAGCGCAAGAGTGATGTGTAGAGGTGCAAGAGCAGACCGTTCTCATCCACACAAGCAGCAGGGCGAGGTAGGCAATTGCTGATATTTTAGTAATTTGTACAAACAAATCTATGTTGAATGTGCATATTGAGAAACTCTGCTCCCCAATGCCACTCTCCTGTTAAAGCTTGCAATGTTTACCCAGCACAGCTCTCGCCCCCAACTCCTCACCTTGATGTTATGATGGCCCCGGATACGTTGGTTCACCTACGAATTCATTATTTTTACCTCGTCGCCAGTGCAAAATGGTGAGTCGCCATTTAAGTAAAGCTTGCAAACACAATGCGGTATTCCTCAAGGTTTATTCCAAGCACTAGCTTCCAGGAACCACCCCAGGCACCACACTCCAGCTCACGTCCTATCCTTCTAAACATAACATTTTCTCCCTGGAACAGTCTTGGCTGGTAACATGTTACAGTTCCTTTTAACATTGGGTGGTGACATATTACAATTCCATTGGGGAAGATACAACAATCTTCTTTCATCAAGTGCAAACATGTTAAGTGCCAACTTCTTGGATGATGCTCAAGTAGGAATGAGTATGAAGTCATCTAGTTGGAGCTGTTAGAAAAAGGACCTACAACACTATCTTGGCTCTCATTTAAGACTTGATTTCTGGTGAAATTAGATTCGAGGCACTGAATAGTAGAACATCAAGGAAGGCATGCATGTGTGAGCGCTTTTGTTATTTTAAATCAATGTGGAAGATTACCCGTGTGCAGTGCAATTAATCTGCACTTGAATTTACATGTCTATAATGACATGGAACTATTGTAGTTGAAACAAGTTTGCTATGACCTTTTTAAAGTGTTTTTCTGACTTAGACTAACTGCCTTAGTTAGGACTTGACACTATATCGTCCAAAATAGGTGGCCCATCATGTTTACTGCCTATTTGTACTTCCTCCTGACACCACATGCAGCAAGATGTGGATTTGTTTTTCTGAGTGACCCTGTTCTCAAAGAAAGCCTGCTAAAGTTTTAGTAACTTTTCCAAGGAGCTTTCGCTTACATGCAGTATTGCATTCATTTGCAGTGGGTCACTTTAGTTTATGTAACTAGTTTGTTCTGGCGCTGCCCATTAGTTCGAGAGGGCCAGATCTATATTTCTGTAGTGGGGTAGTGCTAACTTTATAGGGTTATATGACCATTTATAATGCAGTAAACTGGTTTGTTGAAAATGTTACTCACTTTGCTCTCATCATTTACAGTTTCACTCATCATTTGCAGTTTCACTGCTTCCATATGGATAAAATGGCGATACTAAACTCTTGAATTTGGTTGTGAGGCTATATTTTGCCTCCTGTTAGTAATGCTTCCCAATATCTTACTGATGTTTGCTGCACATTTAAGACTTAGTCCAATTTTGATTTTGTCTATATTTTTAAAAAAAATGGTTCTTATTATTGAGATCCTTTAGGGCTGTGATTTTTTTATTTTTTTTATTTAAATCAGACTATTGCTTCATCTTGCTACTTTTGTACCTGCTTTAAAAATATATATATATATTATACTAAACCTTCATGTTCTTAAGTTCAACCCAACAACTCCCCTTTTTAGTCAATATTTTACATTATTTTACTGTATTGTAAACCGCTGTTTTAAACGTAGTCTCTGGGACACATTTCCTCATGATTTGAGGTTAACACCGTCCCCGATGTACCAAACCTCTGGCCATGCCATTGAGATGCAGATTTTCTAGTGCTCCTGTCTCCTATACAGTTGGGTCATTAATGTTGGTTCTTTACCCCAGGAGATGCCTTGATTGATTGGTGCGAAGGAAGACTTTTACCTAAATCTCCTACCATTCTTCTTGGTCAGTTCATACCTTGAACCTTTGATGTACTCCCCTCTGAGATGATTGAATTGACTTTTGGTTTCTTTGTACAGACCCCTTTGTTGAAAGCTGAACAGGCCAGTTCTGTGGTGCTATTTCACCATACTCTTACACCTCCAGAGATTTGCCCATGAAGAAATAGGATTGAGTGGCTAGGCTCTTGATTGTCTCATCTCTTTTGGAGGACCGAATCCAAGTAATAAAGCTGGGGTTTTCCAGCTCAGATCAAAAATAGCGTAACTAATGAGTTTTTCTGACATTTCCTCGTTGCCCCCACCTTCTTTCCTGTATTTATCTTAAACCATTGGCAGTTGTTTTCAGTTTTTTAAGGTCCCCTCAGTATGTGTATGTAGATGACACTCAAGATTGTGGATGGCATCCCAGTCTGTGTTGTGGTCTGTGTTAAGAATTATCGGACCACTTCAAGCTGTGGTGTAATGGGAGAATTAGATTCCATTAGGGAATGGGTGGACATGCATTTCCTGAAATGTAATCTGTCAAAATTTGAGATTCTGAAGTTGTATAAAATTAATCTTTGTGATGTCTCTTGGACTTCTAGATTTTGGTATCTGACTTTCTGTAGTGCGGATTGTAAGGAACCTTGGATTTTGATGTATTCCGACAAGAACTTTAGCTCAAATATTGCTCCTGTGGTTAAAGCTTGCTTTTTAAAGATCCGTATATTGAAACAGATTGTTGCTAATGCTTTTTTACAATCTTGTTCGGATTTATGTTCTACAATTCCTTTTTATCTGCCTAAGAAGAGTAGTTGTAAATGACGGACTAATTAAAAAGATATTATGGTCCTTTTCAGTTTCAGAGAATTTTGAGCGGGTTTGTGTCTCCCTTTGTCCAACTTCATTGGTTACCGGTACAAAGAGGATTTGGTTAACATCTGCATGTCTAGCGTACAGGAGATATAACAATCTTGGCCCGTCCTCTTAAATAATTTGTGACATACATTCCTGTTTATGCTCTCTACTATCTCGAAGAGTAGTAACAAATTGGTGGCTGAACCTTTAGAGTGCAATTGCGGCACAGAATCCAGTTCGATGTCCATTCAGTTTTTTCTCTCTTTTTTTAATGACTTTTTTATGCGTCCTTTTTTCAGTTAGTGTATAAGCATGGTTCTGTACAGGTAGCGCCAAGTGACTCTATTTTAAGGAGGCACGCTTTATAAAAAAAATAAAGAAAATACATAAATCCAGACCATTCATGTATTATAATTTTTTTTTAAACATTTTTTTTTTTATTTCATTAGTCATACATGTATATACCAATCAACTACAGTCTCTTTCATGTACAGTGATAGATTACAAACGTTTCAGCAGCGTTTACTCCATTTGGTTCAGCTATATCATGTCAACTTTATTACCCCATAAATCAACCTCCCCCCCCCCCCCCCCCTCTTCATTATATCGGCGGTTCCAACCGTTGCTTATATTTCCACCCCTTTTACAGGCTGCTTTCAGGGGTCAGTGCTGTACAGATATATTCCCTCTGGATTCTTTCCATTTCCCCCATATTCGCATCCACTTTTTAGGGATGGTAGCTGAAAACTGCTTTTTCAGCTACCATCGCTACAGCCATATCATTCTCCCATTGTAATTGTGTGGGTGTTACCCCGGGGCCCAGTTCCGTGCTATATTTCGTTTTGCTATAGCCTTCCCCACTGTAGCCCATGCTTTTTGCGCTACGTTTAGGTCTATTGGTTGCCATATATTTAAAGTGAAGCACGGTCTGCCTGGACCTCCACCCCGCTCACTTCTGGTCTAGAAGTTGTTCCCAATATGTAAGTTTGGGCAATCCCATAATATATGGAAGTATGTGCCGGTTTGTCCGCAACCCCGCAGGCAAAGTGAATCGGGTACGTGCCCCAGTTTGTGTATCATGGTGCGGCAGTAGTATACACGATGCAGGACTTTGAGCTGTATTAATTTCAAACGAGACTGGATCGCCGCCTCGCTGGCCGATGCCAATGCATCCATCCAGTCCGAGCCTTCTATGTCCCCCAGTTCCACCTCCCATTTGCTGCGTAGGACTACCGTAGGGTCTGGGAGGTTGTTTACCAATTTTCGGTACGTTTGTGATATGGCTTTTTTGTCTAGTTAGTGTGTGAGGAGTCTGTCCTCAAGTGGGGAAGCGTCGGCCAATTTAGTGCCCGGGGGATACCGCCTTGGAGTGCATGCCTGATTTGGGTGTATTATTATTATTATTATTATTATTATTATTATTATTATTATTATTATTATTATTATTATGATGATGATGCAACTAAACCCGTTTGCATCAAGGCGCTGATGATGGTAAACAGAGAGCTCAAAAATCGCCAAAGGGGGAATTAGAGATAGGCTTCTTGAAATAACCAGGTCTTGAGTGCTTTATGGAACAAAGTGTGGGAAGAAATCACCTTGAGGTCATTAGGGAGCGTATTTCAAAGTCTGGGTGCAAGAAAGTGAAAGGACCTTCTGCCCCATCTGGCCTTGGCTATACGGGGGACAACGAGCAAGCTTTTACTGGAAGAGCGGAGTGTTCTACCAGGGGTGTAGTAGGCCACCAGAGCGCGAATAGCCTCCGGTCCAGACTCATTGAGGGCATGGTGTGTAAGGCATAAAGCCTTGAAATTAATCCTCGCCTGCATGGGGAGCCAATGCAGGTCTTTTTGTGTGTGTATATATATGTGTATATATATGTGTATATATCCCTAAATATTTAAATCTTCTGGTCACTATTTGCACAGGACAATCGGCGGAAGGGTCGGCGCCGGGCCGCGTAGCAAGTAGAGCAGTGACTTTGACCAGTTGATTGTGTATCCGGATTTCTCCCCATACACTGTGAGAATGTCTAAAAGGGCCTTCAGGGACTCCGTCGGGGATGTCAAGTATATTAGCACATAGTCGGCATATAAGGAGATGAGGTCTTCCCAGCCCGCCTCCCATGTTAGCATCCGGAGTAGGGGCGTCGTGCGTATCCAGGCTGCTAGAGGTTCTAAGATCAAGGCAGAGAGGAGCGGCGAGAGCGGACAGCCCTTCCGCGTCCCTCTGCCCAGTGCAATCTCCCTTGAGATATGACTATTTGCGACCTCATGTGCCGGGGGTGCTGTATAAAGTAGCCAAATCCATCCGCAAAATTTGGGGCCGAAACCCATCCTCTGTAACACGGCAAATAGGAATGGCCATTCCACCTGGTCGAATGCCATAGTCTCGTCCAAGGAGAGGATGGCCGTATCATTTTAGAGCAACTGGGTGCGGGCCAGAACCCCGTTGAGGCGCCGCAAATTAAGGGAGGTGGTGCGACCGGGCATGAAGCCCGATTGGTCCGGGTGGACCAGCGTCGTTAGGTGGGGCTGTAGACGTATCGCCAGTGTTTTGGACAATAACTTTGCTTCCGCATTTATTAATGATATTGGTTGGTAAGAAGCGGGCTGTTCCGGGGGCTCACCTGGTTTGTGTATCGTCACAATAGTAGCTAGCCTCTGATCTCTGGGTAGTGTCCGCTGTGTTAGGCAGTCGTTGTACATTGTTATCAGATGGGGGGGTTATCTTGTTCACTACCTTTTTTTTATACAATTCAACCGGCAACCCATTGGGTCCCATAGCCTTACCCTTGTGTAGTGCCCCCAGTGCTTTTCCCACCTCCTTTGCCAAGAAGTCTGCTTCCAGCGTTTCCATATCTTCTATCTGTAGTGTGGGTAGTGGTGTGCTGTCCAGGAACTGCCTACAGTCCTCCTCTGTATTCGTGGTGTGTAAACTTTCTCATAATGTGTTGCTAGCTCCTCTACAATCAGCTGAGGATCTGTTGTAAGTGTGCCGTCCTCTAGTGTCAGTTGGGCTATCCACCTACTCGCCCTCCTTTTTTTTTTTTTTTTTTTTTCCAGCCATGCGAGCATTTTCCCGGTTTTGTCGCCCAGTTCGTATACTTTATGCATTGTGTCTGTCTGTCTCGCTTTAACCATATCTTCAGCATATGCCCGAAACTCCTGCGCTGCTAGTGTCAATGTCTGCGCTGTGGTTTCGTTGGGGTCTAGCGCATGCGCCCTCTCCGCCTGCAGTGAAGTCCCTTCTAGGGAATCAATATTTCGCCTTTGTTCCCGCTTGTGCCGGGTGATAGTTGAGATTGCTTGCAAGGGGAATATACTGTTGCAAAGTAAAGGTCTGTGGCCAGGGTATAGGGGGGGTAGATGCGCTGTCTCTTCTGGAGGTGAGTGGTGTAAGTAAGCTGTATCGGGGAGTGGTCTAAAATCCCCCTAGCTAAGTGGTCAATCGCTGTGATGTTCTCAGGGGGTATCGCCAATGTGAGTATGTAGTCTATGCGACACTATTATGCACCCCCGAGTAGAACGTGTATTGCTGTTCCGTGGGGTGTTTAAGTCTCCACATGCCGGTTAGACCCATGGCCTCAAGAAAGACCCAGAGGAGTTGGCTGGATTTATTGTTCTCTCTGGGTGGGCTCCGGTCGAGGGTAGTGTCACATACTGCGTTTAGATCCCCACCGAAGATCAATTCGCCCTCGGGCAAGTCTAGTAGAAGTTTACCAAGATCATGTAGTGTTGCCTGGTGAAGTGTCGGGCGGGGGGGGACGGGGGGTGGACGGGGGAGTATATACTGAGACCATATTGTAGATGCGCCCCTCCCATTGACAAGTGAGTGCAGCGAACCTCCCATTATCGTCCGTCCACGTTTTTGTGACCACTAATGGGGAGTTCTTGTGAAACAAGACACCCACCCCCCTGGATCCCGAGGAGAACTCTGCATGTGCAGCCATTTTGAACCCCCATCGATTTAGTGCCTTACGTGCCAACCCGGTCAAGTGTGTTCCCTGAAGCAGTACACTGTGGGGGCCTTCTGCTTTAGATATTGTAGGACAAGACCTCTTTTAATTTTGTGGCACAACCCGTTTACATTCCATGACACCACTGTTTAGGGGGGGGTAATCATACGAGGTGCCCTGGGATCATTCCGCGTCATTTCAGCGCTCTGCATAGTGTTTATGGAGTGTCATTTACAGTGCCTTTGTCAGTAAACCTGTTCCCTATTCGTGCACCCGGGGCCCATTGCCATCTCAATATCGATCCGAGGAGAGACTTTAACTTTAACCTGTAAACAAATTCGCACAAACTTTGCGTAACTTAAAACCCGCGCCCCCCACCCTGCCTCCCTGCCCGGCGGAACCAAAACCATCCACCTCCCCAACTGAGCAGAGCGCTTACATTCCCATGTAACCTGCATAACTCGTGAGGGTCATGCATGTATTTTTAATGTATACTGTGAGCCACAACTGTTAGTACTTTCCACCAATAGAACTTTGGGGCACTTTTCCTTTTTCCTTGTGGAAGTCTTGTGTTAAAATATGTATCAGCTCACATACCGGTAACTTCCAACCACATGCAAAGAACCCTTCTCCTGTCTGGGTAAGTAACATTCAATTTGTGTTTGTACGCTTATTTTTTCTTTTTTAACGCATTATTCTCCCAGCTCCATACTTTATCTTTTGATACCCCTGGATTTTTTCTGTTCCTTTAATTAAAACTGCACAAATTCAGCCAGTGGAATCTTTGTGATTAAAAAGCAAGAAGAATCTCATGGGAACAAACATACGGTAGCACCCAAGCATTATTCCCTTTGGAGTTGGCGATCTACATTGGTTTGAGTTGATGAGGGCAACTAAAAGCCTTTGGTAAGAGTATCCGGATGAGCAGGGCTGCTCTGGAAGGATAGTACAAAAGGGGCCAGAGTGTGAAAGCTGTTCTTGAAGTATAGTGAAGCCGTAGAAAGGGACTAGAAAGCAACAAGTCTTTTTGTGCTCATGACTACCTTTAGAAGGCTGTTGAAGGCAGGCCTGACTGGGACTATTAACTGGCTGGGGATTTGGGTAGAGGGCAACACCGTGCACAGTGGCTGACTTGGCATGGTGAAACAGCTTATTAGGATGTACCAGCCTACATTGTTTAACATATACATGGCCCCCCTGGAGGATGTGGTCATTCCCTTCGGGATCAAAGCCGTCACATACGCTGATGACACCCAAATGGTTGTTTCGTTCTCTTTAGAAAGTGACAAACTTAGAAACCTCCATGACTGTCTTGAAGGAATCCATAACTGGATGTGTGACTCGAGGCTTAAACTAAATGGTTCTAAAACTGAGCTTATGCTGCTGGGACATCAAACAACATCCCTCCCCATTGCTATGTGGCCATCATGCTTAGGAACCCTTCCTCAACCCAAGACAGAACTCAAAAGCTTGGGTTTCTGGCTGGAGCAAGACCTCTCTCTGAAAACGCAGGCCAAAAAAACGGCTGGTACCCGTGTGGGCCTACTCCGCTCTGCCAGGAAGATTCTTCCATTACTCCCCACACAGTCACAAAAATTGCTTATTCAAGGTCTAATCTTATCCAGATTAGACTATAGCAACGCCCTCTTCTTGGCAGCCCCAGAATCCACTATTAATATTCTTCAGCGAACACAAAACGCTGCAGCAAGGCTTCTGACAGGCACCCCTCGGAGAGCATCAGCTAAACCAGCCCTAAAGGCTCTCTCCATTGGCTACCGATCCGTGAAAGGATCAAATTCAAGGTCCTATGTACTACTCACAGAGCTTTGCAAGACCAAGGGCCCCCCATGCTTAAGACCATGCTCTACCCATATAAACCTAACAGGTCCCTGCGTTCCTCCCAAGGTAACCTGGCCACTGTCCACAGAGTCAAGAAGGCCCGCACTGGAGGGCAACGCTTTTCGGTCACAGCAGCAACACTATGGAATTCCCTGCCAACCCAGCTGCGCGCTGAACCAAACTCCGGAAGCTACTTAAGACCTACCTTTTCCCCCAATAACTCCAACTCCCCGCTTCTACCCCTCTGTCTTTTCTTCTCAGTTGTTAATTGCAATCTCAGCGCTGGGACGCTCTCGGGCAGCCACTCGCTATATAAATCCCTTTTCATTTCATTCATTCATTTCAGCCACCCATAACCCCTTCTCTTTGTTTCCTATTCCCTGTTCTTTCCTTATTCTACTGTTACTCGCCCATTTATTTTTTCACTTCCGCTTTTATTTCTGTCCCCTTTATTTCGTCCCTTCCCCCTTTTTCTTTTCCCTTTCTACTTCTTTTGGCACTTTTTCTTTCTCCCCTTCTTCCTTTCTTTCCATCACTTTCACGGTTGTCTTTTTCTTCCTCATTTGTCCTCCCCCTTCGTTTTTCCTGTTTCTCTCCTTTACTATTTTCTGATTCACTTGTTTTTCCTTACACTCTTTCTCCTCCCCTCTACATAGGAGAATGAGTCTTTCTTTGTCTTGCCTGGTCTAGTGGAAACTAGACATAACCCTTACTGAGAGTGCATTTCTTGGAGAGTTCACTCTTCCAAACCCTTCCTTGACACTAATTAGAATCTCATTTGCTTTAGTGTGAAAACATTTTCAGCTCTTCTTTATACCCAAGTGTTACTCTCTCCCTTAACACTGAAGTGAGATGGGTCGGTTGTTCTTAGATTTTCTCCCCAGCCTCCCCTACCCTCTCCCCACCCACCCTAATCTTTAGGAGCTTCTGGTGTACCCTGTTGTGAGGGAAGGAAGGTAGCTGGACACTTTGCATTGCTGAACGGCTCTGTTTTGACCACTAGATTAGATTCTCTTTAACTCAATTGTATTGTGCAACAATACGGTTCTTTAACTGGAGTGGTGTATTTGATCTTCTGATCCACCATCTTGTAGCATAGAAGTTCTCCTTAATAGGTAATCTCACACTGGACCTGTTCCCACCCCCCCCTCCCCCTCCCCCCCCTTTACTTTCTCATTCACTACATCCTTCTTTGATAGCTCATAACTTAGCTACGAGTTTAAAGTACTATAGGCCTCATTTATGAGAAATGATGCATCGCTTCGTGAAAGCAGCGATGAGTCACCTCAGTGCGCACTCCATGCGACATTCCTAGTGCGTCATATTTAATGTATGATGCATCATGTTGCAAGGTGTTACAGATACGCTGGAGTGTGTCACAAAAGTGACGCAACTCCAGCAATGCGTTCTTTAACATGGGTCAAGCCCCATCTGAAAGGGCCTGCGTCAGTCTTACGCCTGCTGTGAGGCAGGCGCAAGATTTTGACGCAACTGCGCCCTAAAAGTGACGCAGTGAAATCTCATAGATTTCACTGCGTCACTTCTACGACCCTTCCTTGCGTCAATACGCCCCCCTTGCATACATTATACCTGGCGCAGGTATAATGTGGCGCAGGGGTTTACAAAGTGACGCATCTACCTAGATGCGTCATTTTGTAAATATGGCACAACAAGGCGCATTTTTTATGCCACTGGTGCATCACAAAAAGTGACGCACCGGCGGCGTAAAAGTGACGCACGGCCTCATAAATGAGGCCCATGGTCTCAATTTGCTTTTGCCTGCAACTCTATTATATTTTTCGTTTTCTGTCTTACCAGGTCCTCAGTGGTGAACTGTTTGTCCACCTGGTTAAATAAATAATCCTCTTAACTACAAAAAGGATGGTTAAGTTTTTTATCCATCATCCACATGTTGGGGAAAAGTAAGTGTATGTAAGAATGCAGGCTAATCATCCTTTTTATGGTGGATGCCAGCAGCTGCAATTATAGGAAGTCAATGAGTTCCTTTGCTCTTATATGTTGGTGGAAAGTCTGGGTATACTGCTATAGGACATAAACGTAGAGTGATTGGGCAACAGGGAAGGTTTCACTTCTAAGTTCCACAATTTAGGACAAGCTTTGGGCCCTAATGAAAGCTTTGTGGTGTTCTTTGACTAGTGCCTTTTATTGATTGTGAAAATAAGCAGTCAAAATACAACTCTCAAGGTCAAAGGCCAAAATATGTTTAATAAATGAAAATGGATACTGGTAGCACAACTGAATTGTTTTGTGTTGTAATAATATAAATAACGTTAAAGAAGTACGCCCTCTGCGCATACCCTCATCATAGCTGTCCTGATGGATTTAGGGATTGTGTTCCAGATTCTGGTTGCATAATGGAGAAGGTCTGTTGCCTTGTTTTTTCCTTTGTGTATATACTTCTTTGCTCCCAGTCTGATAGTGTCCTGGCTTCAGAGGAGCATAGAGCCACTTGAAATGGTGACCTTTTGTGCAAGATGGATAGGACTGCTGCTGTAGATCTGTAAATGATGTAGCTGGTTTTGAAGCCAGGGGAAGACTTATAAGTGGAGGAGACCGGCTGTGGTATGTGGAATGTCCTTAAATGGATGAGGGCAATAGAATAGTACTCACAATCCACAAAACATTAGGAGAAACCCAACTGGAGGGGCACACCAAACGAATCCATGAAAGGCCAATACGGCAGCTCTATATTGGGAGAGGAAACATCTCCTCAAAGATGCTGAAAAATAAAGTTGTGTTAAGTTGATACCACACAGGGAAACCGTTTTCCTTGTATGGTGCTGCTTAACCCTCCACCCCCCTCCTCTCAGTGCCTTTGCCACATCAGGCAGCCAGCTGCTCATCCACATTTTGTTCATTTCTGAAGAGGACATGATCTGCTTTTTAATTGTGTAGCTTTAAAGATACTGTTGCCTATATTGCTAGGAAATTCTGAGAGCATGCACTTTAATAAGCAGGGTTTCTGGGTAAAGATCCAGATTTCTGCCAAGGGTGGAGTGATCCTGTTCAGCCTTTTTTTCACATATTGTGTCTAATTAATCCTATGCTATCTGCATTGGGAAAAAAGTGTTGTGGGAACTCCTTTTCTCAGCCGCCCCGTGAAGGATCACTCAAACTTTCCAGGAAAAAGCAGACGTGGGTGAAGGATTTTTTGGGAACATTTTGTGAAAATTTGTCAAATGGCACCGAAGGTATCAGCAAAACAAAATAAATCTCTTTATATGGTAACTAATTTACATATAATTACACAGTGGTGACGACCACTGCAATCTTTAAAATGTGCATGTTTCTACATCTATATATATATTTTATCTCGGTCATGTTTGGGAACTCTTATTGAACAAAATGCACTTGTATAAAAACTCCTATTTCATTGTTCCTGTGAGATATTCGATCAGGACCCCCATGCTAAGCCCACATGCAATTTTTGTAATTGCTTAATTTTTGTGATGCTGGAATGCCACAGAGTCAAAACACCAGTCTAATACAGTATAGCTATTAAAACAAAGTTTACAAATGGTTACTGTTTGTAAAGCTTCAAACAAAAACTGTTGGTAAAAAAGGACCAACACCATCTTCCTGTCAAAGTTTGATATGTTTTTTTTTTTTTTAGTGCCATTCATTAAAACATATAGCAGGAGTTAACACTACGTTTAACAGGATCAAGCTCATAGAAAATGTTTGCATAGCATAAACATGAATTGAGTTAACAATTAACTTTTAATTTCCCATCAGGCAGTAACTCTCCCCACCCTATGTTTCCCAGCATTGCAAGGTTATTGGCATTCATGGAATTCGGGAGCAATAAGCATTGAGAAGTCACTTAAAATATTGTCGTATCTCCTGATTATTAATTCAATTGATCTTTATTTCGGCACTACATGCCCATAAAAGATTTGCACAGCAAACACATTTCATTTATAAAATTCATGTCAAACCCCATTTTTTAAACAACTGGCAATAATGGCTAATCAATACAGTTTAAAAAAGACAAGTATAAAACATAGCAGCATACCTAGCTAGTGGAACATTTGGACAATGAGCTGAAAAATTAACCATAGAATACACACAATCAAACCACTAAACAAATAAAACCAAGTGAACAAGTGGTATACAACTTTGTCCTTATAGCTTTAGGCCTTTTTTCCCATGCACAAAGTGGGTAGAAAGCAAAAATCTGCTGACACTAAATACTATTGTTCGGGTTGTATCAGATTTGATCATTCTTAGTGCCATTTTACATGACCTTATTCCCAAAATATTGCATAAAGGTTTGATCCACTTTCTTCTGGCAGACACATAACCTGGGCAGAAGAAAAGGTTGTGCTGGTCATCCTCCTTGAAATTACCCTTGCACATAGTACATGTTTCGCTGGTCGTTGAATCATCAACAACATTGCCCCTTCTAGACCATTCATTAAGAATTCCCTCTCCCTAGGATACAGTTTGGAACCGAGAACCCTCACATCTGCCCTTTCAATAGACCGTTACTTCCTCCCTGGGGGTAATAAGTCGTTAGTAGACCCCAAATATGCTTTGGCCAAGACATCATTGTTTGTAATGTTGCAAATGCTTAGGCTTTATCAATAAATGTTGCCATGGCGTTTATCCTTTTTTGCACAGGGCCCTCATTCCTTATACCAGGACCTGACTACTCTACAATTGGCCAACGTTAGAGCCAGCGTGGTAAATCTTAGTGGTTACGGCACTGGTTTTGGAAATCCCAAACGTGAAATCATTGGTGACCCCTCTAAACGATGATCAACATTTTGCAGACAGTTTACCAATTAGCAGTTTCCATATAGGAGAGCAGAACTAAAGCAGAGGAATAAAATCCCTGTGTGCTACAATAAATCTGTGATAGTTGTTGCTTAGCAAGGGTTCGGTTTTATGCATCTTCTCTGGTGTATGGGGCAAAAATTTTATTTGAAATGTTGCAACATGTTCTTTCCCATTGTCTGCCCACAAGGTTTCCTACTCCTCAGTCTGATATTTCCGTACTGCACCTAGCACCACTTATGTTGGCCTCCCATTGTCAAGATTCTGTTTGTTCTATATGCGTTAAGGGCTTACATTTCTTAAGGAAAACTTGTTATTATTGTGAGTAGTGCTTGATAAAGTGAAAACGTCAAGGCCTGTGACTGCCCTACCAACTTTTTTCTGTTCAAGTGTCAAGAACTTAACTTTTTTGTGCAGTTGTCTTAACAATGATAAGCTCACCCTCTCCAGAGAGTCAGTTGCAGTACTTTCCTTAACCAAAAGGAGGAAGGGATTAAGGATCAATCTAAGAGCATGGAATCTGCAAACTCATGGTTTGCCCTCTTACATGGTTTCCATGTCCAGAATGTGGTTGCTAGACTAGTGTAGCCACCACTGTTCTAGACTTAGGCAGTCTGGGTAGAATGATTTGCATAAGACAATATTCCATTTGCTCTCTTTCAAGTGTTGCGGTGGAATCCCAGGTGTCTGGTGTAACAAGTGCTTTGCAAAATGTCCTTCTGCTGGTATGTAGTGGGATTCTATGTCTGGGACATCAAAGTAACCTCTTTCTTAGAGTAATATTTGAATTTCTCAGTAATGTGGTCATTTGCTCTCCTCCCACCCCTATTTTAATCTAATGTGCAGCGCTCTAAGTTTAGAAGGAGCACTTGTTAAGCCGGATGGAAAGGTGCATACATTTGGGAAGCACCCTCATCTTGATGTGTGATTGTTCTTTCTCTGTGAAGTGCAAGTTTATTAAGTTAAAATATCACTCATTATAGATACTTATCTGGAACCTGTCCCTAATTAGCGTTTTCAGTAACTTCACAGTCCCTGTAGATCACTATTCCCAGGCACTTTTCCATATCTTCATACCAGCAGATTGGAAATTTCCGGTATGGTTTTCTGGTAGTCTGCTTTAGTATGGAATACTCCAATTATTTTCCCAATTCCTGAATAGCCCTGAAATCGAAATATTTCTCTGACTAATGAAGGTAGGTTTGCAGCGGGCTGTGTCACAGATTATCATCTAAGTAAATTGAAACGATAATATTTTTCACAACCTTCAACCCAGTGGTTCATGACTTTGACAAAACGTATGGGGAGAGGAATGGTCATTGTTAAGATTTGCAGTGCTAAAGGTTCATGTCCATGTAAAGTAACACCAGGCAAAATGCAATGGAATCTACTGTGTTGAGTGCCTGAGAGAAGGAGACTGGTAAGAAGTTGTGAAAAGGGGGGGCTGGTCAAGAGTACATAAGTAAGATTGAAGTATCACAAAATTTGGATGTCGTTATACAAAAGGACAGCCACACAACTGATCACAAAGGTCACAGGATCTCGCTACGTCACTAGCCCCTGGTTGGTTGATACTCCGTGTTCTAGGTGGTCAAGGGAGCATAAAAATAATTGAAAAATGCAAACCTTGCTGCTGAGGTGGGTTTGCTTGCAAGGCAGAGCCATCAGTGTCTGTTATAATTGCAGCTCTTCTGGTATAATTGCTGGTCCTCATTGTTGCTTATAGCAGGTTCAAGGAACTCCGCGGATGTTTATTAACATAGGTTGGCTACATTCGTAGTTCAGCAACCTGTATATTAAGTGTCCCTGTGGAAGGTAGACCTCACAGAGAAGGGCTCTGAGCACGTGCTTATGTGTGAGAGTTGGGAAAATTGAAACGGGGAATCAGCTGGTGAAAAGGATCTGATTCCGCTTGGTGGAGATCTGTAATGGTGTGGATTTTTGCTGGTCTAAGGGTGTTACTTAATGTATTGGTGCTGCTGGGTCTTCCATTGCTGCAGCATATGAACCATATTTTGTTGGTGTTGACTGTAAGGTGATATCAGAAGAAGCTGAATCTGCCAATTTGCCTCCTCACTCAAGTGGAGAGTTGCCTGCCTGACTCTTATGCGAGAGTGGTGTGGCAGGATTTGCAGTAGTTAAGCTACTGTTGTGGTCCTATGTATGTGTTATCTATAATAATCCAGAAAAAAGTATGCAAAATACGTCTGGTTTCTGTGACTTTGTTTGAGCTATTGTGCAGATGGGCTACCTGTTGCATGTCGAGAGTTTTTAAGAAATTGCCATTGCTTGTAAAATGGATAAATTAAAAGCTGGCAGTTAATTCGTCGTGTGATTTCCGAGGAATAAACTGAAATAAATTATGGCATTACTGCAATAGATTAGAGTACCTGTTTTAATGCCCAGTTAGGCCTGCACAATAAACTGTGAGTATATCATGCAAAATCCATTGAGTACTCCCTGCTATTTCATTGTAGTTGAACGTGTTATGGCAATCAAATCATTTGAAAGATTCCTTACTCTCTTTAGCCGTTTAACTTTTTATCATGTATCAATCTGGCACACCATTATTTTAGGAATAACAACTGATTATAGAAAGCAAACGTGTATGCAAGAGTTATCCTGATTTATTTTAAAGTTCACTCCTCTGGTTTAGAATGTAGTAATGTTAGTTTTGTTGATATTTATTGTGTTTCCAATTACCAATTCAAAAGGCTTAGACTCATAAAAGCACAAACATACATTTAAAGTACATTATTAAACATTTGTTTCCTCTTTAAATGCAGTAATTTAAAAAAGATTATGCAGACATAAACAATTGATCAAGAGCAAATAAATATAAAACTTTGATACATAATTACAAAGGTGCCAGAAAGGATACCCCAATCAGTGTACTCTAGGAAAGAGCCCTCAGTCTAATAGACCATGTCCAACCCAAATACTTAGCTGTTGCTAGAACTACGGGAATATGGGTGGAAGTACGAATGATTCGTAAGGCCTCGACACCCCTGGATGTCCCTAGATTTTTACAAACCGGGACTAACCAAACTTTCCTCGGGGTGGCATAAGCTTTACAAGAGAATAAAAAGTGGCCTATACTTTCATTTGATGCACCACAAGCTGGACAATATGGGGTGGAGGAACTCCTCCACCTACCGGTCCGTGATCTCAATGGAAGGGCACCTGATCTTAACTGAAAGAAAAGCTTCCTGTCCCCAGGGTTGGTTATGCTGTCCCAGTAGGGTTCCAAGACTGGATACAGTTTAGCTACCACAAAACGCCCCGTCATGGAGTCAGATTTAGTTTTACTCCAAACTCTAGCATCTACATGATCCCAATATAGATCTTTAATTGCTTTTTTGCTTGGAAAGAGCTCCCCGGTTGGATTATCCCATAAATTTGAGAGACCAAGATCACCTAAAGAAGACCTAAGATTTTTTTAACCAATCTATCCTATGAAAGATATCAGCGTTTATTATGGCTAGAAATCCCTCTGCGTAATGCAGGATCTCCGGGGTAGTCCAGAGGCGTCTCCAATAAAGAATCGGGCGCAACCTCGCTAGGTCACTAACTGCTCTCCTCCCCAGGTCAAGACCAAGGGGAATCAGTGGGGTACTCTGCGGGAGTCCTGTAATATCCCTAAAAAACCTGTTCTCGGAGGTCTGCAAGGGGAGAAGCTTCCCAAAGCCCCACAGCTCTGCCCCATAAAGAGCAGACCCAAGAGCCTTGGCGTCATATACTGCAAAACGGGTTTTATTGGTTTGGACTTAGATTTTTTTGTGATCCACCCAAAGTGCCCCCGAGATCTGTTGGTGCCTCAAGACTGCCATTTATATGTGCTGGGACCATCTCGAATCATTTGTTATCTGTATCCCAAGATAGGTAAATACAGTAACCACCTCTAGCAAACAATTGTTCAAGAATATTTTTGGCCTGGGTCTACGTTTTGGTGCAAAGGCCATCAGCTTGGTCTTACCCACATTGACTTCCAGGCCATGCTCCCCGCAAAAAGAATCGAAAATGTTCAGAGCTCGCTGCAGACCGCCTGGAGTTTTGGATAGAATTAGCGTATCGTCGGCGAACATCAGGATCAGAACCCTGAGGCCCGCCAACAATGGCGCATCTACACTGGAGTTCAACATTCGAGCCACTATCCCATTTATGAATAATGAGAAAAGCAGGGGAGCCATTGCGCACCCCTGGCGCACTCCGCGTTCAACCGGGAAGTCAGCAGAGGATTCACCATGCATGCCCCATTGGATTTTGGCGAAGTTGGACTCATGCAACCTCATTACCAGGGTAAGTAGCTCAGCCGGAAGACACATTTCGCTCAGAACTGCCCAGAGCTTTCTCCTTGGGACCAGGTCGAAGGCAGCCCGCAGGTCAACAAAGGCAACATACAGGCTGCCTTCGCCTAGCACCACCGTCCCCCACTGTAGCAGAGCAAAACGAAACACCTGGTCAACTGTACTAGTAGCCCGCCAAAAACCAGCCTGGTAAGGGGACAGGGCATTGTTCTCGTCAACCCAATCCATCAATTTGTTTACCACCGTTCAAAAAGTGGTAGGTAGGATGGTGGTTATCAGGCTTATCGGCCTGTAGTTGACTGGAAGAGACCGATCCCCTTTTTTGTATATGGGTATAATGATCGCTCCCCTCCATAATTCCGGGACGACCGATCCCTTTGCAATGGCATTTCCCAAAAGGAATATATATCTGGCCCACCACGCCTTATCATTAATGAAAACATCAGCTGGTACGCCATCTAAACCCGGGGCCCTTCCCCCGGGGACCGTGCATAGAGCATCTTCAGTTTCTTTAAGAGTGAATAATTTCCAGTGGAATATACAGATAAAATTGCTTCCACACCTTTATACTGTGCAGTCTCAGCATATTTGGGTTTAAAGTGATCTACCCAGGCACCCTCTGGGACGTTGTTACCGGGTTTGTCTGGAATTCCACCTCCACCCCACTTGACAATGTTCCAGAATAGCCTAGAATCCTTAGCCCCCGAGGCCTCCTTTCATTCGGCCCAATGCTGTTCGTCCCATAGTTTTTTAGCTAGGGATAGGCTGGCCTTATAATGCTTTCTGGTGCCACTAATCACTACCTCATCCCTACTCCGAATTGCTCTGCCCAAGCTTAGCCTAGCTTCCCTACACTGGTGATTATACCATTTAGCTAGTCTAGGTGGTTATTTGCTATTTATCTTGCGGGGCCTCAGGAAGTGCGGTTTTAGGAGGGAAAAGAGTTTATCATGAATATCAGTTATTTCCCTTGACCCTGGGGTTACTGGGGTTGCATCCTCCATAGCGGTGATTGCAATGTCCACCTCGGAGGTTATAAATGCCATGGATTCCACATTCGCCAATACACTCGGCCAATTCAATCTACGCATGTCATTAGTCCTATCAGGCAGCGGACCTTCGGTCGATTGAGAATTCCCTATTGTAACCGACCACCAGTTGTGGGCCACGCAGAGAGGGTTGTGATCACTTTCCAATCTACCCTTTATTTCCATGTCACATACTAGCTGCCACAGGTTCAGGCTACAAAGGACATAGTCTATCCGGCTTTGGCTACGACCATTGTCAAATGTGCAGGCGCCTCCCCTGTCACTCTTCGTTCTCCCATTTAGGGCTCTTAGTCCCTGTTCCAGGCAGATGGCGTTCAATCGTATTATGTCGTTAGTCCACCGCCTAACCGGGGCCAGATCTAGAATTGGGACGCCCCATTGCGTGTCCTCCTCCCGCCCCAATGGATCGTCGGAGATATCTATGGGTTCAAAGGTCCGGTTTAGATCGCCAGCAACTATTACTTTGTTGCCCAAGGACTTTTTTTCCAAAAGAGGACAAGGCCTCTAGGATAGGTGACTTCCCTCTTGTATTGCCCCTGACATAGACATTATAAATGTCTAGTCCTCCCCTAGGGTCTAATACCATTCTTATCATTTGGATATCATTGCTATCCGATTCCACCATATTGATTGTTACTGGTAGGCCTTGGCGTATCCAAATAGTTAGACCCCCCATGGGTCGTCCCTTGACACCTTTGCTAGCCGGGATTGAGAAGTTTAAGTAGCCCGGGAGGAATATAGGATCACAGGCCCATGTCTCTTGGAATAGACATACATCAAAACCATTGATGAAGTCTATCCAATTTTGGGATGCCAGCTTACTACTTAATCCCGCGATATTCCATGAGACCATCTTACCTAAACTGAAACCATCTACAGGAGCTAATCCTACAGGGGGCGCCCTAGGATGACTAGTTAGGATTACTACGTACCCCTCCTTATCTAGGTTTTTGTCCTCGTTATTATTCACAACATCCTGAATACCAACAATGCTAGTTTCATTTAAATCCTCATTTTCTAATACCCCGGGAATTGATGCAGACTCCCCAAACCTTACCTCTAAATTCATACTTTCCAGATAATTCAATCCAGATTATACCATGATTATTCATGGCCCGATCCCTGAAGATTGTTACCATTTTGTCAATCAACCCACCCCAGATCTGCCATCACTTCAAAACGATTAGAACTTGGTACACTATAAAGGTTTCCCTGCTGGTAAGGTACAGTGAAAGGATCAAATCCGGGAGTGGGGAAGTTGTGATAGCAACCTACTTCTGGGGTTATGCCAAAATGAATACCTGGTGGTCTCGGGTAGAAGGTCAGGTCGACTACACCAATACCAGCGCTACTTGTGCCCAAGTTCTGCCTCGTAATAAGATGTGCTACCCTGGGATCCTTGAAGTTCAACAACTACACAATCCCCCTCAAAGCGCTTAGGGGTACTACCTACCCAACCTATCCTTCTAACACCAATAATCAGCCCATCCACTTCCCTTGGCAGTGGTCTGTTAGTCCTTAACCAGTGCATTGCTTTGTTTTTCAGCATCTGGAAGGATTCTCTCTGCCCAACCAACAACGGTGGTACGTTGGTGAGGATGGCAACGAAAGGATAGTCTGGGGGCAGATTCATGGGTGGTATCCTGTGGGGCACTCTAGTAGGGATTGCGTTGGGCAGACTAGAGGCGAGAGCAGCAGGGCAGGTCGTTAGGATTTGAGGTGAGGCGTTGGGATTTTTGGGTCCAGGATTCCCAGTTTTGGATCTATCATTAGTACCCGCGACCACAGTATCTAAGCGCTTTTTGGGTTGAGATGTATTGACCCGTGAATGGTCTGGTGGGTGGGAAGTAATCTTGGGGATTTGCCCTGAAAGACGGGGCCCCGTTTTTGTAGTAATAACAGGGGGGAGGGGCTTTGGAACAGGTACACCACTTGCCAGCCCACTTATTTTGGTAGGATTATTACTGTCCCCCGTCCTAAGGTGGGTTTTAATTAGGGATTTAGTTGAAAAGTTGTCTAAGGTAGCCTGTTCAAAGCAATCTATCAGTCAGCTAGCCTTTTGACTCGTTCTTCAATGGGGGTCAGTAATGACTTCATCAACTTCTCTCTCTAACTGCATAAGCAAGGGTAAATCTAAAGATGAAATCTCAGCAGACCCTGTCACCGGAGAATCACTAGGGTTAGCTACAGAGTTAACCGGGGTGACTCCATCCTTAACAACTTGAGCCCCACCTAAACCAACCCCTTTAGGCTTGCAAGGAGTTCCCAAACCTATTCCAAGTTTCCTAATTTTCTTAGGATGTTTAGGAAAACAACTCTTCCTCAAGGTAGTGTCTTTTCCTTTAAGTGCGAGAGTTATTAGAAACCGCATGGGGTAACACACCCGATTGGGCAGTATTTTCCTCACCAATAGAAGAAACAATTGAAGTAGTAGGCAAAGGGGGAGGCAAGATGGTCGAGACAGCGACCGAAAGAGTATTAATGGTCTGAGGGTCTGGGCCTAACTTGCCTTCCACCCTAACCAAACTGGGCGACTGAGAGGAGGCATGGGACTTTTCTACTACCACTGGCAAGGTTAAAGGTGGTGAAGAGGGAACCGGTGCCAGAAAACCCAAGGGTGGCCGTTTCTCCAGAGGAAGTTTGAGGAGTTCAATAGATTGCCTGCGCTCGGCGCGTCTCTCAGCTAAAGCAATCTTTGTCAATATCACGAGTTGCCCGGCTAAAATACTTGTCTAGGGGACCCAAGAATGTTGCCCCTACCATGGGCTGGAGGGGACTCTGTACAGGGGTGATTGGGGGGGGAAGACATACTTAGTAGTCAGTGTCGCTTGAAAGGGGGAAGAAAACAATGTAGACCAGAGCAGGACCTCTCGAGGCACAGGGGCAAACTAAAACTACGGCCCGTAAATCAAGCAAAACAAGATGACAAATTGCCTCGCTAGGTATAATGATGTCCGTATAGCAATATACGATGAGAGAGGGTGGGCCCAGCCCAGTCTCCTGCAGACCCTGACGGCCACAGACGGCCCGCCCTTGTCCCGGGCTTCTCCCGGGACGCTCCCGTGCAGCGGTAAGTTCTGCTTGCTATATGGGAGGGGGAAAGGGGAGTGGTCGGGGGGCGGGCAGGCAGACGGGGAGAGCGGACCAGGTGATGATGGTGGGTCACACAGGGGCTCCTGGGAAACGGAGTCCCTGTAATAGCAACGCTCGCAGCCCTGATGTGCCCTCGCCTTTCCCGTGCAGACAGGGAGTTATGGTGTCCTTAACCCGCGATGCGGGTCCGGCAAGCTGTTGCAGAATCCTCGGGCAGCAGATAAGTTCAATGGACCTCCTTACAAAGCGCAACCAGTATACAACAACAGCGTCCCTCTGTTGCTCGGCACCGAAGGCTTAAATCCTTCGTGGTCGGGGGGCGGGGCAGGCAGACCGGGGGAGCGGACCAGGTGAGGATGGTGGGTCACACAGGGGCTCCTGGGAAACTGAGTCCCTGTAATAGCAACGCTCGCAGCCCTGATGTGCCCTCGCCTTTCCCGTGCAGAAAGGGAGTTATGGTGTCCTTAACCTGCGATGCGGGACCCTCGGGCAGCAGACCAGTTCAATGGACCTCCTTACAAAGCGCAACCAGTATATAACAACAGCGTTATTGTGTTTCAGCTTTGTGATTCTTTTGATATATTCAATCGAACTGATAAAGGTATACCCAGCTCACTCAAGTCACTCCCTCATGTTTTTAGGTCGAAGCCTAGCGTAAGACTGGGCACATGTGCAGATTTAGTGTTCTTGGGAGATTTCACTAGTGGGCTTTTAGCCCCTCCCCTCTTTCCCAATGGCCGGCGTCACCGTTCATGTTAAACGGTAGCCAGCCATTGTGAAAGAGCATCCTCTGGCGTACAGTTTTCTCTTTTTTGTCCGTCCCACTTTGACTGGCTGCCCCGACTTGCTGCTGGCTTAAAAGGTTTGTTATCTTTTTTTATGGGTCCAAACAGAAGGTCCCATAAAGAAGATAATAAATCTTTTACGCCACAAGGAAGTCAGGCCAAGCACGTCCAAGTGGGACGGCAAAAAGAGGAAAGTCTACGTTGTGGCGATGCCACAATTATACCAAAATGAAAGAAATTGTTTTTTCTATTTCTTTACTTTTGGTATAATCGCGGCACCCACGCTTTCCTTATAACATTTTAAAAGAAAAACGCGGGTTCCGCGACTATACCAAAAGTAAAGAAATAGGAAAAACATCTATTTCTTTGTAAGGAAAGCGCGGGTGCAGCGGCTGCCGTTTATCTTTTATTATCGCACGAGTTTAATTTCCAGAACGAGTATATCTACATCCTGGGGAAACTCGCACTATTTAACTTCTCTGGCGTGTCTACTGATTACCTTCACGATTTATGGAACAACGGGTTACAGTTTACAGGTACGCCTGTTGCGAATAGTATGTTTCCTTTTTGTAGCTGGGCTCCACTTTATTTTTAGCAGGTGAACATGTCCCACCAACCTACTGTGTTCTGTTTTTTACATTACTTGGGTTCACGGTATGCCATAGTACATTTGTTTCCGCTTTAACTTGCTTGAGCCTTTACGTCTTTCCAAGCATAATTTATTTTTGACATGCGCACAGATGGTATTCATTTGTTAATAGCACCCCATATCATTCCACTATTTTTAGCGGATTTCTCGTGGATTTACCACTCACGCTATATTTCTTATCACGTCCTTCATGTTCACGAGGTCGGTAAACCTTCACTTTCATGGACTTTCATTTAACCGCCCCTTTATAGTTCATGCGCATTCTTGATACTCTTGGCCCAACAACACATAACTTTCTTTCATTTTTCAGAAAATTCCCCCTGAAGGACAAATAGTCCAAAATGCATTGGGAACAAATGTAGAATTATGTGACTTAACAATACACTTGCATCGTTTTGAAGAAGTTTCCATTCCTTTCGGATTGTACAAAGATATTGATACACCATTTTTCGTATGAAGGAATATGAAACGATAAACTTAAGAATGCATTTTGTTTATTGGATATTGCGAACCTTCTGCTACAAATTATTCCCTAAAACGATTTACCTGTGTACGAGTGCTCTAGATTAAGCCCTTCCAGTGGAAGGGTATACTCTTGATGGGTCTAGGGGAGGGCCAGCTTCCACTGCTGCCCCCTAGGCAGTTTAACAATAGTCATTTACTAGGTGGTGCATTGGTGAGGGGCCCGTGGTTGTGAGCAGGAGTGGGGCCTTGGCAGCTGCCCACACTGCCTTTGTCAAGCGCCGGCACTGACCCCACTGCCCCTGCTTGAATCTCCTTTCAACCAGCTCTAGCTGCAAAGAGGGACAGAGCGGAGTTACCGTACTTGTGAATTAGAGTTACATATTCTTTGGAGCCTCGCTAGGCGCAGTGCCTGATCTGATTACACTGTAAGAAGTGTTAGTGTTATAACCCCACATTTCAAGATGGTTGGACTAGCAGCATCAAGTACAAGTGTCATCATTCATCATGGCTGCAGCTGAAACAGGATACAAACAACTCTGTCCACAAGCACTTGTTTGACCTGCCGCCATCTTGCAGTGTGTTCTTATTAAATCACTTTGATATGTTGACACAGGATGGTTTTCCTTAGTAAAATGTAAGTTTAAAAAAAAAGATGACATGCACCAACGTTTGATATACCTGCTGGGAGTTGTTTTTTCCAGATTCTAAAATCATAACATACAAACCAGGAGAGAGACATGGGAAAGCAGATGCTTTGTCTTCGTTCTTCCAAACGTGGATGATTTTTTCTTACCACCATTGTTTTCAGTGTATTTGTGTCTAGATTTTTGTGGATGTTAGTAAATGCATGCAGATAAATATTATAGTTGTGTGTGCATGTAGATATATTTATGATTATTTATAATTTATAGCATGGATGGAAGAATGTTAAATATATATGTGCAGCTTATGTCTATCTTATATTCATGCATACATCTTGTTTATATATAGACATGAGGGGGCATGCATCTTACTTTTAAGCCAGGTCTCAATGGGGTTAGTTCAGTGTTATTTCCACTAGAGGAATTTGTCCTCACCTCTGGTGCAAATCTTGGCGATTCTGCTCAACCTCTCATCCTCCCAAGGTAGATAGATACAAGTATAACCATTGAGTAGACCGAAGGGAAGGGAAGGGGGTGAGGGCATGGGCATGCCCAGTTTTGGAGCCTCCACCATAATTCAAATTTGCCTCCAAAAAATCCCTGGCTTCTAGTGGGCTTTTTGCCCCCAGGCGGGCCAGATTGTGGGCTAATGCCCCCATCTGCCCCCCAGGGAGGGGGGGGCCGAAAGTCCACTAGATGGCAGGGAGTTTTATGGGCAATTTTTAATTAGGGTGGGGCTGCATAAAACGGGCATGCCAATGACCCCACCCTAATTAAAATTTGCCCAAAAAAATCCCTGTCTGTTGGCCTTTTTGCCCCCCCCCCCCCCCCCCCCCCGGGGGGTTGATTGGGGACTATTTCCCAATCTGCCATCCGGGGGAGGAGGCGGGGGGGGGCAGAAAGGCTGATGTTTTGGCTGGGAGGGGTGGGGGAATGGACATGCCCGTTTTGGGAGCCTCCACCCTAAATCAAATTTTCCCCCAAAAAGTCCCTGGCATCTGGTGGGCATTTTGCCCCCACCGGCGGGGCAGATAGGGACTAATGCCCCTGGCAGAAAGTACACTAGATGCCGGGGAGTTTTTTTAGCAAATTTTCATTAGGGTGGGGGCTGCCCAAAACAGGCATGCCAATGCTCCCACCATAACTAACATTTTCCAATAAATCCCTGGGTTCTACTGGGCTTTCTGCCCCTCCGTGAGGGCATATTTGGGGCTATTGCCCGATCTGCATCCCAGGGGGGCAGAAAGGCTGTCATTTTTGCGGGGGGTGGGTGAGGCATGCCCATATTGGGCAGCCCCCACCACTAATTATAATAATAATAATAATTATTATTATTATTTTTTAAAATCCCTGGCGTATAGTGGGCTTTTTGCCCCCCCCCTCCGTGTGGGCAGAAAAGCTGTAAATTTTGTGGGGTGGGGGCATGGACATGCCCTTTATGGGCAGCCCCCACCCTAATAAATTATGCGGCAATATAATATCCCTGGGGTCTAGTGGGATGAAAGGCTGAGTGGACCCGCCGGGATTTGAACCCGCGACCATGAGGTCGAACTCAGGCCCCTGCAGTTGAAGCATTAGTCCACTGAGCCACCAGACCCGGCTGACTCGTTCTTATTTCTGTAATCTGACACACCTGTTCGTACAGCTGGCATTTCTAGACATTTTTCACAGGAAGGGGCACTGAGCAGAGTGTATAATTCTGTCCCAATTGACCAGCCTAAAGCTGCAGACTGCGCCCAACAATTACTACAGTTTATGGATAGTTGGCACAAAGCATGGCTGATGAACTTATACCTATCCCCTCATGTCTTAACCATCTCCAGAATAGCACTTTGTTCAACTTTATGTAGAGCATTTTTTTTCTTTCAGTTTTTTTCAGTTTCCCGGCCTTTATATACTATTTTTACTTTATCTTGCTGCATATTCATATAGCGCGAACTCAACCCGAAGGTATTGGCGCTTTACCCGAGCACCCTTTTTATTACACACCTTGGCACGGGAATATTAAGTGGGTTGCCTGGATCACAGTAGGTGGACGCGAACCCGGGCTCGAACCCTGGTTTGCAGCACCAAAGTCGCTGCTCTGGCCGACGGCTCCTCGATTTCTTCAGGCACCCGCTTAATTCAATCTGCCATAAAGGCAACCTATCCCCTCTCATATGACCACAGCCCCCGGACTTACTTTCGTGGTTTGTCTGTCCCACGCCTTTCGCGGTGGGCATCTCAACCGTCTGCCTTGCTGCGTTGCGTTAAACCTACCCCCTAAACTCCGGTCCTCCCACGAGGAAGCCCAGTACTACCGGTGGTTTGATAGCTACCGAGATGCCAACCTCCACCTTCGATCTGGATCTGGGAACCCGGATATTGTTAGACGCTAGTTGGTGTCTGCATGGGCACGCCACTTGCGCAGCCACAGAGCCTTTTTATTGCATGGGCAAGGTGGGTGCTGGCCCAGGGACCCCGCTTAACAGGGGGCCCCCTGATATAGTCTGAGTTGTTCTGCAAAGTCTTGCCCTAATGACCCAGCATCTTTCTTAAATACATTGCTGTAAATACTGCTTTGCTTTATATTATTTCGTCATGTACCTGATGTGTGATACTCCCGTGCAGACATTCTGCAGACAACTGTGTTTATTTCCTGACCCATCCGTAAAAGTTTCTTCGTGCCAAACATGGGCTCACGGAGATTATTTGCAGTATTACTGGCCCAGATATCCTTTCTCTCTGCAGCCATAGTCCGTGATTCTTAAGTGGGGGTCTTGCTTGTAAGATTCTCTCTCTCTCTACAGTTACTCTGCACCCGAGGGGGGGCTGCTGCTCCACATTTCCTTTTCATGGCATCCGGCGCAGTTGCTGCTAAGCTCACCCCGTGCATGGAAGTGTAAAGGCGTTCACGAGAGTTCTTAAACCAGACTCCTAGCAGCTGGAAGTAATTCGCTGCTCGGCTCTGCCGGGGCGAGAGCATAACACAGCGGTACATACTGTCTATGTAATGTAGCACCGCTGGCTGGAGGAGGTCCCCAGGCGCCTTCTTGTGAGCGGGTAGCGCCGGGCGCTTTGCTCTGATCTTTACCAAGAGCTCGTGGTTCAACGCCTGGACACCCTCTGATGGATAACCCCAGCTGTGATACCCTACAGTTATGGAGTCCACATGAAAACACACATGTAGCGCTCTCTGGGTAAATCTTGAAATGTAGCTCACTTTTTTTATTTGTAAGGTTCACAGAAGGTTCCCAATGAGACCGATTTGAGGAGCTGGTTTAACTGTCCCCCTGCGAGGGTGTGAACATGATAATAATTAGCTTTGGCCTGCTTTGTCTGGTGAATGTAGTATCCTTGAAGGATGAAGGCGGAGCCGCGATACTAACTTCAGCAGACAAACCCAGGCACAGACTGCTTACTAAAGTTGTGACCCAACTGGGAGCATGCACCGTGCCCCCTGCCCACAAAAACTGGCAACTACCGTCGTGACTCCTAAGTAAATGTAAATGTAGAGGTACTTGTATAGCGCACGACTACCATCAGGAATCTCGCGCTTGTACAAATACCGCTGAGGAACCCTTCCTGGCTTTTCCCTGTGAAGTGTCCACTCCTGGGCACCCCCAAGGTGAAGCCAGGCATCCTAGCGTTGTTGGGGCCGTTGTGGAGATTAAGCAAGCTATTGCCCAGAGTTGCAGAGTGGGACCCATGATTAGAACAGGCACTGATACGAGAAACATCAGGTACGAGGAAAGTCGCAGAGGCTGCCCCCAAAGGGGGCTCGAGAGCCGGCGCCATAACCAGCGCTGTGCCCCCAGACACAACCGGTAGGGGCCAGTTTTTGGGCGCCAAAAAGAAGCAGGACAAAGGAGAGGTCCGCCCCCCCTCCCACAGCGGCCGCGGGAGAAGGCCGGCCAATGGGGACCAAGGCGAGAGGTGAGCCCCCCAATAGGCAGAGGCCGACATGGCCTGGAAGACAAAGGAGGGGGGCCATATAAGCACTGCTCCCCCAAGGCAAGCTCCTATCTTATCGGAACGGGGGAGCAGCACCCGCGTTGGAGCCAAAATTGTTGACCCACCCACCCACACCTAAGGAACAGCAATGTCGCAGGGCTGAGGAACGAGCAGCGAAGAACTACGCTGATAACGGTTGGTAGGGAGGCACACCGGAGGGCGGTGTGCCAGAATAGGGCCACTCACCTTAAGATGCCTCACGGCTGGGTGAGTTGGGCCTAAGGACAAGTGCGTAGGACCACTCACTCTGGGATGCCTCACGGCTGGGAAGTTGGCCTACCAAAGATTGGGGGGAGTAGCAAACGGGGACGGCACTCGCAGCCCAGCCCCCTGCCGGAAGGCAGGGCACAACAAGAATCGGACATGGTAGCGAGGTGGCCTAACTCCGGGACAGAAACTACTCCCTCCTGTGCAAAGGGAGTGCAAAAAATCCAACCTAACAAAGGAAACGACCCAGAAGGGCCAAGAGACAATAACAAGGAAGTTTGCCAGGACTTAACAGGCAAAATATGCAAAGTATATATATGTTTCCTTGTATTCCTAATAAACTGCGGCCAATAAATGACCACCACAAGATGAGCGTGTACATTGGTTTTCTTGGCATGAGAAGGAATACTATATGAGAGAAGGTATTGTACAAGTGGGAGTGGGGCAGAGTGCGGGGGTTATGAGCCCAAGACCCGCCGAGGCGGGAATTGAAACCTGGTCCCCGGGCCATAATTCTGCACCGGGGTCTGCCGCTCTAACCATTGAGCCACACGGGGAGGGAGATGAAGACAGCTAATTAGTACAGGGGTGTGACTATGAATGAGTGTTTGGGTTTTACTACTGCACTAAAGAGCTGGTTTACAGATGCTGTACAGCGCCATCAGACGCTGCCGACAAGAAGATAAGTGATTCAGGCACAGCAGGCAGAGTGAGCAACAGGCGTCTGAGGGTGCGAGTAGGGAAGTGACGTAAGGGCACGTGCGAGCAGGAGGAATGCCTGCTAGTACGAGCAAAACCATTGAGGCTCCATTAGAACGCTTGACATAGATTAAAAGACAGAAAAGGTTTGAGTATTTGCCAAATTGTACGGCCTTCATTCCTTTAATGACTATGTTTACGTCTCCCAAGTGTGAGCTTTCAATAGAACATTAGGAGACTCATTCCAAGCATATAAAATAAATACGGTTATAGTGTGAAACAAGGATCCATTTCTGGTGCAACTATACAGTGCAACAGAGGGAGTTTTTAGGTCTCACAGACCTGTGTTGCAGCGCTCATTTGCTGCTGGCTTGCGATGCTTCTTGTAATTGGGATATTTCATAAGTGGAGTTGAAGGCCGCCCATCATATTGATTGGCAGGCTTCACCGTTTATGCTAAATGCTGGCTTGTGACTCAGAATGAAGTTTCTTTGAAACCGCCCTGTGTCCTTCTCAGACGGCCCATCTAAACTGGATCTTTTGCTTGCGGTGTTATACAGTCTCCTTTAATTAGTCGGTGAGCACTTTTATTTTACTTTTGCGCAGTGACAACGGCTTATTTATTTCAGGCGCTATCAGGCGCTTCGTGTATCTATGCTTCGTCAGTTAAGACTCTTTCGCACAATGGTGACTGCTTGTTATTTGTCTTTAAAAAGATGGGAAATAAACATTAATTTTATTGAAATGCGTCAACGCAACATTTACATAATTTGTGAAAGTGACTGGATCTGTAGATACCAGAATACGATATACTGTACCGGGTCTCAGTTATAAATTTGTCTTTAAACGAATGTGTTCAATTGAATGAAAGTGTACTGTCTAACTTGTGTTTCTCTCTTTACATTAGCAAATTTGTTTTCCTTACTAGGCAAGGGAATTTAGCGTGTAAAAGACGTTTTTCCAATTAATGAATTAGAGATGTGTTCTATCTTATGGTTATTTATTACTTCTGTTTATTCATTATTTTGTTTTATCTTTCATTATTTTGTTTTATCTTTCATGTATCTTTAACTATGCTGTATTGTTAATGCATCTTTCAATTGATAGAACTTAGCAGTTTAGAATGTTGGGCTTCTACTAGCCAGTATGAGCTGTAGCTGATTGAAGAAACACTGCTTGGATCTGAGTGCTGCACTTGTTTAAGAATAAAACTTATTCTTATTTACAATACCTTCTCAACTCTTCATTGGATACAACAAGATGTTCAATATATTTGTATTATTTTAATGTTCATTTTATTAACTACAACTGTAAAACTTTTATAAATCTCAATAATTTAATTTTTGTAATAAATTCTGCTTTTTGATTATATATTTATTTTGTGGGCTTTCTTATTTCTCTTCTGGCTTGTGTTTGAATAGTGAGATGTAAGTTGATCTTTGCCTCCAATGGAGTGTGTAGGAACCAAGGGAAAACCTTTTCTTTTTTTTACTGTTTGGGTTTCACTACAGCACTAAAAAGCTGGTTTACAGCTGCTGTACAGCATAATCAATCAGAGACCGCCGACCAGAAGATAAACGATTCAGTTGCAGCAGACAGAGTGAGCAATAGGCATCAGAGGGTGCGTGTAGGGCAGTGACGTAAGCGCACTTGCGAATAGGAGGCTTTAGAGAGTGCAAAACGGTCAGTGAGGTGACGGCACTCAAGGCAGGCCGTGATATGATGGATCGTAACCAGGATATTGATAGGGCACGTGACACCAGCAGGCATTGAGTCCAGTGCTAAACAGGCAGAGGCACTGATGTGACAGAATGAGCACATCACATGTCTGTGATGTGGAATATTTGCAGCATCATGGCGTACTCCAGCGACGTCTGCATGCTAGTCTCCTACAACGGCTCCTGCAACTGAACATCAAAGACTTCTGTCAGCGCCATACAAAGCACTCAGGTGCCCTGGGAAAAATCAGTGGCAGATCTCAAACGGGGAAATGCTAGGGTACCAAAACTTCACCGCATGAAGCAGGAAAAAACGAGCAGGGGGGGGGAGGGGAGAGGATATGGCCTAAAAACCCGAGCAGTCCACCTGGAAACTGCGTTGAGTCTCGGCAGGGACATTCAAGCATACTGTAAATCTGGGCAATTCACTTAATCTCTCTGTGCCTAACAAACTGAGTCTGTCCCTCTATAACGTGACTGATGCACGTTTAAACTGCTCTGAAACTTTCAGGTCAAGTTTTCGCTGTATACAACAAAACAAACAATTGACTGAGGCTTTGCAGACGGCGGGGCTCAAAGCAAGGCCTGGAGCACAATTCATTCCAAGCCTTGTATAATAATAAATGAGAGAAAAAAACACAGCTGGCATGCAAATTTCAAATGCTGCAGCCAGGGTGACAATGATTATGTAAGCCGCTGAGAAGGATGAAAAGGAAATGGAAATGAAAGTGGGAGAAAGTGTGTTGAGTGCAAGAGTGATGGAGGAAGGGGAATGATGGCGCCGTGGCAAAGAGAATAGCTCCAGAAACACGGATGGAAACAGCACTTTGGCGACGGGAATATCATAAGCGAAGCACAAGAGTCCCAAGCATTGGTAAGTGCAGGAAACTGTACGCTTCATCCAATAGAGATGGAGGAAAAGTGGCAAGCACAGGAACCAACGGAAAGCAAGGAGGTGGGATGGAAACCCCTTTTATGATTTATATTGAATACAATAGATTTTGCGAACACAGCGCAAGTGATGTGTAGGCGAAACCTAATATTAAAAAGCCTAAAACAAGCGTTGGACAGAACGGTGTGGTTGAAAAAGAATGTCGTGGCATAACTACACCATTTCAGATATTTACATATATTTTTGTCTCTGTACTATCATAAAGATTCTTTATTTTTTTAATTTTTGTGTAGTCTTCATATGTGATAGTCAGGAGCCATGATCTAATAAGGGTCTGATTATTGGCATGGTAAGTTTATTATGCGTAGTTAATTAAAACCAGTACAAAACATTTTACAGTAAAACATTTTTAAAATTAAGTAAAAGAATTTGGTACTTATAATCATCGTTTTTATAATCCATGTAGTAAAAGGCCCAAAAATGGTTATCTAGCAGTCTTTTCCCGGGGCAAGGGCAGCAGAAGTCCTTGCGACCTAATGGCCATCTGCTTGTTGCCTGTGTGAGTGGTCGCCAGTTATTGGGGTTTTGGCAGTCTTTGCTCTATCATTGCCAGGAACTTGACATATCTGCAGTTCAGTTTGGTGTTTGCAGGGTTCAAGCAGGCGAGCACCGCTTGCCTTGGGTTGCTCGTCCCTATCTGCTTGAACTGTTGCTTTAAGAGCTGTTGGCGGGCTGGTCGAAGCTCTTCACAGAGACGGGTCATGTGGAGAATGTCTCTTTCCTTGGTTTCACAGTAGACAGGCTTCTTGGCTGCCCTGAGCCACGGTGGAAGATGCTCTCTTCTAGGCAGGACCCCCTAGTCTGTGTTTCAAGAACTTCAGTTTTATGGTTTTTGAATAGCCCTGGCTGAAGTATGCTTATGGTGTCAGGGATTTGTACGTATTTAGTGTCATCCATGCATGGTGTCTTTTTGCAAATGTGGCCTTGTCTTCTAGTAGAGTAAGAGATTTGACATTTTTCCAGACTAGTTTTTTAAATGGATTATGCCAGAGTGCCATGCTGCCTTCAGGTAAGATCGTGCCTGAGATGCATCCCTGTTTTGTATGTTTGTCACAACAGCGAGTTAAGTGCGTCAGTCGTGGCAGAGCGGTGTTTGTGGCAGCAAATAATGTAAGCTCCCTGTCTTGCAAGATCCTGTTTTAACAAACCAAACTCCAGCTGGTACATAAAATAGGCACGGAGTGCTTCCACCTCCACATATCAAAATATTGCAGATCCCGGAAGCACCGCAGTAGTAGGAGCAGGGAGGCCGAATCGCAAATTTAAGGTAAGCCATACGCGACACACCGCGATGTTTTAATGCGTGCAGCAAGATTTCCCCTACGTTTTTTTGATTCTAACACTCAACCGCGATTATGTCTCCAAGCCCACCCGAACATCCGCATTCGACATCGGGACTAAAAAACAACTTACTCCCAAGAACATAAACAGAGAGCAGCCAATAGAGCTTCGCGCACACTTACGCCAGATTATACTCAATAAGAAACAGGAAACGTACTGGGTAGCGCGCTATTAGCAAGTAAAGGAGGCTCGCTCTGGCACTTCGCTGACACCAATCATTATGTATAAACAAATTTAGTATATACATTCAAGGCGAAATGAAACTCGACCACATGCTGATTTATCACAGACTAAAGATGGCGCAAAGAATAGTGTAGCTAAAATATATACATGACAACAAGAGAAACGCGTTGATCACAGGTTATTATAGAATCACCTGCAGAGTTGGGGTTATTTTTATTATTTTTCACAAACTACCACCCTTTTCTCCACTTGCAGTGCAAGGAGTATCGTGCTAATATAAGGAAGCACTCTTTAACACAACGCCAAATGAAAAGGTCGTGTTAAGTTGGGGATCCAGTAATTCAAATTCTGGGTAAGTGAATATAATACAGCCCCTCTGGACCTTCGGGAATCACCCCCAAAACAGCGATCAGAGCATCTCTATTTCCATTTATTTTCAGCCCTACGGAAAACCTATATCGGTGGCTCCTACTACTAGAGTGCGAAATCACTCCATGAAATTACAAGGTAGCTGTACTTTACTATCTGCCCATGTTTTATATAGCATGTCTGGTTAGACACTGATACAGGCCCTGTCACCATTATCTACTCACAGGTACCACAATCATGTCTATACCTGGTAATATGCAGCTCTGCTGAAACCCGAAAAGTGTATTTGGGCAGACAGTCCTCCCTGATTTATCTGGATGACAGTTTTTGATAACAAAGGTAACCAGTTCTAAAATGTCTTTTCACATCAGGCAAGAGATAAGAGTGAGTTACCATCTGCCTTAAAAATCAGAAAACGATGGTGATATGCTATAAACACCTTAATGATATTATTAAGAATTTATTTTTTGACATCAGGGCAATTAATGCCAGCCGTAACACATATATCATGTATATCAAACATTGGTATCCACCAGTGGTGTCCCTTTTAGTTACTAAAGATGTCTTTTACATATACCAATATCTTTACCAAAATCTGAAAATAGCTTAGTGCCAACTACAAATAGGGATAATGTGTTCTGTATCTCTAAATGACAGGAAATGATTTAGGTTTACATGGTCGTTGTAAAAAATGTTTTGTAAATGCACAAAATACTTGTTAACGCAAAAAAAGTAATTGTATGTTTCTTTTTAGAACTTGGTCCTGAAGAAGGTTTTTAATCGTTCCTCCAAAAACCGAAACGCCGCGTCGACCCCTGTTCTTGTGTAATTTCTTGTGAAATCTTTTTGTATGAACTATTTGCTTGATGCGTACACCAATGATTTTTTAAATGTTTTTAAACTTGTTACTGTATAAATTGTTTTTATTACCTGTGTTTTTTGCGATTAACATATGACACTGAAATAAATATACATTGTTATATTTTTCTAAAATCGAATGTCCTGTCCTCTTTAAGCTTGATAAAACTCAAGGAGAGTATGAGTTTAAATAAATCCGAATTTTTTTTTGTATTTAGATGTTGGCTGTTATACAACCTAAGAGAGCTATAAATAAGATTTGGTTACAATAATGTGTGATTGGTATTAGTAAAAAACAAGATCTTGGGCACCTACAAAATAATATCACCCAACTAGGGTTACTTGTGGGACCTCCCTGTTTTTTCACTTGCGACCTAATGGCCATCTGCTTGTTGCCTGTGTGAGTGGTCGCCAGTTATTGGGGTTTTGGCAGTCTTTGCTCTATCATTGCCAGGAACTTGACATATCTGCAGTTCAGTCTGGTGTTTGCAGGGTTCAAGCAGGCGAGCACCGCTTGCCTTGGGGTGCTCGTCCCTATCTGCTTGAACTGTTGCTTTAAGAGCTGTTGGCGGGCTGGTCGAAGCTCTTCACAGAGACGGGTCATGTGGAGAATGTCTCTCTTTCCTTGGTTTCACAGTAGACAGGCTTCTTGGCTGCCCTGAGCCACGGTGGAAGATGCTCTCTTCTAGGCAGGACCCCCTAGTCTGTGTTTCAAGAACTTCAGTTTTATGGTTTTTGAATAGCCCTGGCTGAAGTATGCTTATGGTGTCAGGGATTTGTACGTATTTAGTGTCATCCATGCATGGTGTCTTTTTGCAAATGTGGCCTTGTCTTCTAGTAGAGTAAGAGATTTGACATTTTTCCAGACTAGTTTTTTAAATGGATTATGCCAGAGTGCCATGTTGCCTTCAGGTAAGATCGTGCCTGAGATGCATCCCTGTTTTGTATGTTTGTCACAACAGCGAGTTAAGTGCGTCAGTCGTGGCAGAGCGGTGTTTGTGGCAGCAAATAATGTAAGCTCCCTGTCTTGCAAGATCCTGTTTTAACAAACCAAACTCCAGCCTTAGTTGCGCGGGGGAGGTGTAAGACGGGAGCGAAAACCTAGTTCTGTAGGCTTTTACCTGGATGGTGTCTAGATTTTTGGAGTCTCTTCCTCGTAGTGCCTCGCTGCCGTAGGAGATTGAGGGGAGTAGCTTTGCCTGAATGACTTTCAGGTAAGGTGTCAAGGTTGGCCCTGACAGTTGGTTGGCTAAGTTTTTCAGTGTGGCTGCAATCATAGTCCCTCTTCTTTTTGTTTCCTGCATCTGCTGGACAAATGAACCTTCACTGTCAAAGATGACTCCTAGGTATTTATATTCGCGTGATGGCTCTATTATCTGGCTGCCCAGAGTCCAGGACTTTTGGTGTTTGTGCTTGGTGTTGATTGACATGGTGCGTGTTTTTACTCCGGTTTATTTTTAAGTTGTTTTCAGTTGCATAGTTGTGTATTTCGATGAGTAACTTCTGAAGGCCAGTGTGAGTGTGGCTGATAAGTAAGACGTCATCCACGTATAGTAGGTTACTTAGAGTTTTTCCTCCCAGCCTCGGCGAATGGGAGTTGCATGTGTTGAGTAGGCTTGGTAGATCTGCCATAAATAGATTGAACAATATCGGGGCAAGCACACACCCTTGTTTGAGGCCTTTGGTGGTGCGAACTTTGGATGACAAATGGGTGCCGCTTCCTAGCTTCACCTGCACCCAGGTATCGGAGTGGAGAAGCTTCAGCATGTTTAAAGTCTGTTGCGGTATACCCCATTGTGCTAGTTTCCACCAAAGCTTGCCTCTCGATGTTGTCGAATGCTGCACTGAAGTCGATGTAACACCGGTGCAGCAGCAGTTTTTTTTGTTTTTGCTGCATCAATAATCAGTGAGATAGCCAGAATGTTAGTTGCTGTTCCAGTGTTTTTTGCGGAAACCAGTCTGGTTCAAGGGTATGATCTGGTTTGATTCCGCCCATGACAAAATCTTCTCTAGGATGGTTCCCGCGAAGTATTTTGCCTAGTTGTCGAGGAGGGCTATTAGTCGATAGTTTTTAGGGGTCATTTTGTCGCCTTTTTTGTGTATGGGGACGATTGTCGACCCTCTCCAGGAATCTGGTAGGGCTATCTGTTGGGCTGCTGGTGTTGCCAAGATGTCTTTGGGCTGGGTTTGCTCTCTCTTGGTGAATGACTCGGACATGGGCCTAGTAGAGGCTTGCTCTATGGTGTTATTTCTTTGTGCTCCTGCGTGTCCCGAAGGATCATTAAAATGGCTAGCGAGGTAGTTGGTCCATGACTCTTCCACAATGTGAGATCCTATGTCCTTATGCTGTGGACGTAGGATCTTGTTCACTGTTTGCCAAAAGCGGGCACTATTGTAGCTTTTGGTGTCGTGTAATAGTTTTGCCCATGCCTCATTTTCTACTTTTTATTTTCCATTTTGTATGGTTGAGATCAGCCCTTTGGGTTTTCAGTATGGCTCGTAAATATGTGTTTTGGGGCGCTGATCTCAGCTTCCGTAGTGTCAAGTTTACAACTCTTTTTTGTGACCTTAGTTGCATTCTTGAACCGTTTTTTTAAACTGGTTTTGCTGCTCTTTGTTGAAGTTGCTTTTAGGGGCGGTCTTGGTTGCCAGTTCCTTTAGCAAAGATTCTGTGTATTGCTCCCAGTGAGCGAGATGCCCTGCTTCGTTTGGTTTTTGTGTGTTGTATATTTGAAGGGCAGTGTCGGCCAGAGTGGTTGAGTTGGTTGGCGTACATTTAATTTTTTTTTGATTAATGGAGTAAATCTCCCCCAGCATTTTATCTGGCCTGATTGATGTTGGCGTCTTTGATGTCATGTGGCATTCCTGGGGGCGATGGTCGCTTTCGCCCTTGTCCCCCATTCTGAACCCCTGGATGTGTGGAAATGGGGCCAGGCTAGCAAAAGTATAATCCAAGATGGAGCTAGCGGTTTGTGAGTAAAATGTTTCTACTGGAGGGGAATCGGTCGTAAATGTTCTGTTTAGTGCCCGAAGATTTGGATGTTCTAGATCTTGAAGTAGGGCGTTATTTTGACGCTTCCGCATATTTAGAGGGGAGCTTTGTGCTGGTATACTGTAGATTGTGTTTAGAGCCAAAGCCTCCTCGTCTGATGAGCCAAGTAAGTTTTGGTTGAAGTCCCCTGTCAAGATGAGAAGTGGATTTTCCATTTGAGTGACGAGCTCCGCCAGTTTGTTCGAAATTTTGTTCGAATCCTTGGCTCTGTTTTTGGGATGAACGTATGCATTGACAAAGCATAACTCTTCTTCTTTGTCGCCAAGCTGTAGTTTTATCTTTACTGTTAGGGTTGAAGATGTAGAGGAGTCCATGAGGACAGCCGAGGGTATTGTTGTGGTGGATACGTATTTTGCCAAGCCTCCTGACTGGTGTCCAAATCTGTTAATTCTGACTGCTGCTGTAGAGTAGCAAGTGAAGACCAGGATGTGCTTTGTGCTTGTAAGCCAGGTTTCTTGCAACATTGTTATATCAAATAAAAAGATATACTTTAGAAAGTCCGGTCGTCCATTTCTGAGGTTAGGCCGTTTATATTCCAAGAGCAAATACCTATGGATTATGCCCCTCCTCTTTTGTCTTCTCTGGTTTGTCGGTGGCGTCAAGCCTTTTAAGGACGTATGTAGATTGTTCGAGACAGAGTTTCTCTTGTTGGTGCACGATTTTGGTGTGATGCTCCCCTTGCCCTGCCTTCTGCCCGTTCCCTGGTGCTGTGTGTGGTCATGTTTGATTATTGGGCGCAGCATAACATCCAGCCTTCTTCAACTGGTGAACGAGGAGATCTTAAGTGGCAGAACACCACCATCCTAGTCATCCTGTTGAGCTTTTGTCTTAATCCTTGGACTTTATCCCTATAGAACAAGCCAATTTACAGTCCTGATCCTTTTTGTATTAGTGGGAGTGCTCAATTGTTCTTAACTAAACACAGTGAGTAAGGAGGGCCACATTTTGTCTTTCTTTGTCAAACCTGATTGACAATCCAGTCTGGCAACATGCCTAGAAAAACGTAACCATCCCACACAGGTAGGTGGTAAAACTGAGTCCCATTTTTTGCAAATTTATCTGCGTGCAATAGCTATTAGTACCAAAATTAAGTAAGATCCTATTTCCCCCAGGAGACTTATCATTCAGAATCCCCAAGATAACCAGCGGTAAGCTTACCTCAATGTTGCCCAAAATCCCCCAATTTTTTTTCCTCAATATTTCACTCACTTCATGCCAAAAGGATGGATAGCTAGACACTGCCAAAAAAGATGTACATCATCCGCATTCTCTAATCTACACTTCAGGCACTATCTGTTCTTGTTTCCACCGATATTTGCAAGCTTCTTGGGGAACCAGTAGACCCTATACAGAGTGAACTTAGTCGTTCCTCTTTAGTGGTGCAAGCTTTACTGATGACCAAAGTGTAGCTATGAATACTTGCCATAAGTGTAGGATGTCGCAGCCTGGCATGTCCAGCTTACATATCTCTTCCGGTAGGGTCGGCTGTCAGTCTTCTCCCTTTACCAGGGCCCAGTACCACTTGGAGACTTCCTTTCTATAGCTCTGGTTATTTTGTAATTCCTTCTCCATTTCAGTGTCCATCCCCAGATTGATCTGCGTTCGTGACCAGCTTGCCAATTGAAAATACTTGAATCTGCACAGATTAGTTTGTGCTTTGCCACAAGTAGTCCCATGATGCCAAAGATCCTTGTTTGGCTAGTTGGCCCCACTTTAATAGTCCAGCAGTTAATATTGGGATTGTCGGACTATCTTCCAGACAAAGGGGTGTCCCTGGCAATCTCCAAATTGGTGCTAAGCCACTGTAGTATGGAATTCCTAAGATTCTCCTAATCTGAATCTTTGCTTTACATGCTGCGGTTAAAGTCTTGAATTACATTTTATTTTAAGTTTTTGGGATTACCGAATTTAAAAAGGAAATATTTGCCTTCCTGTACTAGATTTTTTTTATTAGAGACCTTTATCGCATTGGCATGTCTTGATAGTCCATCAGAAGTCTTCTAGCATTTTTTAGGAAAGAAGCCCAGTAGTAAAGCTTGATATTCAGGAGTGCTATTCCTCCCATCTTTTTTTCCTAAGTTTTTTCCATGAGATTCTTCCTCTTACTCCTCTATATAAAACTAAATTCTCCTTGAAAATTTCCTAAACCATGCTGGTTTAAAATACAAGAGGAGATAGCTAAAAATGAAGGTACGTTTTGGGAGGAGAATCATTTTGACTAAGTTGGATCGCCCTAACATGGAAATCGGGAGGGTGGCCCAATGGTGCAAGAGCTTTTTGGTCTCATTCAATAATGTGTTAAAATTAATATATGCCATTTTTCCAGGTCCCTTGTCACTCTGATTCCTAAATATCTGTGTTGTTTAAGTGATTAAGGGTGGGCCTGTTGCACGTCATAGTCTCCGTTTTATCTTCGTTGACTAAATACCCTGAAATTTTCCCCACATTTTCTGCCACTGCTATTATTACCAGCAATGACAGCACAAGGTCGCTTGTATAAACTATTAGATCGTCTGCATATAGAGCTTAAGGTTCTATATAGAGATTAAACAAAAGGGGCGAGAGAGGGCAACCCTGCTGTGTACTTCTGGTTATAGCGAAGGTTGGGGTTAATGAATCTTTGACCAATATCTTTGCTGTAGAGCTAGGGTATATACTTTTAATTGCCTGAAGGAAATTCGCTCCCAGACCATTCTGTTCCATTACTTCATATAAATAAGGCCAGCTAACTCTATCAAAAGCCTGTTTACGTCTACCATTATTATAGAAAGAGGGACTCCCATCACAGTAGCTGCATCTATAGCACAGATCAGGTTCTGGGTTAATTCTGAGAGCTGTCTTTCCTTCTTAAAATCTTTCAGGTTTTCATGTATAATCTCCCCCAGGATCTTGCCTTCTGGCAAGGATCTTGGTGTATAATTTATAATCTGCGGTTAGCAGAGATATTGGTGTGTAAGATGCACTTTTATTTGGGTCATTTTCAGGTTGGACTATTAAAGTTATGACTGCTTCAGTACATGTTTGGGGAAGATGTATGTGATTTTTATTTATATTATTCAGTAATTTACTGAGAAAAGGGGTACGTTAATCTCTCAAAACCCTATACACTTCATTAGATAGACCATCGGGACCTGGGGCTTTCGCGTTTTTCAAGTTATTAATGATTTTATCTATTTCCAGGTTAGTGATCCCTTGATTGAGGAGTGTCTGCTGATCCGTATCCAGGCAGGGACGTTTATCCTGTTGTAACCTAATTTCTGATTGCATAGTGGCAGTATCCTCAGTATAAAAGTCTTGAAAAAAAAAATGTTCCCCCAATCAGAACACTGATGGAAACAGCACTTTGGCGATTGGAAACTGATAAGAGAAGCACAAGCATTGGCAAGTGCATGAAACAGTAGGCTACAGCCAATAGACATGGCGGAAAAGTGGCAAGCACAGAAACCAATAGAAAGCAATGAGGTGGGATGTAAACCCCTTTTAAGATTTATATCGAATACATGGGCGTCTGCAGACATTTTTCCAGGGGGGGGGGGGGGGGGGGGGGGAGAGAATGTTAACGTCATCACTATCCTCCGACATGTGTGCCAGGTGGGGCACAAGTAACACTGGGGCGCAGAACTAGGATAGACTCAATTAAATGCCAAGAATCTAGGACATGTGACAGACCCTGCCACAGGCCAACGAACACCACCTGTAGGGAAAACGCTAAACTTTCTGACAAGGTGCTTTATTTCTGTCTGCTAGGTGTGCAGACTTCCGGGACCTCAATCCAACACCAATGAAGGCTGTCTTCAGCACGATTCGATTTTTATCAGAATACTTTAAAACAGCCTATGATTAAAGCACCAGATTAAATATACTGTATGCACAGTGTATGTTAGGGATTATTTGTAGCACACATATTTACCAATATTGGCTTTTTGGTGCTAGAATCCATGATAACTTTTATCCAAAGTTAAAGCACAACTTCAAAGTTAGTAATAAATAATGCAGCAATCACACACGCTAGTGATTCGCCAATGGGTGCTCCCTTTAATCGTATTCCCCGGCCAGTGCTAAATTTTACACCCATTCAATTAATTTATACAAAATAAAATATATAGGTCCACATGTTAGCTATATTTTTTAAAAGTAACTTAGAGTCCCTCTACGTGTAGTCAATGTCAAACTGACAACGTGTGCACGTTTAGGGATACAATAATGGCCAGCTCACTTATGCGGAAGCCCGGCACCGTAAATGTGCGCCACATGCGGCGCCCGCAGCGATGGCACATCACAGGTCCAGGGATGCTGAGTCTTACACAGTGGTCGAAGTGGGGGAAATAAAGTAGGGGAACAGTGGGCGGAGAATCAGAGGGCGGAAATAACCCACGGATTGGATCTGTGGGTGGAGCCAGAGGTGTGGCCAGAATGCGCAGACATCCCAATTTTTAGTATATGTTTGGCATTTCACTGCTCAGTTGAATCAACCAATGGATACACATGATTATATAAGGTTATAATGAGTTATTGACATCGAAATATATTCACCAAGTGGGATATGCTTCTAATCCCAGAATATACCAAATACGATAAAATGTGGAAACACAAGCCATTTGTCTCGGACCCATGGAGTTTCTGTCATCAGCACTTCTCCCTTTTTTCACAACAGCAGTTCAAAGATGAATGACAAAATATCCTAGTTTGCAAATGTTTTCTCTAAAGTTATGGCTCTGCCATATTTGCCTCATAATGCAAGATCTGCTGCATGATCTGCCCATTTAAACTAATAAATTGTTTGTAGCTCAAACGTATCAAAAGTTAATTCAAAATGTGACTTGTGTTGCTGCTGAGTGGATGGCCTATTGTAAAGGTTGACTGGTCACCTTTCTCACTGCTGCATTTGTATGTGACACTGGTACTAATAAGGCAAAATCTTTCCAGAGACTGTTAGCATGTGTACACACGTCAAAATAATAAAACATTTGAAAATATACTGCATTACGTTGCTGCCTTTTTTTAATGCATAATTTAGTCAACACTACGGCATAATGTTGTCATCCGTTGCTGCATAATTAATTCCAGTGGCCCCACAGCAGAGGGCACATGTTAAAAGTGCTTGTGAATGAAGCAGGGAGACAGTGAAGTTTGCGAACTTAGTTTGGTGTGCGTGCAAATCCTGCATTGCCAATCCCTGGTGAGTTGCAGCTACTACTGCTGAAAGTAGGCCAATGGAGGTACCTATGGGTGAGGCAGAGTGGCATTAAGGGCAGGGTCAGCCATAGCACTGGTGGTGTCCTGTGCATTAATGTTTGTTAGTGCCCCCCAATGACTACCTCTGCTATGGATTCCTTCACTACCACCCTTTAACTGTGCCCCTAAAGTTTCCATAACTTCTCTCTCTCAGATGCATTTCATTTGATTTACAGCGCCACTCAAACCAGTGTAGGGCGTCAGAGCACTTTACATCATACACATTACACAGAGACAATAAATGTGTGTAAATCACTGTATAGAAAATGTTACATAAGACTAAGGACTACAAGGTGTAGGAGTCACATGACAACCATACTAGTAGCACGTATAGTTTTATAGTGATTGGTCTGGAGAAACACAATACCCGGAATTTAAAACGTAATACCATGGTTGAGGGTTCTCCTTAATAATCAGAATTGATTTCTGCCCAAACAAACACTTTTTGGGACATTAGGATAATCAAAGACTGGAGGGGGGGACATAACGCTCTAATTTATACCGTGCAGTTTGTATGCAGCTCTTAGATGACAGTTAATAGCTCACTGTTCTAAGTTAGGATTTTAACTTGTACACTGCAAGTAACAAAAGGATCCCTCTGACAAATGCAGTAACCCACTGACCTATTTACATTATGTGCACTTTGTGATCTGCATGGCGCATGTTCTTTGCAGCAGGTACATTAACCCTCTGAGCTACCGTTCCATTAGTCAAAACTTCCACTAGACAAAATTCTGATCTCTCTCTGGGAAGAACATTAATCCCTAGAGTCATCATGACATTTTTATTGTTGCCGAAAATTTCTGGAGGCCAGGAAGGAGGAACCAAGCGTTTTTAACCATAATATACTTGCAAACATGATGCATCCACCTAAAGTCGGCACCCGGTGCGGTCACACTGGTTGCACCGCCCTATACCTGGCCCTTCTCAAGGGTCCTGTGACCTCTAGGGTGTGCTGCTTCATAGGCCTGCCCGCAAGACTGGAGGTGAACTTCAGTATGGATAGTTGTGGACAAACCTTGAAGGTTAACCTACACTTGTCATGCTCGGGTCCACCTGCTGGTGCGAAGACACCAGGACTTCTAAGGTGTTGCGAAGCTTCTAAGGTCTAGCATGTGATTCTGCTCTCTCAAGAGAGTGGTTTGGTGGACTGGTCATGAAGGCTGAACCTGTTTCCCAGTTCCAAAATCAGCAGCTCTGACCGTAGTGCCACATCCTCTCCCCCACTGAACACCGTACTGCCCCACTGAGAAACTCCCACTGTCTTCAACAACAACCCAATTGTTACCCGCTATAAACACCTGGATGCGGCTCAATTTCAATTACGCACCAGACAAGAGCAATATGCGGCCTACAAAAAAAAAAAGTAACAACATCCTGGAAAGAGCAAGCACTTATAGGGAATGCAAAACTTAGCAAACCATGGGAAATGTGAGCAGGAACAACAAGTTTACCTTAATGGACAAGATTACAGGGCCCTGAATTGATCCATTTCAATGGCCATTGTTATATCCTTACAAAACGTAAGCAGTATGGTAAAAAGACCACATCCTTGGACGCAGAGCCGCAGCACACATTTTGTTTTCCAATCCACACAATGCAGTCCCTCCAGGATTGGTGCACTAGTTCCAAGTCCAGGGAAAACAAAGACAAGAAAACAAAAATAGCGCTTCACTGGCAAACTCTGTAAAAGTTGCGCTAATGTGTTTTGGTGTGAATAAAATCAGTTTGGCCAGTTTGCTACCACTCTGTCTTACTTTATTTAGTTATTTATCTATTTTTCATATTTTTAGCCTTTTATTCCCAATGCTGCACTTCGGAATTAAAATGTCAGAAAAATGACATTTCCAGCAAAATAGTCTTTCTTTTTTGGATCCATTTATCCATTTAACAGGGAAGCAAATAAAAGAAAGGAGAGGAAAGAGAGTGAGAACCCCGTCTTGAAGTCACGGTTTTCATGGGCGTCCGCAGGGGGGGGCAAGGAGGGTCGCTCCGGGGGGGGGGGGGGGGGGGGAGGGCGGCAAGCGCCCCTCCTTGCGCCCATAACTGCGGACGCCCATGATTGAATACTATAAATTTCCCGCCAATGGCAACAGTGCTGTGTAGGCGAAACCTAAAAATAAAAAGCTTAAAACAAGCGTTGGACAGGTGGTTGAAAAAGCATGTTGCGGCATAACTACACCATTTCAGATATTCCATATATTTTTGTCAGTCCTATCCTAAGGATTCTTATCAAGAAATTGTGTGTGTTTGCTAACAACTCTGAGCGGACAGAATGGTATTTTGGTAGCTCATCATCGGCGCATATCACGGGAATATGCTCGTCTGTTTAGTTCAAATGTTCTTTTCCTTCTTGTTTAAGCTTAAACAGTTCGGTGTGAAAAGCTATTTGTCTATTATTTTGCACAGTTTATACCTATGCTTTCGTGATTACATTAGTAATTTCTCTCCTGTAATTTGAATGAATGTTTGCAGTCCATTTCATGTGTTTGCCTGTCATGGTACACTGCAATCTATTCAGTTTATTTTAACCCCTTCTCTGCTAGGCCAACGTTTTCCTACCCAGAATCCCACTAGGCACAAAAAGTTAGTGCCTAGTGGGCTTTCTGCTGACGTGGGGCAGATCAGGGGCATCTTTTTTGGGAGGGGGCATTGGCATACCCATTCTAGTCAGGCCCCACCCCTGAATTTTGAAACCAATCTACCCCTTGTGCCTACTTGGCTTTCTCCCCCCGAGGGGGCAGAATAACTGTCAATTCTTTGGGGTTGGGGTCTTTGGCGTGCCTATTCTGGGAAGCCCCCACCCCTACATACAACAAAAAAATCCCTGTTACCTAGTAGGATTTCTGCAGATCAGGGGCTTCTACCCCATCTGCCTCCTGGGGGGTGGGCAAAAAGACTGTCACATTTTTTCGGGGGAGGTAGGGGCAATGGTATGCCCCCACCCGAACTTTAGGAGAAAAAAAATCCCTGTTGGCTAGTTGGCTAGTGGGCTTTCTGCCCCTGCCCCCCCGACCCCCACTGGGAGGCAGATCGGGGGCTACTGCCCCCATCTGCCTCCTGGGGGAGGGGAGGGGGGGCTGAAAGTATTTTGCCTTCTTTGGGGGGGGGGGGGGGGGGGGGTTAGGTTGAGGGCATTGGAATGCCCATTCTGGGCAGCCCCTCCACTGGCCTATATAAAAATAATCACTGGCATCTAGGGTGCTTTCAGTCCCCGGGGGGTAGGGGGGGACAGATTGGGGATATTATCCCATCTGCTCCCCGGGTTGGGGGGGGGGGAGAGGCAGAAAGACTGTGTGGCAAAAATGTGTGGGGGGGGGCAAAGGCCATTTCCCAAGGGGTCACTTCTCCCTCCAGGGTGATCCACTAGGGAAGGGTGCCATTGGAAAGGGGAGATTTACCCTTTTCCAACGATACCTCTCCCATGTGCTCAGGGGCTGAGATAGCCTCACAAGCACCCGAAACTGAAACTAAGTTTGTTTTGTTTTCGTTGTAATGACAGCACACCGTGCGCGCAATCGTAATTACAAGGAAAACAGGCCACGTGAGGTTGGGGAAGCTCTTCCTCCAACTCCCAAGGCAAAAATAAAAAGGGAAATCCCTGCTGTCTGCAGCAAAGGGATTTTTTGCGCCTGTACTCATAAGTCGAACCATTCCGAACCGAGCACCCAAAGGGTTTATTAATATTTATTTGGCATCCTTAATTTCTGAGTCGTGCAGCAGTACATCCACGTCAGTTATTTTTGGATGCTACAGGAGAACCATTTGAGTCGAGAGACTATAGGTCTCTTATAGTTTAATTGGGTGCTATTGACACTGAACGCTTCAGAGAAAAGGAAAAGGGTAATTTTGCTTGGGGAGACAATGCCAACGTACATTTGAACACCTGCCAACTTGTATTCCGATGTGTTTCAAGTAGCTTGAGCTGCATTTAGGTGCTCAAATGAGCATTATTTTGTGATGGGTCCAATTTTTCTTTAGAGAATGTCATGAGCAATTAGTTTAAATGTATGTGGAAGCTCTCAGAATCCCTGCAGCTAACATGAATGGGATAACTTCACTGACCAACTTTTCTGTTATCAATTAGTTGTTAGATGGCATACCAAGTTCCTTCAATAAACTTAAGCTCACTACACCCATTGAGGCTGCTAACAATATAGAATCTCCCTACACCCATTGAGGCTGCTAACAATATAGAATCCTTGCAAGAAGAAACGAGGAATATAAGAAAATAAACTTGGGTAGCAGCTATTTCAAATAAAGAGTAATTTGTTTTCCCAAAAAACGTCTGTTTAAAAGCACAAATGAACTTGCTATGCCAGTAAACAAGCTTTGAGGATGTTATTGTGAATCTACATGTCGTGCTTCTTTCAAGTTTTGTCCATCAGTAAAGAGGAGTTTTTTTTCTTCCTTTTTTTAAAAAAAGTTGAGTTTCATGTAATTCCCAAGGAAACAATTTAAGAACAAAATATAAAACTAAACGGAGACCTTGTGTATACAATTATATGAAGGCAGTACAGCATGTCTTCACTGTGCTTAAAATTGAGGTATGATATATCAACATTTGATAGCCTGCTTCCTGTTTACCAATGATGCCGATAGGCCTGAGACAATCCCGCCAAGCAACCCCAACATTGCCCATTTCACAGGTAGGCCATCTCTACCCCGCCGTAGCCCTCTGTGGAAAATTCCAAGTACACTTGCAAGAGCCTCCCCCAACAGGCGCTAGAAACTAGACATACAGAAGCTCAACCTACTCTTGTGCAGGGGCGTCTACGCTCCAAGCATCCTTCTCTTTAAGGGGCAAGTATGTTCTGTACAATGTCCAGAAATTTTTAGGGCGACTATGCGGGGAAAAAGTTCACTGTAATTTTCCATTTGTGTGCAACAGTAGATCAGATCTCTTGACCAGTAGGCAATAGTGGGTGTTGGGCCACGGGACCCGCCAACCTTCTTCTCGTTATCACCAGCCCCATGTCCACTAGCTGCCTAATAACTTTAGGAAGGCGTTTGGAAAACCCCAGAAGAGTGAGCAGGGGATCTGGAGATATTGCAGTGTCAGTAATTTCCCCTAAGGTCTTGTAAATCTGGGCCCAGAAGGTGTTGATCCCAGGGCATATCCAGGTTAGATGTAAAAAGAAATTGCTGAGCCATCAGCGCAGCGCTCATAAGTAGCTGAGTCGCGCAGTCCGCACCTGTGTAGTCTTTCTGGGGTGTAATATACCCTGTTAAGAAACTTGAAATAAATCAACCTGTGTCGTCCATTCAAGGAAATGCGCCTGGTATTCTCGCAGCAGTATTTGAACATCCCAACATCTATGTCTATGCCCAGATCCACCTGCCAAGTTAATCTAGCTTTCGTATAATGTTTTGCTCGATAGCTCTGTGCCTCTTTATATAACTTAGATACTATCTGAGTTGGTGAGTCAGATTTAATCATAAAGAGAGCAGCCCTCTCCGGTGGCTCTGCTAAGTCATTGCCCAATATTTCTTTCAATGATTGATTCGTCCTGTGGAACTGAAATCTGGTAAGTGGCATTTCGGGCTGTCTTGCCATCCCAAACTCTCACCCCCCCCCCCCCCATCTTAGTTATACCATCTGAAAACATACCGCCTATCGTCACAATATTGGCAGTATTCAGTGCCCGGGTGACCCCATTATCCATACATGCCGGCAGCCAGAGACACCATTCCAGTGGTATGAAGGGGGGGTGAGTATAGAATGGCTCATGTTTGCAGTTTCAGGAGATTCTGCCATGCATGGACTGTTGTGTTAATGGAATCCTGGATACCAGTTCTGTGATCAGGTGGCTTGAATAAGAGCGCTGGTAGAGGGAGGGGTGCCGCAACCACTTTCTCTATCTAAATATGCGGGATACCTGCTGGGCCATGTATCCAGAGGTACGCATGTGTGTTTTAAGCCACCCTATAGTACAGGTCTAGGTCCGGGGCACCCAGTCTCTTTCCCCCCCCCCCCCCTCCCCCCCCCCCCTCCTCCAAGTGGTATGGTAAGGTGAGTATATTTCACCTGATGCGTGCATGTCTACCAGCCCAAGCTAGCCTGGTGAGTAAGGAAGTAATCGTTCTGAAAAAGGAGCTTGGGAGAACCACCGGGATATTGGTAAACAAGAATCATGGCAGCACCACCATTTTCATGATTGAAACTCTGCCCGCCACAGACCGAGGCAACCGGATTAAACGATCTACGTCATCTTCAAGTTTACTGAGTGCGACTCCATATTTCTCCTTGATCACTGCTTCCAAGTTGGTGTAGACCTTAATACCCAAATTATGTATCCGGCCTGATGTCCATTGTAGCGGAAATTCAGAGATAAAGGGGGTTGTAAGCGGGAAAATGATCCACTTGGTCCAGTTAGCCTCGAGGCCAGACATTGCACTGAATTTCACAACTTCCTGTTAACGGGAGACAGGTTTCATTCGGGGTCTCTAATATATAATAAAGTATTGTCCGCATATGTCTCTATAACCAGCTCTTATCCCTGGAATCCTACTCCCCTGAATCTATGGTACTCTCGCCAGTGCCAGTGGTTCTGCTACAAGCACATAAAGGATCGGGGAAATGGGGCACTCCTGTCTTGTACCTCTAGTTATTCAGATGGTGCCAGTGACCAAGTTGCCAATTTGTATTCTCGCTATCGGGCTGTTGTAAAGGACGCTCACAATTTGCAAGGATATACCTCCCAGGCCTAATTTCATCAGGAAGTCAAACTTCTTTTCCAGATCGAGGAACACAGCAATAGCCTGTACGTCTTGTCTCTTATGTTGGATTGCCCCAAATACCGTTCTCAAGTTAATGGTCAAATTCCTGCTCGGGACAAACCCGACATGCTCCGGTGCCGCGAGTTGCGACGTAAGCGGGGCCAAGCGGTTTGCCAAAATCCTAGCATATATTTTTGTGTCCACATTTAGTAGACCATGGGCGATACAATGTAAATGCCATCGGTTGTTTATCTGACTTTAAAATAGCAACAATAAGAGCTTCCCTCATCGCGGGTGACATCTGGCCGCTCTCACTCATTTCTTCAAGCAATGTGCATTAGTGAGCGATGAGCATATATTTAAACTCCGTATAAATGGAACGCGTCGGGCCGTCTACACCTGGGGTGCTGCCAGATTTCATCCTGGTCAGCGCAGCGATAATTTCCTCTTCCCGGTGCGCGTTAGTCAGACAGGAAAGCTTGATGTGCCCTAAATAGTCTAGTATTTCAGCGTCCAAACCCGCAGTTCTAGAGGAGTTTAGCATCGTGTAGTGTAGTACTGCTTGAATCTATCGGCTCTTTCTGTCGGCTCTGTCATAGGGACGCCGTCTTCTTTACTAATCACTGCAACTCCCACAGTCTCCCTACGCTTTCTCAGTATAGAGTGTAGGACTGTTCCTGGCCGCTCCCCCGCTCCCCCGCTCCATATGCACGGGCTGTGGCATATTTCCCCAGGTGTTTCCGCTCTGAGTCGACAGTCTCATGATACTCTTTTAGTAGATCTTGGAACTCCTCTTTCACGCTATAATCTGCTCCTGAGAGGAGCTTGCCTTTCAGCAACTTGAAGATCTTCTCCAAGTCGGAAAGCCGCTTACACACCAGAGTGTTTGGCCATAGCAATCCCCCCTGATAAATATTTTATAAGTCTCCTACACAAATGCATAGACTGACCCAATGTTGCACTCGAAAAAAGTTTGATCGCTTCCGCTAATTCAGTTTTAAATACTGTGTCAAGAAGTGAATATGGCAGGAAGCACCATGTGAAAGGGGGGATATGTTTAGGCAGGTTCTCCAAAGCTCTCAATGCCGGTGAATGGTCTGAAAAGGTGCGAGGGAGTCCTATCAAGGTGAACCAGTTCCTAGAGGCTAACCAGTAGTCCATTCTGGTGTGTAAGTTAAGGGAAGCAAAGTAGTGGGTGAATTCCTCACCCCCCCCCCCACCCCTCCCTATCAGGGAACCGCGTTCTCCATACGTCACATAGCTCGAGCTGTGTTGCTACGTCCATTATAGCCCGCACAGCTGCAGTTATTAGGCGGACTGGGCCTCTCGCTCTGTCTAGATGCAGATCTAAAAACCAGTTAAAGTCCCCTCCCCAAACTTGGAAGGCCCTCCAGCCCGGAGTTGTTCCTAGTTAATATATACAGCCCGAACTACAAGTCCAACCCCATCCCGGTGCAGTGCGATATGGCAAACCTCCCTTCGGGATCCGTGTCTAATGGTACTCATTTTAATCCCTTTTTAAGATTGACCCACGTGATCACACCTTGGGCATGTGACGTGAACCCAGCTACATGTGTATTTTCACACAGCCCTTTGGTGTTGAACATACTACTGTTGAGTGGCAAATGGGATTCATGCAGTAGAGCAATGTCTGTTGTGCCTGTTTAAGTAGTAAATCACTTTCCTAAGCTTCCTGAAATCTTTCAGGCCACGGACATTCCAGGTTAAAATGTTAAGTTTGCTAGCTTTTGTCTGTGTTCTGTATTGTAGTGACATGAAGATTAACAGCCTCCACTATCGTGTGGATACCCTTCTGTACCTCTTTGCTCGCAAGTATGCTGCACTTAGTATGCATCAAACTGATAGCCCAGCAGAAGTATCTATCAGCAAATAACAGCTAAGCTTGGTAATCCCAACTATTTGCAGCTCGCGGAGAGTGAAGCATGCCTATACAACTAATGTATGTGGTGCTGCTGCCAGCAGTATACCCCCTCCCCACCACCAGTGGCATTCGATCTAAGTCAACACTCAAGTTACAGTGACCACAGTCCCCCAACTAAAAAAACTCTTATCTGGCAAATTGAAAGACTTTCAGTTAGTCATGTTCTTCTAGGCTGCCTCTGGACGCACCTGCTTGTGTTAGTGAAACATTGTGTGCTCTGTCCTTTGACCATTCCTTTAGAGCTCTCTGTAGGGATTTGGGATCCGTAAAGATGTGGCATCTGTTAACCTGCAATTTCACTGGTTACAACATGACGTAGTCCAAATTTTGGTCCTGCAGCTGTTTCTTTAGCTGTGCAAATTGTCTGCCTGCCACCTGCACTCGAATTAAGTCAGGATAAGGCGAAATGGTCGATCTTTCATAGTGTAGGGTTTGCTTCTCACGTGCCGCTTTCAATGCAGCGTCTGTCTCTATAATTCAGCAGTTTGGCCATGATTGGCCTTGGCACTGCCCCTCGAGGTGGTTTCGGACCCAGCGAGCGGTGCGCGTGCTCCACAATGAACATCGAAGAGAACGTGTCGCGGCCCAGGAGCGTCGTCAACAGCTCCTCCACAAAGTGTTCCATGTTGCCCACACTTGTGGACTCCGGTAGGCCTGTGATTCGATGTTGCTTTGGCGAGACCGAGCTACGAGGTCTTCCGTCTTGTAGAGTTGGCAAAAGTTTCCCCATCTGCTTATGTTCTGTGTTCATTTCTGTCTGAGCTTCCTCCAACTCCGTGCCTGGCATCAGTCATGTCCTGTCTCTCTACCAGTTTGTCCATTCTTTCTGTGATTGTCTATACGATAATCCAAGGAGTCCATCTTGCTGTCAATGAAAGACCAGCTCTTCTGCATTGTGGATACAGATATGTCCTTCTGCTAGGTCTGGTGCATCTTCACTCGTGTTCGGTCCCTCCTCCGGGGTCTGGTCCCGCAGTTCGGATTTTCTCTGTTCGAATGGGAGCTTGGGCTGAGTTCTATCCACTTTACCCATTGCAGCATGCTCGATAGCCTCTCCAGAGGTGCTGTTGTGCGTGAGGTGAATTTGCCTTGGCACACCGAGATGGGGGTCGACTGGACTTGTTATCCGCAGCAGCTGTATGTAGCCTGAGGAATTACCCAGCAGTGCAGATCGGTCACCCGTACAATCTTTGGGGAGTGGCGCTGTGCGCCTTCTGGTGACTCCAACAGGGTGGGTAACTGGATACTATCCTGGGCATAAACTGTTCCAAAAACTCCGCTTTAGGGCATCCGGCGTCTCAGACAGCCAGCGGGTTGGAGGTCAGACGAGCGCTTCGTGAGGGCCCAGTCTCCTATCCCCGCAGAGTACTGTCTCTAATAAGCGCAATGTTCTGGCCGCCGTCGACTGACCGCCACAAAATTGCCCTCATGAATGCGAATGACTATAGATAAAATATAACGAATTACATGCCAAAGCATTTGACGAGGGACCAGGTCGAAAACAGATTTCAAATCAACAAAGGCCACATATAATTAGAACATAGGGTATATCCTGAGCTCAAATTCAAAGTAAAAAAGTTCATAGAGACCAGATTATCTTCACAACTTTCTTTTTTTATTTCAACGATTTTCTTCTTCAGAATAACCGAACTAGCCGCCACCAGCCAACACGTGTTTCGTCCTGTGTGAAATCAACCACGGACTTCCTCAGGGCAATTCATCATAAGTACCATATCCATATGAGGTTAAAACTGTTGAGCATCCAATCCTTCGAATATTATTCTGAAAAGCGAAAGTGGATATTATAACTTATCCCAACGATCCGTTCCAATTCTCAGTTCAGTGTCAATATGCTGATATTTACAGAGCTTCTCATACCGGCATTCTCAGTAGATTGGCGTCTAGTTGATTTCACACAGGACGAAACGTGTTTGCTAGTGGCGGCTAGTTCTGTTTTTCTGAAGAAGAAAAAAATCGTTGAAATAAAGAAGAAAGTTGTGAAGATCATCTTGTCTCTATGAACTTTTTTACTTGGAATTTGAGCTCCAGATATACCCTATGTTCTACTTAACGGTTTGGATTTTCCACATCTTCTGGGGAATGTTGAATGGCCATCCCCTTATCCTTTGAGCTCTAACTAATTGAACTGAAATTACAAATTTTGCAACGATGCGCAATTGTTAACCCAGCCATTCGTCTCTTTGTATTTTTCTGCCACATATAATTGGCATCCTCCGATTTAACACAACTTTTCATTAGAGGACAAAACAAAAGACCTGGTCTATAATACTGTTTTTTTTTTGTTGTTTTGTTTCCCCTCCTTCTTGAATCCAGACTGTGAAGCGTTAGTATTTTCCTTTTCATCAATCCAGTCCTAGATTTTTGCCAGTGCCACCTGATAGAGTAACTTTTGAATGGAGTCCATTAAACAAAATTGGTCTATAATTAGTAGGAAAATGTGTCTCCTTTCGTGTGTATGGGTACCATCCCAGCTCCTTTTTCAGGAGCCGGGGATTGATGCACCTCTTGTAATTGCATTTGACAGTACAAGGATGTACTTAGACCAGTTATATTTTTCATGAATAAAAAAGGTCCCCAGATATACCAGCCGGCCATGGACAGTGGCATCTAAGGAATTGTTGTTGTCAGATAGGATGAAGATTGTGTTGTCATGGCTCTGGGCTTCTAGTAAGTAGGGTGCCAGGACTTTTATTTATTTGGTATACAAGTCTTTAAAATGATGGTCAGTTGGTTGGGGTGCAACTGCATTCACTTCCCCCATGCGACCAGAGACAAAAAATTTCCTGGGTCAATATTTGAGCAGATTTGCTTAAGATCCCATCACCTATTTTCATCCCAGTCCCTTTTTGCTTGTGTTTGGCCGGCTTGTATACCTTAATTTAAGCCCCTATTTAGCCCATATCCTTTGATCTTATAGCCAGGGTCAGCTGTTTTCATGGACTGCCTACACATTATTAAACCATGAATTAAGATTGTGTGTGAAGCAAGAACTATTAATTACAATGCAATGTGCTAAAAGAAACGGTAGTGTATTCATGATGTTTCCGTTGTGTTGTCATACCTGAACTGAATATCATCTAGGTTAGATGTAGCGACTTTTAAGTCGAAATAAAGGATGCAATGTCTTGTTGTGCATCTAAATGGTGCAATTTAGGTGATGTTTCTTGGGTGAATATCCAGTGTTGGACAGCATACAAGAGCATGAAATGGCTGCCTTCCACAAAGTGACTATACACTGAGGCATAGAGGATTATGATCCCTCTTAGTTTTTTCCTGGGCTACCACATTCTCCACGTTGTGCCACAGAGGCAAGTCAACAAGAACATATTCTATATGGCTCGCACAGTTAGGTTTGTTATAAGTGGATCCCTTCCTTCATGTGACTTGGTTCAACCATTAGTTGTCCTAAGGCCAGGTTCTTGAGTTAGGGCCTTTATTTTCAGGGCTTGAGACAACTTTTTTAAAGGCGCTAAGTCCAGCTGAGGGATAGCTTATATCACTGCTCTCCCTCTCTGGTTAGATTAATGTCTTCTCTATCCAAAGGTGGTGTTAGAATCCCCTGATAAAATGCAGTAATTGAAACTCTTATCCATATGATCCGCAAGGATCTGCAATGTTTTCGCTGGCTTGCCTCCCTTGATTCCTCTTTTTTTTTTTTATTGTGAAGGAGTAAAATGGTTTAATGTCAAGAAACCCTTTTTACTTTGTGAAACATTAGAATCCCTTTTGTATCCAGAAGGGTTGAAATAACGGCATCACGACTGCTAAAGAATGTGCTGCATAATGCCACATCATTTGCATTTCCTTGCTTCATTTTTATTTTTTATTTTTATTGAGCAACATACATTCACAATATACAATAATACAAATTATCGAATGTAAATAGACAAGCATATCCATAATTATTGAACAAGGGAAAAAAAAATATATTAAAAAAAAGGAAAAAGAAAACAGAATTACTTATATTGTATATTGAATACTTTAAATAACAGTAATCCGCTCAGGTCAGACCGAGCCAAGAAAAGAAGAGGGCCTCATATTAGAATACCAATTAGAGATTGGGGCCCATATCTGAGCTCCAAAAAGTCTAATTTTTTTACCTCTAGTAGCATAAATTGAAGTCTCCTGTTTATAGGTGGCCAGAAATCGACTAAGCCACATCTGAAATGTAGGTGGCTCTGAATCCTTCCAACGGGCAGCAAGAATAATACGAAGAATTGCAGTAGCTAGAAAAATGGACCTTTGTTCCTCAATACTGTGACCGAGAGAGTCATCATAACCCATCAGATAGAGGTTTATTGAGTCTCGTATATTCCGTCCAAATACCTGGGCCCAAAATCCCATGATCAAAGACTTTAGTTGGTCCAATTTGGGGCATTCAGCGAACATATGAATTAAATTTGCTTGGAATTGTCCACATCTTGGGCATTTGTCATCAGCCCGTAAACCCCAGGAGTACAATTTTGCTGGTGTATAGTAGAGATTGTAGATAACTCTATAGTATTGGGCTTTAAGATTGGAAGCAATAAATAATTTTGTTGAGGGCCAAGGAAAAATTAATATTGATATTTGGATTACCCAGCCTTAAAGCCCAATCTTGCTCAACCCGTTCCAAATCATCCTTAACATTTTCAATCAATATCAGATATAGGTTACCTATACTAGTGGATCGTTTCCCAATGATTGAAAAAATATGTATATTATCCAATTCTATTCTGGGAATACAATTACGAATACTTGCAAGCACCTGAAAATATTTTAAAAAATCAGTAGCTGGAATTTTATATTTCTGCTGCAACCACTCAAAAGAAGTTTCTTGACCAATAAAATCTGCAACAGTGTTAATGCCTAGATTTTCCCACCTCCGAGAGGTACTATCGTTAAGGCTAGCCGGGAGGATCGAGCTATTCCATAGGGGGGAGTATTTTGTAAATTTCGGAATATTTAGTTGTTTAGATACAAATTTCCAAACCTTCCATGCATCAATAACTACTTTTATTTTGATTTTTTTATAATACGATGGTTCAACCTGCCTTAGAAGTAGCCCTTGACATTTAGTCCCCATACTCAACTCATAAATGGAGGGGATATAGCATACCCTGGAGGTTATATTGGGCTTTTTACTAGCTAACAGAGGACCCATATGTTGAATAAGTGATGCCCAAAGATATAAAGCTAGGCTAGGAACAGCTAGCCCCCCCCCCTATCTAGAGGTAAAGTCAGAAATGGTAAAGCTCTTCTAATCTTTCCAAAACTCCAAATGAATTTAGATATGGAGGAGTCAAGCTTCTTAATGAAACTACCTTCAGCCAATAGTGGAATTGCTCGAAACAGGTAGAGTATCCTTGGAAAGACATTCATTTTTACGTAATTAGCCCTACCAATTATAGAGAGGTGTAAGTTATCAACTCTCCTGAGATCATCTTTTATTTTATTAATCAGAGGAGTGTAATTAAGATGATTGATTTAATTCACATCAGAAGACATACAAATACCTAAATAAGTTGCCTGTCTTACTTTATAAGGGCTCTCAAATATAGTATTATTTGTACACAGGACCATTATTTTATCTCTGTTAAGAGAGTATCCTGAGTAAGAGCCGAAAGTATGGGTAACATGTTCAATTTCCTGAATTGCCTCCGTTGGATTTGTAGTTAGGATAGCCACGTCATCAGCGTAAGCCAGAAGTTTCGTTGAAAACAGGCCCACGGTGACAGGTTGAATAATGGGTGATGAAAGTAATTTTAAAATTAGAGGGTTAATATAAAGGGCAAATAAAATCGGGGAGCAGGGGCAACCCTGCCTAGTACCTCTCTGTATTTCAATAAACTCCGACTCAGAACCACAGATGGAAAGTTTTGCCTTTGGATCTATGTACAAAGCCTTTATAGCTTTAATTAGTCTAGGCCCAAAATTATTAAGTTGCAAGATGTTCCACAAAAATTGCCAAGAAACACGGTCAAATGCGTTCTCGGCATCGAGAAGGATCATCGACATCTCGCCCCCCGTGGCTCCCATGATGTCAAAGAGGGTAATGGCTCTCTGGGTATGATCTATAGTGCCCTTTCCGGGAATAAAGCCATGCTGCCACGGGGAGACAAGATGCTCGACGACCCGACTCAACCGATTAGCTAAGACCTTGGCATAGAGTTTTGAGTCGGAGTTTATAAGAGATATGGGCCTGTATGAGGATGGAAGGTGGGGGGGTTTGCCTTTTTTAGAAAAAATCGCAATATTAGTATATTTCCAGGACTCAGGCGGTGTTGCATGATATTGAACCCCTAAAAAGAGATCCAATAGATAAGGAAGTATTTGTTTACCCAATATCTTATATAAATCCAAGGGGATTTTGTCAGGGCCTGCGGCTTTACCGTTTGCGAGCTCGGCTAAAGCAAGCTCCAGCTCTGTAATTGATATTTCTCCTTCAAGTTCTTCTTTGACTGACTCCTCAATCAGAAAATTGGGTTCCATCTCCGCCATCCAATTAATAATGAAAGTTTTTAAATCGCTATCGGGGTATAGATCCTCATTTTGGTATAGCTTTTGATAATACTTTCGGAAAGCCTCTGCAATATCATGTGATGAGGTGTATTGCTGGCCCTCGTATTCAATCATCTTTATATTATTATAAGATTGTTTTTGGCGTGTTCGGAGGGCTAACTGTTTACCTACATTTTCTCCAGATTCATATAAGCTGCTTTTGTTTGCTTGATAGGTTTCTGCGGCTTTCCGAATTAGGGAGCTATTAATTTCAGTCTTCAACACTAGTATTTTATGAAGAGTGTCAGGGGCTAAGTCTCCACGGTGAATCTGGGTGGCATGATAAGCCTCAAGATTAGATAATTCTCGCTTAAGCCCAAGGTTAATATTATCCTCTATCTTTTTATTCTTAGCAACAAAAGATATAGTTTCGCCCCTTAATGCTGCTTTAAAACAGTCCCAGACAATCAATCTGGGTGCACTATATTGATTACAGTCAAAGAACCCCTGGGCCCAAGATGTTATATGCGTTATATATTTTAAGTTAACAAGAAGCTTTCTATCGAAAGACCATTGTGGCTTAGGTCTAGTAAAACTGGGCAAGTCAAAAATAAGAGTAAGTGCATTGTGATCAGAGATTGTTTTTGGGGATTTAATTATATCCAGTAAATCCACGTCCGCCAAAGATGTCATAATATAATCAATTCGGACATATTTGTTATGTGGATATGAAAAAAAAGTAAATCCAGAATCATTATTTTTCATCAAGCCCCAAACGTCCTGTAAGTTATGACTATCCATCAATTGGCGTACAGCCCTATATACCTTAGGTTTACGTCCAGTATATTTTAGAGGTAGTCGATTATTTACCAGGGTCCCTAAGAAATGTTGAAATCTTCGCATAAAATAAGAGGACCAGGCCAAGATGCCAACTCTATGTTTAAATCGCTAAACAATAAAGGATCATCTAAATTTGATCCGTATATTGTACAAATAGTGGGACCTGATTCTAATTGAGCTATAGCCCATCTGCCATGTTTGTCAGCCAGTTTACGTCTAGGAACACCAAGTGCAGATTTTGCTAGTATAGCAACCCCCCTAATTTTAGATGTTTGAGAAGTAGCTACGATCATATTATACCCCGGTATCTTTAGCAATTCTTTATCAGATTCTGTAATATGGGTCTCTTGTAGACAGAGAATATCAGCAGGATCTTGTCGTAGAAGTTGAAATAATTGTACTCTTTTATTCCTATCGTTAAGTCCTGCGATATTCCAGCTGCAGAGTTTTAATCTCCCCATATTGGGTAGTAAATTCCGGACCTGGCCTTCCAAACAAAGTACAACATATTACCACAGATACCACATCTACCAAACCAGCAGAACATAATCTGATTTCTCATCATTCCAATCATATGATCCCGCACACAAAAAAATGCTTGACATTGTCTTATTTGATTGTAGTTGCTCATTTTTATAAGTCTAACCCTCCCCCTACCCACAACCCTCCTCCCCCCACACGCCAACCACTGAGGCATTTAGACTCTAATAGAGTCTGTAGTGATGGTGAGACGTTCCCTGACCAGTACCACTAACAATAACCTTATATATTCAAAAACCAGTAAAGATGACAGAAATGCACTAGTAATAAATCAAAAATAAAAAGAAGAATAAAGAGAGAAAAAAGAAATAGAAAAAAAAAAAAAGAGGTCGAAGGGGAATTTAGAGATAATTAGAAGAAGTTAGAAGGGGGGAAAAAGCAATACAAAAAAGAAAGAAGAAAAACCACAGGAAAAAAATGTAGAGCTGTCAAATGCAATAATGCCATATTACCATATGACCGACTATAAAATAGCTAGTCAAAAATTGAAAAAGGCAATGTTAACATAAGGACAAACCTACCCTCTACTACTACCATATAGCCATCCCCGATTCATTGTAGAATCTCCATCACTAAAGAATCTCCGCATGTTTTATACAATCAGTTAAATGGCTATTATAAAAATGGCAGAAAATCAGGTCAGACTGTCTAAAAATTCCTTAGCTTTTATCTCTGAGGTAAAAAATTTCACCTGGCCATTGTAAATAACCTTCAACTTAGCAGGGTTATTAAGATAAACCTGAGCCTTTTTATCCATAAAGGGGTTGATCAGCTGGCGAAGACGCCATCTTCTCTCCACTGTAGTGTGGCAAAAATCGGGTCTAACAAAGTAAGAAATAGAGTCTCTGGTGCGCCGAGCTTCAGGTTTCGCCTTATCAGCAATTGCCTGACGGAGAAGAAAATTTCCGAAGTACACCAACACTGCACGAGGGAATTTTCCCTGCGATGAAGAGGCCTTCAGGGTAAATGGAACTCTATGGACTCGTTGGACTTCCATTTTCCAATTCCAAGAGGCAAGCTCCGGGAGTGTGTCTTTGAATAACTGGATAATGAACGAGCGTATATCCTCGCCCTCGCTTTTTTCAGGAATTCCAAGGACGCGGAGATTATTGCGTCGTAGGCGATTCTCCATCTCCTCCAGCTTCCATCTAACATCCTTTAGCTGCTCCTCATGGATTTCCACTTGCTCCTGGGTAACTGTGGTTTCTGCTTCATTAACCACTATACGGTCTTCCATCTCAGTCATTCTCATATTAGAGGCCGCTACAGTTTTCGAAAGTTTTCGGACTACCCCCTGTACTTTATGCAGAGCTGCTTGTGCCCTACGACCATCCCTTGAAGTCTGCTCCCGATGAGAGGCGATAGCCTGAAGAACTGTGTCCATTACAGTAGTCAATGTAGCGGTTTGCTGGTCTACAGAGGCAGATAGATCTGAATATCATCTAGGTTAGATGTAGCGACTTTTAAGTCGAAATAAAGGATGCAATGTCTTGTTGCGCATCTAAATGGTGCAATTTAGGTGATGTTTCTTGGGTGAATATCCAGTGTTGGACAGCATACAAGAGCATGAAATGGCTGCCTTCCACAAAGTGACTATACACTGAGGCATAGAGGATTATGATCCCTCTTAGTTCTTTCCTGGGCTACCACATTCTCCACGTTGTGCCACAGAGGCAAGTCAACAAGAACATATTCTATATGGCTCGCACAGTTAGGTTTGTTATAAGTGGATCCCTTCCTTCATCTGACTTGGTTCAACCATTAGTTGTCCTAAGGCCAGGTTCTTGAGTTAGGGCCTTTATTTTCAGGGCTTGAGACAACTTTTTTAAAGGCGCTAAGTCCAGCTGAGGGATAGCTTATATCACTGCTCTCCCTCTCTGGTTAGATTAATGTCTTCTCTATCCAAAGGTGGTGTTAGAATCCCCTGATAAAATGCAGTAATTGAAACTCTTATCCATATGATCCGCAAGGATCTGCAACGTTTTCGCTGGCTTGCCTCCCTTGATTCCTCTTACGTAGATATTGTAAATGCCTACGGTGATGTTTTCATGGCTGCATATTTGGATTCCTAGAATGTCAGGGGAATTATATTACTAATTGCTGAATTGTGCAATTAAGGGAGGCTATGACCCATAGTAATAGCCCTGCAAAAGGTTGGCCACAGAGATTTGAGTTGGCAGGGTTGCAGTAGTTTATATACACTACCCATCGCTGCTTGAAGTCCTTTGCTGTTGGTGACTATTTCCGCTTACTGGGGAGAGGAGTGGAGTGGAAATCCCCCTGCTGTTGGCCGCAATTACCAGAGCTCCCGACGGACGGACGAGGGCTACCAGTCCCAGGAGCCCCTTGTTTGTTGCCCGCTCACAGCCGCCATAAAAACTTTTCGCCACACGCGCTAGAGCAGCCCGGGACTGTCTGCGGCTGTCAGGGCCAGGAGGGGACAGGACAGGGCCCCACCCCCTTTGGTATTTTCTATTTCTTCTCCTGGTGCTCTTGTCCTGAGGGTTTATCAGTTCTTTGCCCTATTTAGCTTTCACTTTTGATTCGAAATATACCTAAGGTTAAGCTTGCAAGGGGTTAATTCTGACGTCATTGATCAGCACAGAATGGAGAAACGTAAAAGGGCAGTGGGTACCCTCGATGCATTTCTGGTTAGAGCTGAATCCCTGCTTAATCATGAAATTCAGCTCACAGAACGCAGGCTCTCGCTTGACCCCACCTTGTTCCCACTAACTAGGGGGGTACAAAACTGTATTCCTCTCTCACCAACTGTCATCATACAGGATAGAGTAGCCCCTCCAAACTCCCCTACTGTAGCTGAAGCTCCTGAAAATGATCCCAGAGGGGCGGCCATCTCAACCTCGGTACGCTCCGGTCCTCAAACTCTGAACCAATAAAAAGTAAAAAGAGGACAAAAACTGATAGCACCTACTAAGAAGAGGGGAAGAGGGGGGAAACTTGAGGAAGGATCTAAGGCTCCACACAATCCATCTGTACTGGAGTCTGCCTCATCTACTCAGGACACGGACCTCATACAAATAGAGGAGTCTTCTAACCCGAATCTGGTTAAAACAAGGAGCATAGTGAACTTAAATATTGAAACACTCATTAAGGGGCTCCTAGAAGCACACAAAGGCCATGTCTCTAATGGTTAACACTGCTATCTCCAAGCGATTTAGCATTATAGAACGGAAATTAGAAAAACTTAAAGTAGATATTGAGTCATATAAATCCTTGGTAACATCGCAATTACTTCCAGAAGAAGATGGAGAAGATATATATACTCAAAAAAGCGATCAAGGGAGGGTACCACAAACTGTTCCAAATCTAGCTCAGGGGGGAGATATTCAGCAGGTCCTGAGGGGAATTTCTAGTAACTATAACTTAGATTATACAAAAAACACAGCTCCAGCAACACATTAATCAATATCTACCTCGAACACCATATCTAATACCAGGGAGGACACATCAGAATGTTGGCCCATCTTTCAAATTCACTATCTTCAAATGCAGATCACCTGGATTTCCCGCCGGCGTCATGTCCCTACGTTTTAATATTGACGGGGGTACCACCCTTGAACCAAGACCAAATAGAATCATGGCCGTCTCTTAGGAACAAAGTAACTGACTGGCTGAACAAATATAAACGCTTTGATCATCGAAACTCAAAAGAAATTCTCATGGCTAGAAGGGTAGGGTGGATAGGTTCATCTCCCATTACAATCGAGGGCGACTGTATTGTCGTGAGTTTTAGGCCCCCTCGCATGATTTATTCTCTCCTACATGATAAAGAGCTCGCCTCACCTATTAGAACATAATTTGCGGCTGTCCTGTTAGGCTTTTTTTTTTACAAACCGTTTTTAACTCCTAGACAAGGAAGGAATAGTCACATTGAAACCTAAAATAGGTTCTCCCACTTACCCTCTCTAGAAGAATTGGACTGACCACCAATTTCCAACCAAGACCTGATGTTGGGAGGTAAAACTTTAACAGATGAAATCCCTAGTTTTAACACGAGCGTACCTATAATCATTAAACCATATGGCGGACGTAGCTATCACATTAATCTCTCCTTCTTACTTAATAGTCCCTAATAACTTAGTATATAGTGATACTTTCTGCAATTCCACTTCTGTTAAAGCTTCCACTGTAAAGAGAAGCAATGATGATTCCCCTTCCTTAAGGATAGTCGATTCTGGGTCAATCCTTACTCCAGGAATAGGAACCACTATTAGTATTAAAACTTTATTACCGTTTAACATAACTTTTTGGAACATTGCGGGACTTGCTGCAAAGGTGATGCTGGATGGGTGGCAAACTCTTATACGGGAGTACGATTTTATGTCTCCAGGAAACTTGGGCAGTAACCCCGATTCATATAAATGGTTACAAAACCTATTCTGCCCCGCTATTCCTTCTCCAGCGGGCCGTGCAAAGGGGGGTCTAGTGGTATACGTTACTAATCAATTTAACTTTCCAAAAATTGGATTATTAAAAAACGAGCCTATCCGATTGTTCAAATAAAAATAAGTAAGATGGACCCGTTATTAGTTCTAAATTTCTATAACAATCTTTGTCGATGGCCACTTTTAAAGAAATAACTACTTATTTAATGGAGTATCAAAATAGCCATGAAGGTATAAACCCGATAATCATCTGGGGAGGCGATTTTAATCTAACTTTATGTTCTCACAATGAGAAGAATATATGTGGCCTTGCGGACGAAAATGGTATTAATATTACCCATTTTTCTCATTCAGAAAGTGGGTGTTGCTTAAACAAGTTGATCATGAGCCTACAGTTAACCCTGGCAAACGAGCTGGTGTCACCTATGGTCCCTTTAAAACCAACCTTTCACGGAAAGGGTGCATTTACATGCATTGATTTTATCCTTATCTTCTAGCGTCTCTGCTTTGGTACATAATTTTCATACCCATGATTCCCCATTTAGTGATTACTTCCCAATACTGGTTAGTCTAACTTATCCAACACTGGAAGTAAGGCGCAAACAACAGATTCTCCACCGAGAATAATCTATTAGATTGGTGCGGTCAAATGGTTATGCCCTGAAACTGGCAAAAATGTATCCGCCCACATTACAGAAACAATAGTTAGAAATTAATTCTTGGAAATAAACGTTTGTCTAGCTGATACCTCCTCCTCCAAAGAGATTGTTGATAACTACCGGATGGTAACCCATTCAATTAAAAAAGCTCTAACTTCCAGACTTAAAGTATCAAAAAATGACCAGGGACGGTGGTTTGCTTCTTCCTGCACAAAAGCCTATAAAAACCTAAAAAAGGCGCTTAACGCCCCAGTGAGGAATAGAAAGGAGATTGCTCTACTTAGAAAGACCTATAATAAAGCAATAAAGATACGAAAAGCTAACCTTAAAGGAGAACTATGGGCGGAATTGCAAAAAGCTGTCACTTAAAGGACAGCCCAGCACTTTGGCAAATAATAAACTCACCCTTCTTGGTGGGAGCGAAAGACACCAATAAGATAGATTTCGTAATAGATGAACAACTATGGATTTCCCACTTTTCAAAAATATTCGGATTAGAAAATGCCCATATACTAAATGCCTCCACCCAAAAGTCTGATGAAAACCTAAATTCCATTACATTGACTCCACTTGATTTAATATTTTCCCTGAAAGAAGTGGAAAACGCACTGGCCGCTAGTAAAGGTGGGAAAGCTCTGGGCCCAGACGGAGTACCCGTAGATCTTTTTAAATATAACCCAGACCTGTGGGCTCCCATTTTGACTGAGGGTCCTAAATACAACGTGCCAAGCTGGTTTATTAGAGTCTTGGTCCAAATCCATTTTAATTCCAGTTTTCAAAAAAGGTGATTGTGCAAATCCTTCCTGTTACCAGCCCATCTCCCTCCTAGACTCTTTTGGAAAAATGGTTGGCCGTATTATCCTGGACCGGCTCCAGACCTGGGCCATAGATAAAAAACTTATTACGGATATTCAGTCCGGATTTAGGGAAGGGATGGGTACCGTGGAACAGGTTCTGAATCTATTACTAATAAGGGGGAAATATGTAGATGCAAAAGGTGGCCACCTTCGGCTCGCTTACGTAGATTTAACAGCAGCGTTCGACTGCGTGGGCCACTCGAAGTTATGGTCTGTTCTAACCAATTTGGGCGTAGAGGAACCCTTAGTTCTATTCCTCCGGGAAATGTACTCTAACGCTACAGCGAGGGAGCGATTTGGCACAGAGGGAGAGCTGACTGATTCTTTTAAAGTGGAGCGTAGGGTAAGACAGGGGTGTGTCCTGGCCCCCTTTCTTTTCATCTTATACACCAACAGCCTGGAATTGGCAATGCTAGAGAGGGCAAAGGACATCCCCATGATTCATCAACATCTTATCCCCGCTCTGCTGTACGCGGACGATGCTGTCATATTAGCTCGTACCCCAAATGAACTTCAGCGCTCACTGTCCCGTTATAACAACTTTATGTCCAACCTTGACCTAAAAATAAATATCAATAAAACATATGTCATGAACTGTGGTCCCAAAAGAGGGGCAGTAAAACGGATACAGATCGCCAATTCCAATTTAGAGAACACCCCAACTTATCCCTATTTAGGGGTATTGATAGATGAACAGGGTACCTGTAAACAAGCGATTGAAGCAAAGTTACAGTTTTTAAAATAATCTATGGCTCTGATTAAATTTTCACCAAGGTTGGGACAAAGAGCCCCTGAAGAACTTCTCCATATCTACAAAGCCAAATGTAGATCAACGGCAACCTACGGGGCGGGGGTATGGGGTTACGTTAAAGTAGTCTGCATCCAAAAAGTTGAGAACAACTTCCTAAGGTATCTCCTAGGAGTCCCCCAGGTACATCCATGTTTAGTTGCAATTTTGAGTTGGGCCTGATGTATATTACTGACCTCATCAAGGCAGAACCTATTCTGCTATGGCATCATATATGGACCTCAGACAAGTTACCCCTCACCCAATCCATCATAAAGGACTGTCTTTTGTTAGATAATGCCAGGAAAATAAGATGGCTTGATTATGTTAAAAGGTCAATCTACGATATGGGTTTAGATCGGTTCTACTTATTCCCCCAGAACAGAGAACAATTACAAGGAAAGCGCTTAAAATCAAATGCTTATCCCACTTGATGGAGCTGCGTGTGAGTGCTGAAATTCATAAATCAAATTTTTGTATAAAGTCCTTCTAGTCCTGTAGAACGATTTTGGACTTAAGGCCTGCCATGTTCCAGGAAACAAGTTACCTTTGCAGGTACTTCAAATATGGGTGTGATTTTAATTGGGCAAGGTTCTGCCAAGAAAGCTGGATTATATATGTAGGAAGCAATTTCCTGAGTGTTGTGTGGGTCAATAATCCCATGATCACTTGAGGAATTGGTATTCCAGCTGGAATCTATTATTACATTAGTGATAAAAATTCTTGATTCTACTATCTGCCCACTTAAGTTATCCCGTGGGTACTACAAGTAGATTCTAATGTAGTTGGACAAGCAGATGAAGGCGATCTGCGCAGTCAATTTGCCACCAATGGTGAATCACCAGCTAAGTAGAGTGAAAGGTTTTGTAGAGCACCGATCTGCATGCCCATTGATATTTAAATTAGATATGGGGGACTAGTCTTGGTGTGAAGGGCCAAGGCCACCAGGCTGTCTGCTTAGATTCCTATCTACAAGGGTTCGTCCAATGCAGTTTAAATTTTTTTTGTATGCAATGCATCATTTAGTATTAAGGATATTGATTTTGATTTAGAGTTTTGTAAATCGCTCTTATACCTGAGGCGTCTTGGCGCTAGCCTATAACCAGGGTGAATCCCAACTTAGTTGCTGTATAGCCATGTCTTTAGGGTTTTCTTACAGGTATAAAGAGTTGAAGCAGTTTTTATACTTTGACGCAAACTTTTTCAGTGTAAGTCAGTACCTCTATCTACCATAATGATTAATCTGCAGCCCCACACGTGTTGTATCCAGTGTATGACCTGTTATTCTTTAATGAGCCCACCCCTTCATTAGGTCTCGCCTGAAACAGCACATGTGCTGCTCTGGGGAGACATTTAGTAACAGGGTTTTCAACGTGCTACCCAAAGGCTTTTGCCAGCCTCCAGCTTGCGTTCTCGAGCGTGTGGACGTGCACAGCTGCCATCTGTCTTTCTGTATGGCTCATTAAGCCTTACAGTGCATGAATACCCTCCCCTACCCACTCCCTTCTCCCTCCTCCTCAACTTCATCTTCCACTAGCGTGCTTGCCGTCGCGTGCGTGCACCCCTGCTTTCACTTTTGCCTTTGCTCGCATGTGCACCATTCGCCTCCCTTTATTTATTTTTTTCCCTTCTTCTCATGTGCTTGTTCCAGCTTGCTGCTTGCATATAACATGGATGCCGTGTCAGCCCTGTGCAGGCTCTGGCTTCCTCGGCACCGTAACCCAGCTCCTCTGTCTCTCTGACTCGCTTGTGATGAAAAGACTTTAACTTTCGACCTGCAGCATGTGCCATCACGTGATCGGAGAGCCCTGCAAGCAATTGATTTGCACAGCTCCCATTGACTTGCCTTGACCATCGAGCTTGCACACAGTCTCAGAACCGAGTCGTCTTCGCTTCTTAATTCTGAGACGCCCGAACTCTGTTGTGCATTTTCACCATGGCTACCCGAGGCTGCGATGCGGACAACTCTTGCACACCCAACCAGGTGGCAGGGCTTGGCGCCTCTGGTTTCACTGGCCAGTTCGTGGTGGAAGAGCTAGCACGGGTTACGTCCAGTTCAGGGTATCATCGCTGCGCTGGGATGTGGCAGGGAGAAACCGGCAGCATACGTATTTTAATTTGTTAAATGCCTTTATGTTTAGTTTGTTCTTATATATGACACAATGGCTTTATTCTAACTGAGCATTATTTTTAAATGAATATACATAGTTTTTTTTCTGGGAAAAAAGATTGTATGTGAAACGAGACACCAATTAAATCTTCTATTGTAACTTGAGGTTCAAGTTAGCAAAATCTTGGATGTGTTTGGGAATTTGTATTTTCAGAGATGTGCAGTCTGCAGTTATTTTTCAGGGGAATGAAAACTTTTCAAGTTCTGTAAATTTAGTTGTATGCAAATTGCTAAGTATTACCTGGGTTACTATGAAAATAAAAACGCCAGAAAACATGTCCACCTCCGAACTAATAGCGATGTAGTGCATTGGGTTGACTGTTCAGAAGAACTCTTGTGTGTAATCTGCAGGCAACAAGTCCCAGTGTGGGACAGCCGAGACTTTCATTCTTCCGAGATCAATAACATACTTTTCATCAAACGGAGTAAAAATCATGCTAATTGAATCAATTATTGACCCATATTTACTGAGGCGGTTTAACTATGTATACAAAACAGCCATCCTAAATTCTGGGAGAGGTTCAGTTGCCCCGCTTAGCTGCGCCTGTTCTTGCCCCCCCCACCCCCCTGTTCGAAGGCTGCCGCAGGACACCGCCCCCTCCCCAGCTGCAGGACTGCAGTAATGATACCACAGTCTTCGATTAACAAATTAGTCCCAGCAGAGAGCAGTCAATACCTGCTTGCTCCGGCCCAGCGGCAGCTTTCCTCACTGCGCGCTACATTAGTAATATTTGTTTACAATGAAATCGAACCTCCTGTCCACCGGTGTCATCTGGTGGAGTTAGAAGTGTTTCATACATTGATATTCATCAACGCCTCAGCCTGACAGAAGACCACAGGCCAGTTTTTGTTTTCCATGTTGGTTGTGGCAGCTCACTCCGAGAGGGCCTTTTCATTTGTTGAAATATGCACACTTATTCCTACCTGTTTAGACAGCGATGAATTGTGTTAATTATTGCAGAGGGTGTGAATAGAGAGAGAAAAAGCATTGGCATAGTCAATAGGTCTCGCCTTTGAGACCTGCTGCATAACTAAATACTTAGAAGGTCCCAAGGGCGAGACCTATTGGCTATGCCAATGCTTGTTTTTTAAATGGGAATAGTTTGGGTACATTATCCATGTAAATTTTGGGGACTGGCTGCGTCCCCTGTTAGCATGTTACTGTGTTCTGGCTCTTGTTGTACTGGTGCCTGATGTTGTTCCCTGGCAGCCCTACCTTTGTGGTGGTGTTGCCTAATTTGTGTGGGTGAAAGGCACCTGGTTTCCTCCTCAAACTAGGTTCCCCAGAGGGCTCAGCAATTGCTTCACCATGCTTGTTAATTGGGTAATCATAGACTTAAGTTCTCTTACCTCTGCCCTCAACTCCTTGATTTGTGTTGTGGAATTGACTATTTCAAGTGAGGCAGTTTCTAGAGGCGCTATTGGACCTACCACTTCAGCAGGAACCTCCAAATCAATGGAAGTTCCTGACTTGTCCTGCAAAGGCAGAAAGCGATTGCTGCAGGGTATGGCTAGCTCTGAGGTAAGAGGCACACAGGGGTGAACAGAGTTCCTCCAGGTCATTGGTGCAACTAGGCAGACCCAGGCCTGGCACTGGGGGAGCCTTTCCTGCTAATTCTAACAGCTTTCTTTTTAAAAAGAGTATGAAGAGTTTGAGCGACATTGCTTTGATTTTCAAGCAGGGCCCCTGTGTCTGCTAATGTGTGCTGTTTGCACCTGTAAGAGATTCAACCACCTCAATGGCAGGTCTGACTCATTAAGGGTACAATTGAGTTGTAACATAGACTAGTAGAACATTTGCTGTTAGTGATTCAATGGATCTCCCTTTTAAGCATCCATTCACATAAAACCCCTAAGGTTCAACTCCATTTTAAGTTGCCCGCGACTCCATCTTGGGTAACAGGGTTTGCCATTTTCCTCAATTTATGCAGAAGCATTGTCATGTTTGCCATTGACGCAGATGTCATCTGCCCTGCTCGTTCCAAGAACTGTGAAAATTTCAAGTCATTCACACAATGACTTGGTATGACACCTGATGCAACATCAGTCTGAGAAAAGTGTCTAGTTATCACAATGTCAAGGTCAAATAATAACAGACATATAGTCAAAACTGTGTAGTCTGAATAGACGCCCATGTACCATATATGCCCATAAAGTGAGTGGGCAAATAGAGTTTTTATCAAGTTGAGCTATATTTAGGACCTATTCGCATGTTCTGGTGAGTTGACAAAGAACAGGTAGTCTGTTTAGTCAGAATAGTGAGGAGCAATACAGATGCCTCTAATTCTTGTTTTTATCTTGTAACATTTGTTGTTGTGTTCTGACAGGTGTGAAGTTGGTTTACAATTACTTTTCCTCCTCAGACTGCAGAGTTCCAGGATTTTGGAAAGTGAACTATCTGGCCTGCTGTACAAAGTTTGAAATGAAAGTATTTGGTTTTTCCTAACACATTTAAATAGCTAATAAAGCAACTGTGCAAACATCTCCAAATGTATTTCAGTAGTTGTAAAAGCCCATTTTTATACTTCTGTGTGATGGAATAAACGTTATAATGGGATGAAAAATCAAAACATTTTACTTGGTGATGTGCACATTTTGACAGATTGTTAATACACTATGTAGTTTTATCAGTAAAGCTGCAAGGTAGTGGGAAGGTTTTGACCGTTTATTGGAAATTTACTGTCTGTAAGTGACTGTGCTCTACCACATTTTGCTTTGGTAAAATACTTATTAAAAATGAGTGTTTAAGCATAAACTGAGAAACTCCTGACTTTGCCCTGTTGGCAATGCTTTTCGTAAACTGAGAGGCAAGTCCGGGACCTTGTGTACCCCATATGTGGGCAATATTCTTATTACATCAGGAGCAAACGTTTAGTCTATTCAATCAAGTAGAAGAGTTCTGTTTTGTACAGCGGAATTGCTGAACTTGCTTATTTGAAGGAGCACTCCAGTGAATAGGAAAAGAAGGTGACTCTGTAAAGTAAAATATTTGCCAATGATCACACAATCTGAGACCAGTTTACGGGTCTAGCACATTAGTTAGGCTGAGTAGATTATTCAATTTATTTAACCTGCAGGTTTTGTAACGTTTGTATGATTTTTTCTTCATGAATGTAATCTGTCAGATATTGGTAAACTTGTGCCAATTTCCAGTCTCCGAAAAGATTAAATATATAAAGACTGCCCCATAACTACTTGTCAGGAGAGATCCTTCACCAAGATTATTGCACAAGATACTGCCGGCAGTGCACCAAGAAGACGCTACATTGCACTTGATACAGACAACAAGCTGAGTCCAAGAGAAAGGATGCTGGTGCAGTGGGTTGTTCTTTCCCAGGGAATAGTGTCTTCACGCCTCACTGATGACTGCTTTTGTTGCCAACAAGATATTTAGTGCGTTGCTTCTCGCTAAGAAATTCTAGATCGTAAGTTCTACTTTCCATGCTCTCCTATTGTAGCGTGTGTGTGTGTGTGTGTGTGTGTGTTTCACATTAGTTGGTGGATGGGTGGGGAGTGTTTCAAGTTTGCTGGGCAGCTAGAATTTCTCTTTTTGTGTCGCATCCCTACAATCACAAGTTTAGTCAGAATAAAGATTTCTCGATCAAATTCTCTGGCCAATTGCTAATGGTATACCATGTTCACTTCCCTGGGTCCCTATCTGGAATCATTTCAGAACGTAAAAGTCTATCTTTGTATTTCATTATGTCATGGTTACCCTTTGCTACTTCTATTCCTACCTGCTGTGATGGAGTCCTTGATTAAACCAATGCACTACATATTCTGCATGTGCTACCAAGTAATAATTAGAAAGACCAAAGGAAAAGCATAATGCCTTGTTTCTTCAAGTTCAGATATTGCTGGGGTAATCCCGTTCAGAGATAAATGCATTTCTATTCTTTCTTTATGCATTAGACTTTAATATTTTTGCTATACAGTGACTGTTACAGTATAAACAATAAGGGAAGGCAAAGGAGAGATCTGGAAGTTACACGATTAGTCTGCTAAACCACAATGCACATGGCCCATGTCCATTACAATAGGTTAAATGTAAAGCACTGAGATGTGTTATATGTACAATGTAGTGTGTGTGTGTGTGTGTGTGTGTGTCTCTCGCGGGCACACAAAGGTCGCCTGTGAATGGAAAAGCAACCGTGTAGAACTACACCAGTATTTAGGTTTATGCAACAGCATTTGTAAGCCGGTGTTTAATAAAGAACTTATTTGCAAAATTCCATGACGGCTGCGGTAACCCTAAATTCAGAACTGTACAAATAACTGCTATTCGTGACCTTGGTATCTAAGGCAGAATAAAAAAATGCCCATTTTTCAATCATTCGACTTTAACTAAAGAATTGATGCATGATCCGTACACAATGAAAGGTGCAGCTCAGTTGTAGATCCTAGGCTTCGCATTTATTGGACAACCGAGATATACTATACATCCATCCCCTAAACCTGATGAGCCTGGCTGACATAACAGTATATTACTTTTGTAATTGGCTTTCATGGTAACCTATTACAGATACAAATAGTCACCTATTTCTATTTTGTCAACTTTATTTCATTATTTTTATTTAATTGCTTAATGTATTCATTAATTCAATGGGAGATCTGTACAAATGATCCTGTGCTGCTTTCACAGTTGTAAACTTTGGTTATGTTTTATTTATCTATTGGTTTACGGAGACATCCGCAACATGTATGATGCTGCTTCGATCTTTGCTGAAAGTTCTTCCTTTGCTCCCTCTCTCTGCTAGACCTGAAGTAGTTCTCCGTATCATCCTCAGTAGGCTTGACTACTGTAATGCGCTGCTTCTGGGCGCTCCTAACATCCTGATTAAAAAGCTGCAGCGCGTCCAGAATATGGCAGCTAAGCTGGCACTTTCTCGAACACGCTCAACCTCCTCCTCTCTGGCACTAAAGGACCTCTATTGGCTGCCGGTTCATCAGCGGATCGGTTTTAAAGCCTCCTGCATAGTTTTCAGGGCCCTCCATGGATTGGGGCCTGTGCTATTGCAGGACCTCTTCTCTTGGTATTCAGCAGCTAGAACTTTGAGGTCCTCTTCAGCCTTTCTGGTAACGGTTCCCAGAATTCAAAGGGTGAGGATGGGTGGCCGCTCCTTCGGCTTCGCCGCCGCCAAGCTTTGGAACTCTCTGCCACTCTCTTTGAGGAGCTTGAAGGATTTGTCCTCCTTTAAAAAAGGACTTAAATGACATCTTTTCCCTAGGGCAGTGTAATGGCGCCTTGCGCAGGTATATACAGGGTCAAAGTGCCAGCATACCCTCTGGGTGACAGTCTGCGCTCTAAAAGTATGCGTTACATACATACATACATACATACAACTCTGCTTGTTAATGAACACTGAAGATTCTTAACATTGCAAATCTTTTTATGTCGTTTTTGGAAAAAAACTAAGCTTTCTGGCAGGGCGCTTATTTCCAATCCCCCACCTCCTGCTATATTTTGGCTATTTTCTTGGTTTTCTCTGTTGGAATCCATTAACTCCTAACTTTCGAATTCCCAACATGTGTGCAAAATGGACGCAAATGTGGCCTCAATACCTTTTTATGGGGGAAGGTTTTTGAAGGCTCAAATTGAAAGTGCATTGAACATTAAAAAAAGTACACATAATTTCGGGTAGAAAAGCCTTCACGCTTGGGGATTAATTTTCCAACCTTTTGTTGTTTCTGATTGACTGGCTACATATTACACCAGCTACAGGACTCTTCATACCCGTGTAAATGCTGTGCCGTTATTAGTCCGATTGAGGTATTTGACAGTTTCTTATTGTGTATTTTCTCATCTCCTTATCCTCTATGAAATTGGTAGCATATTGACTGATAGGAGTGTTTATTGGCACAAGTAACCCCTTACAGAACATCCTCCGTCCGTTTCCAAGAAACAATACAGTGTCCTAAATTTATATTTACATTCAAAGGTACGTTGATATTCCAGTTAGGAATACATTCAAAAAAATCTTCGTAAATGGTGCAATATTTATAGAATTATAATGTACAAATGTTGAAAAGAAACCATCTCTATCAACTTCAGCCCATTGTTAGATTTAGTGAAAGTTTCTATCCTTTTGAAATTACGGTCTTAAAAGCATATTTAATTTGCAGGAGCTGCTTGATGCCCTCGTTACAATAGATTGCGAATTGGTTTGTTTATTCTTCTGGACAGTGTGTGAAAGTAACAGATAAAAGATTACATTGATTCATTATGCTTGTCCACGTAGTTACGATAGGCTGCTGTGACAGATCTTAATAAATGACAAATGTTGTTTGCAGATGTGCAAGTACTAAATCTTGCAACGTAGGGCTATTTGTTTTTGCCACAAATGTTATGACTTACATTTGCTGGCACAAGATACAGATAATTAGAACATATTGTGACTGGTGTGTGTATGAAGTCTGACTAGGAATAATGAATCTGAGGTGCAGAAAGCAGCTCAACAGAGCTCCAGAATTAGCACAATAAATAACAGATCATTTCATGCATATGCAGGTTTGAGAAACCTCTCAATTGCAACTTTCCGATCCACAGCACTTTTTAATTTTTTTTTTTTATTGAAGTCTTAAATGAACCACAGCAAAGAAAATATAGTAACATATCCAAAGTACGTCCGGAACCAGACTAATTCATAAAAAAAAAATAATAATACATCCCCAATATTCGTTAATCGAAATACGATCCCCAGATTTTCTCAAATTTCCGAACCGCCCCAATTCTTTGTTCACATTTTCTAACTCTTCCCATTTTATAACGCCATTCTTGTACAGTAGGGCAATATTGTGAACGCCAGTTCTGAAGTAATAACAATCTAGCCACAGCCATAGCTATATACAATAGTTTGACTAATTGCCCTGTTAACATCAGCTCCGAATCAAAACCAAACAAAATCAACTTAACATTCTGAGAAATCATAATTTTCTGTTGGTTTTGAAGAAATACAAAGATATCCTCCCAAAAGGATGCTATTTTGGGACAGAGAGCTATAATATGAGACCAATTGGCAGGATTATAATGCAGGCACCCGAAGCAGTTAGATGAACTATTTGAATACATTTTAGATACAATCGCCGGAGTATAATACAGGAGCCATTTACTGAAAAACATTATGCGCCAATTAGCGCCTCTTAATACAGAAAAGTTCAATCTATTAATTTTCTGCCAAACAGTAGGAGTTAACGCTCGATTTTCCTGCCCTTGCCATTTATAAATTGCTTTTAGACAAAGGTCCGGGGCCCTATTCAAAGTTAGACCGCGTTTCCACTCCCCTGGTTTCTTCTCCTGTATAGACATAAACAGTTCACTAAATAACTGGGTAGCAGGGGAAAGAAGTGTAGAATCCAGTTGACACAATACACTGTAAATCAGTTTATACGAGCCCAACAGTAAAAAGTTTCCTTGAACCCGAGGAGCCATATCAGAAAGGGTAATCCAAGCCCCATCTTTCCACAAGTTGTTGAACATTGTAAACCCTGTCCTATGCCGATTTTTCTACTATTTCAAGACTAATGTCAATCCCTAAAAAAGAGAATGCACTGCTTAAAGAATCTAGTTTAAGAAAGGGGAGGGAATATCTTTTAAGCATCGCTGCGCGCCTCTTAAAAAAACTATTTAAGACCTTGTAACGAACCAGTTTGGGTGATTTAAATATTTGAAGAGGAGAGGGAATCTGGGTCTCTCGACTAATTAAATAAAAAAAAGTTAATAAAGTTTCTGGTTACGGTCTTTAAATCTAGGTAGGAATTGAGCTAAATACGCATTGTAGTAATCTTTCAGATTTGGGAGAGCAAGCCCTCCTTTCTCCTTATCTGCATATAATGTATTTAAGGCTATTCGTGGAGTCTTTTTGGCCCAAATGAAAGATGAAAACTAAGATTCTGTTTTAGCGAAAAACGATCCAGGTAAGAAACAAGAAATAGTTGAAAACAAGAAATTAAATAAAGGGAGAACCGACATTTTGATTAGTGCTACCCGACCTAAAATAGATAATGGTAGAGGGTTCCATCTTTCCAACATTGAGCGTACTTTCTGGAGAAGGGGCACAACATTTAGTAGTCTTTAAAGGTCTGAGACAGAGGAAGAGAAAAAAAAACCTAAATATCTTTTCGGTTTATTATTAATTCAGGGTCTTGAATCAGGATGGAGTTCAAGATGGAGACCACCGCAAACAAGAATTTCGGTTTTCTTTTTGTTCATCCGATATCCGCCGAGAGCCTGGAACTCTTCAAATATTTGCATAGCATCTGTTTGGCATTGCATTTCAGGTTTAACAAAATTATATCGTCTGCATATAATTTAATTCTGGGCTTCAAAGTAATAGGGGGGGGAGTATATAAGCAGACTTCCTAATTGCAGTTGCTAAAGGTTCAATACAAATGCAAATAAAACTGGGGAGAGCGGACATCCTTGCCTAGTACCTCGTTTAACCGGCACTAAGCCCACAGACACTGCATTAATAATAATGTTGGCTTGGGCCCTTGAATAAAGGTTCTGAATCCGATTTATAATAGCCACTGGGATCCCAAAGTGATCTAAAATAATAAAAAGTGTTTCCCAAACCACCAAATCAAAAGCTTTTTCAGCATGGAACAATAAGATTAGCGTAGGAACCCGTCGTGTTTCAAAATAATCTAAAGCCTCAATTAAAAAGTGAGTATTAGATAATAGTTGTCGGCCGGCAATAAAGCCGTTTTGGTCTGTATGAATCAAGTCTGAAGAAAAAGAATTGAAACGAATAGATAATAATTTAGTGATAATTTTATAATCCGTGTTCAATAACATGATAGGTCTATATGAATTTGGGTCATTAGAAGACGTTCCCTTTTTAAAAAACTAACTACGGTTCCTTCCCGGAATGAATCGGGGACTGAACCGCCATCCAACAAAGTTTAATAACTGCACAAAAAGTTCCGCAAAAGAACTGAAAAAGATCTTGAAAAATTCTGTTGGGAGCCCATCAGGCCCACAAGCCTTACCTATTGGAAGGTCTTGCACTACCCGCTCTACTTCTTCTCTTGTAAATGAATTAACCATTGTGAATTGTTCTAAAGGGGAAAGAACGGGCAGGGAGATTTTTTCTAGATAATTTAATAACTTTTGCAGATCTATAGTGGATTGAGTATTATAAATCTTTATTATATTTAATTTTATACAGCGCGTAGCTACCCGGAGGTTTCCCGGCGCTAAACCAAAGAGTGAGAGCGGGGTAGTTACAAAGGACAAACTTTAACCAACAAAAGGGTCTATAAATTAAATAACCAGGTTTTGAGGTCTCTGCGGAACCTTCAATAGCAAGATTCGGTACGTAAGGAAAGAGGTAAAGTATTCCACAAGGAAGGAGCCAAATAAGCGAATGAGTGTCCGCCCATTCTGGCTCTCCTGATACGAGGCACCTGATATCTGTGTTGGGTAGAAGAACGAAGAGTGCGGGGGGGACAATAGTGGTGAACCAGAGTGCTTAAATAGAGAGGGGCAGTACCTGTCTTGATCCGGTGCATAATGCAGAGGGCTTTAAATTTAGAACGGCTTTCAATTCGAAGCCAGTGTAGACTGCACAAGGAGGCCGAGGTGGGAGAGGTTCTCGGGAGATTGCACAGTAATCGAGCAGCCATGTTTTGGACCATCTGGAGTTTACGAGTCACCTCCTTACATGCACCTAACAGAAGAACATTCCCATAGTCCAACCGAGAAGTAATTAACGCTTGGACTACGGTTCTCTGGGTGTCATGGGGAAGCATCCATATGATCTTTCTCAGCCACTTGAGGATGGTAATACAGGTGGCCGAGACCTTGATCACATGTTGCCTCATCGACAGCTGATCATCAAATATGATGCCTAGGTTGCGAGCTGTTTTGGAGGGAACAGGTAGGGGACACATTTGCTGTGGCCAATGATGGGGGCCCCAGAGTGTGGTGTTGTGGCCAAACAGGAGAAGCTCTGTCTTATCCCCATTTAGTTTTAATTTGTTGTTATGTATCCAACTAGCTATAATATTGAGACCAGAGAGGAGAGATGATGTGGTGGAGTGTTGGCCTGTGGATAGAGAGTAGATGATCTGAGTATCATCAGCGTAAGAATAAATAATAAGTCCGGCTTGTTCCGCAATGGTAGCAAGGGGTCTAACATATAAGTTGAAAAATAATGGACTCAAAATAGAGCCCTGCGGAACACCATGAGTGGAAAGATGAATTTGTGAAACTGAGGGGGTAAAAACTTTGAACGTGCGATCAGAAAGATAGCTGGCCATCCAATCGAGAGCTGAGCTACTGATGACGACTTAATGGCAGTAAGAAGGATGGAGTGGGAAACCGTGTCGAAAGCGGCACTCAAATCCAATAGGATGAGTGCCACAGTTTCCCCTCTGTCTACCTGGCATCGAATGGCCTCAGATACCCCAAGAAGAGTGGACTCGGTTGAGAAGCCAGCCCTAAAACCAGACTGAGACTGATGGAGAAAGTTGCCAGATTCAATATAAGTGGTAAGCTGTTTGTTAACCTGCTTTTCCAGGATTTTGGAACAGACCGGAAGGAGTGAGATGGGGCGGAAGTTAGCTGGATTATAGGGATCAGCGTTGGCCTTTTTCAGTAGGGGCACAATCATTGGGTGCATCCACGTACTCGGGACCTTGGCTTCTTTGAGTGAGGCATTGAGGAGTTCCAAAATCAAGATGCATGCGAATCAAGAGATAAGAGGATTTGAGGAGGCATGGAGTCCAAGGGGGAACCAGATTTAAAACAACCCAAAATATTCTGCAGAGAAGTGATAGTGAGGGGGTCCCAAGCAGTCAGCTGAGACGGGGAGAGCGAATCCCCTAGCGTGTTTGTTTCTAATTCATGCAAGGGTAAGGGCTTGACCTGCTCAGGAGGGGAAGTAGTGTGAGTATGAGCTCCAAAATTAGTATAGATGGTCTCAATTTTTGCAGTGAAAAATTCTGCCAGGGAGTTACATTGCATTTCGTTCAGACATGGAGCCTTGGGCAGGCAGGACGCGCCTGAGAGTTCCCGCACTGCTTTAAATAAGGCTTTAGGTCGATTTTGAACATTAAGAATGGTTTGGTTTACATTTCCTCCCTGGCCGTATTGCAAAGAGAATGGTATTTAGTAAGAGCATCTTTGTACGCACGTTTCGTCCCCGGGTCGTAATCCACGCGTCATTTCCGTTCCAACTTTTTACATATAGATTTCTCCTTTTTTAATTGCTCAGTAAACCATGGGGCGGGGAATGACGCAGGTTGTGTTTATATTTGCGTAAGGGGACACAAGCATTGACCTTAGTATCCTTAAGACAGGCATTCAGTTTTTTAAAATCTAGATTCTTCCAGTTTCTGCCAGCTCTAGGAAGCGTGGAGTTATCTGAAGAATTCGGCATAGTCAATTTTTATAGAACAACTAATTATGTAATGATCTGACCAGGCAATGGGCCTGGGGGTTTACAAGTTATTGTGTCTAAATTGGAAACGATGGGATCTAACAAATTTCCTGACTTATGAGTGGGGCCAGAGTTATGCAGAGAGATGTTCAGAGCTGCTAAATCCTGTATAAAGTGAGTACTGGTGGAACAGGATGCATCGCTAAGATGTAGGTTAAGGTCTTCAAGGACCAGAAAATTGGTTGAGTGAAAGAGTAATGTTAGTAATCTTATAGTGAACAACCATTATCTCTCCAATTTCTGCAGGAGTGGATGTATCTATTAGGGTAACCAGAGATTTTAAGAATAAATCAGTGGCTGTCTTGGATTTATTAATTTCTTAAGAACGAGGTCCAATAAAATCAGAACAAAAAAGTGTTACCACACTAACACTATATGTACATTGAATAAAAGAACGGAAAGGCCAGGATTTTGTGTTATTTGAAAGTTATTATTCAAATCAGGCAGGGTACATACATGGATATTATTTAGATATTCAAGGTACTGGTAGTATCCTGGTCTTTCCGTTCTTTTATTCAATGTACCTATAGTGTTAGTGTGGTAACACTTTTTTGTTCTGATTTTATTGGACCTCGTTCTTAAGAAATTAATAAATCCAAGACAGCCACTGATCGATTTCAGACCCGGGTACCCCGATGATGTAATACAGGTCCCAATGGTGCTGTAAAATAAGTTAATCAACAAAACCCCTTGCTGGCCAACTCTCTTTGAATTAAGTACAGCCAAGGCCTGAATTTTTTGCTGCAGAGATTTATTCTTCTTTTTGGCTGCTAAAAAGTCTGTGGCGTCTCTCCCAATCACTAACCCCCGAATATAGGCCTTAAGAGAGTCCCATACACAGTTAAGAGGAGCAGTTCCCATATTACGAGTGATGAACTCCGAGATTTCAGTTTTAACACCTGCCACCCATGTATCATCACTCAAATATTTTTTACTAAATATCCAACGTTTTGGGGCTCTAACCTTATCAAATAATGCCAGTTCAATAAATATCGCGTGGTCCGAGAAACCATTGTGGAGCATCGTTTGTTTGGAAAACATGATTTGTCGTGAGATGAGAAAAAAATCGACCCGGGAAGAGGATTTAAACCTGCCAGACCAGCAGGTGTATTCTTTTTTGGATGGATTCGGAGTACGCCAGGGGTCGCAGAGATCAAATAAAGACATATTAATATTATTAATTGATCTGAAAGATTTAGGTTTGGCGTGTTTCTTCGAATAGCTAGTTGAGTCCAATTTTGCATTCATAGTAATATTGAAATCCCCACCTATAATAATCTCGCCTTTGACCGTTAAAAGAGATTGAAACAATTCCTCATAGGTCTCTGGTCTATCCTCTACTGGGGCATAAAAGCTACCCAAAGTAACAGGGCTTACTCTATTTGGAATAACGCATGTAGCCCAGCACCAGCGACCTGATCCTCCTTGCTCTCTGTGAACAATCAGGACATTTAACTTCTTACTAAAAAAGAGCGCTACCCCCTCTGTGACTTCGTAAATGAGGAAAATCCTCGATAAGACGACCAGGATTTAAGCATGGACTCCTCAATTTATGACATTTGGATATGGGTCTCTTGTAACAGAATCACGTCTGGTTGTTCAGATTTGGCCCATAATTCTATTGCACGCATTTTTTTCCTATTATTTAATCATTTTGCATTGAAGGAGATAATTTTCAGACCCATACTAGAAGAGCAATCAGCACATAGAGCTGCAAGAAAAACATATGAGAGCACTTAGGGGTCCCCCCTCTGATCAATTTTCTAAACATTTTTTATAAGCAACATATAACTTCCAATGCACCAGTTAAAAATTCCCAGCATTCTTAACATTCCACATATTAATAAATGAAAACATCCAAGACTTCATTTTTTGTGCACCATACCACCACCCCACCCCCCCACCTCCTCCCCAAAAGCTGCCACTTAACCCCCCCCTCAACCCCAACCTGTGGCCCTATTTCTATTCCCTTACACCACGCAAGCCACAGCCCCTTAACCCTTACCATGGGGTGTGTGGTGTTACACCCCTTAGACCCATTGCGCCCTACCCCTCACTCCTACCATCCCGTTCCTGCGGAGAATATACTTAAGACATATTTCAAAAATGGTTAACTAGAGGAAAAGAAATTATAAAAAATGTTAGCGCCTATGATCATTAGAAATGTCTTAACAAATCATGTGCTTCCTCCACATCGGACAGAATATAGAACTTTCCTCTAACCAATACTTTTAGTTCAGACTGTTGCGCTATTGAGGCTTGGGCACCCTTGGCCTTAAAGAGCTGCAAAAGTTTAACAAATTCCTTTCTCCTGCGGGCTGCAGCCGCAGACATGTCTGAAAATATCCGACATTTAGTGGTATCGTTAATAGAAAACTGTCTCTTCTCAAAAGCCCTGGATAGAATTCACTCCTTAATCCGGACATCCGAAAAGTTTAGAAGAATAGGGCGGGGGAGTGTAGAGTTCTGAAACGGTTGTGCTGGGACCCTGTGAGCCAGAGTAATCGTTAAATCTCCTTTTAGCACTGGGACCACTTTCTGTTGTAAAAAGGATGTCACCCACTGAACCATGTTGGACCCCTCGATCCCTTCAGGGGCCCCCACAATTCTAAGATTAGATCTCCGATTGTAATTCTCTAAATCGTCTAGTTTCATCTAAAACGCCTTCGATGCCTTAGAACTAGCTAAGACGTCCTTTTTAGCCTGTCATATTATCCTCCAGGGAAGAAATCCTAGTCTCTGCCTCTTGAAGGCGCACAGGGAAAGTTGATACTAGGTCTTTAATCTTATCCAGTCGTTGATGGATTGCACTTAACTCTTCCCTCTGAAACAGTTTCATTTCACGGATCTCATCAAGAATCAAATTTAACATGTCCTTAACTGACGTCTGCTGCCCATCGGTAAACTTTGTATCCAAATCGAAAATTGGGCTAAGTGGGGTACCATACTCAGTGTTAACAGTGTTAGCGGTGTTGGTGATGCTATCATTGTGACCTAAGATCTCAGTCTTACTCAAGAGAGTAACCTGCTCATCCACTTGCTGAGCGGGTCCTGATGAGTGTTTAGGGATGGACGTGGACACAGATCACCTTAGCATCACTAAGCAGACCTGCAGAGTTTGCGGTTTCTAGGTGACCATCGACTCCGGAGGAAGCCACTAGTCCGGTGGGCGAAGGCAGTAGTGGAGCGCCCATAACTGTATTATTGAGTTCAGGACAGTCTTTCTCAAATGGAGGAAATGGTTTCTGAATCTGTGGTGCTACCTTTTGTCCGCCTTGACAATCTTCCACACCAGTATGCTTCTTGGTCAGGTCGTCTGACTCAATAACTACCAAAATGCCGGTAGGGCTAGTCGGGGCAGAGGAGTCTGCCGGTACCACCCCCTCATCCTCAGAGCTCTCAAGGGGGATTCAACTTTGGCATGATCTGGGTCATTAGCCATAGCGGCAGCCTCTTTCGCCTCTTTAGCCTGTTGACGACGTGCTTTCACCTTAATATGTGCATTTAAGAGTTTACCCATCCTAAGTCCTTAACCCCTTCAGTGCTGATGACAAAGTCAGCTCGTCATGGGCTTAACCTGCCCTGTGCTTATGACGAGCTGGCTTTGTCATGTAAAGTGGGATTTAGTGAATGGCAGCACCCAGCGGGAAAACCCCTAGCAGCCAAGGAGTTAATTGAAAAAATGCAGCAGATGGGTTATGGGTAATGTAGTCTTATAATCGCCTGGTCTTGTAGAGATGCAGTTTTTTTAAGCTCTATATAGCAGACTATGCGAATATGTAGGGTAGTAGGAAGATTACCCCAACAGCATCAGTGAAAATTAGTGAAAAGTTTTTTTTTTTTTTTTTTGCTCACCACGTTCAAAAGCTCTGCTTTTCGCCACTTGTAGATCAGTGCTCTGGCGTGAAACTGCTTGTTTTCCAGGACCTTCCACAGCCTTCCACAACCTTTAGCCTCCAGCCACAACTCCGCTGAACGTGAGTCCAAGAGCTGTGCGACCGAGGAGAAAAGAAGAGCCCCGTCCACCGGCAAACAAGAGCTTGAAGTTACCGGCTACCGAATTTCAAAGTCACTACTGCGAACAGGATTGAGGATTGATAGAGCGGGGCTGGAGAGTCCGCAGTGCCGCCACTCCAAACAGGCAGAATCAGAAGGACGAAGCGCCAGACGCCAGCGGTCTATTCCAATCCAGGAAAACCGAAATCTTGGCGGAGTTTTCCTTTCGGTGTTGCCGCTTTAGCTGCTCAATCACGCCAGAAACGCTCCGGATGGCAGCAGCAGCCGCCATCAGCCTCGCGCAGGGAGGGGGAGGAGTGAGGGAGTCGGGTGTACAGGTGCTACGTGGAGGCGTGGAGCTCCACTGTAGCAGTCAGCCCACCGTTCTCCCCTCCCCGATCCTCAGCACTTACTGGTGCTATGATAGCGGTTATTGTGCATGACTTTGAATTCTGGAGACCCTCCTGTGAAGAATATAGCTATGTAGTTGAAGCTGGATCTATACCATTTCAGTAACTTAAGGTTTTTATTTTCGTTAATGTGAGAGTGCCTTTTCAACAACATGAGCGCTTTTTTTATCATACAGAGCGTGTTACAATTCATTCGTATTTTTGAGCGTTCTATTGTGACTTTTGGTATAATCAATATTAATTGGGACCAAATTACAGGCGCTGCGCTGTGTCACCCACGTTAACGGTTAATGAAGTTAAAACTTGCCGACCTTGCTGGATGGTATCCATCAGTTAAAAAAAAAATGCAATCCCTCTTTGAGCAAATGTACACAGTATGCCCTTATCAACTGATTTGTGTGTTCTGCATTCAGTTCACATTACTGTCGCCTTTCACACAGACTCTTAAAGGTGGAACAATTTCCATTTGTTTTACTCCTCTGCTCAAAAGTCTTAAACACAGATAGTTGCTAGATTCACGCCCTGGACAGTTGGCTTCAGATTTGAATATACTCCCGAGATTGGAAGCCGGTTAAGTTGGGCATTGTTTTGTTAAAAATCTTTTTATTTCTATTCTTAAATTAAACCATGTATAATATCGACATCCTATTTGGCGGTAATCTAAAAAACTGAGCAGACCAGCAGAGCATATACATAAGCATAATCTGTTAAATTCACCAGAAAATGCACATGTGGCTATTACATATTACTAACTCTTACTATACCTGTTAATTGGAGATCTGTTGTTTAAGGAGGTTTGGTATCCGGCAGTTAAACTAGGTTCCTAGAAAAGTCTCGCCATGCTTTTATATCTTCTGATTTTTGACAATTTTTCAGAAGTCTTGGTAATTTCCTCAATGTCCTCAGCTAGTGTCAGTTTTTATGCTTTATTCTGTCCTCCACTTTAGGACCGCCAAATAGTGTTTTGCAAGCAGAAGTGTAAGCTGTATAAATTCACTTATTTTAGTATTTTGCCATACTGGCATCGATACCCAATAAGCAAACCTGAGGACACATCTGTATATTTACCTAAAACGGTTTCCTACTGCTCCCCAATATGGCGACAAAATAGGACAGTCCTATACCAAATTAAAGAGGCTGCTTGTTTGCATTTAGGTCAATTAGTCACTTTTGAGAGGTATCATTTATACAGCATTGTCAGGGTTACATATATCCGGTAACTATGAAAGCAAGATTTTATCTTGTACTCTTAAATATTTTATACAGAACATATCAATGATACACCCCCCTCTTCCAATTGCTTATCTTGAAAACCATACCCTGCAACCTGCTTCCTAACTAAGCACTCCAGTGTGTGTGAAGACAAAGGGGTTATTTATAATTTCTCATACCTGAGGAAATGTCCTGTATTGTCCAGTTTGACAATTGAACAGCTTTAACAGTATTTTCTAGTGTGAATAGTGCGTTAGTGTCACACAAGTCTCCCGCTGTTAATTTTTATTTTTTTAATTGGACAAATTATGATAGTACGCAGAGAGGTAACTGTGTGATTTAAGGTAAATGTCATGCCCCACCTGGCCTGGAGTAAATTTCAAACTGGCTAGCCTTTCCAAAATTCTTTGTATTCTCATCTTTGTCAGAAAACCTGAGCAGTTCCAAAAGTAAATACCTGCCAGGGGAGAACTCTTCTTTTTTTTTTTTTTCTCCTTGCATTTGGAGGAAATTGTTCTCTCCTCGTGGTTATTTGCTTTTGAAACTGATGTGCATGGTCCACGCCATTGAGGGTGAAGCACTAGTGATTATAGAGCTCTGGTTTCCATATTTGTGTGTTTGGGAGGGGTGAGTGATGTGCTTCACGCCCATGGGTATGAACCATTTTCCTGATTAATTCACCGGGGTATATACATTTCTTTGGCATGATCTCCAAGCCACATGATTCACACTCCTATGGACCTAAGATGTTCCCCATATCAATTTCTCACTGATGACTCGATCCCCCTATTTCTGGGTTGTAAGAAAACCAGCAACAGAGCGACTTCATAAGGCCAATGAACTAAAAGGATGATTTATTGTGGTTGGTTGTTATGAGAAACACACAGGGACTTGTGTATCTGTACAGAAGTCGAATTCTTTCTTGTGGGTTTGCTTTACTGGTGACACCATACCCACTATTACTTTGTTGGTACACAAAAACATTGAGACAATCACAAGTTACAGAAAAATGCTTTTAATTGCAAAATGAATTAGTGTGGTGGTCTTGTACACAATATTTTTTAGTGACTGTGATTACATAATTAAATACATGAGGTTGTTTAGCCACTAAATCTATTTAAGTGATACCTAGGGGATCTATTGCTAACCTTTAGCAATCCTCTCCACTGAAACAGCCGCCACCACCAAACTGCAACTGAGCAGTCACATGCTAGTAAACTTCCTGTTCGGGGGAATCTGTTCACCTTCTTTATATTTGCATTGTATTGTGTTCATCTTTACCCTGCTTTTCGTTGAACCCCATAGCAATCCAGTCAATGCTGACTACAGTGTCTTGAAGCTTTTCTGTATGATTCGGTTTTATGCTTCATTGGTATCTATAAACATCTGGGTAGTAATCACTTGGTTATCAATACATTTCCTTCCAAGGACAACTCTAAGGATATCCAGAATCTATCTAATAAAACACATTATTAGTGTTTAGCTCACACCACTCCTTCTCTTAGTGTGTTTTTAATACAAAGTTAGTGGAGTGAAGCATTTACCCACTCTATTCCCACTTCTGGTAGTTCCCAAATTTCTGTTGATGGGACTGACTTTTGAATATTTATCTTCAGATTAGACCCAAAATCTTCCATCAGTCACACCAAAATCTCCAGTGATTCAGATGGCTTTGTCAGATGTACTCATAAATCAACTTACAGGGAGATTATATTGTTGCAAGCATATTTCTGTTGCCCAAGCCATTAACACGATATGTTACTGGCAGGCCAAAGGTTCCACTGCTAATGCAAGTAGGAGTGGAGACCAAGACCACCTCTGCTTCATGTCTCTCAATCTCTCCTCCTCCTGAGGTGACCTTGTTGGTTCGAACTATTACCAGACCTTTGTATATCAAAACTGGCCAATTTGACTAACTATTGGACCAAAGTTTATGGTTCTTAACATGGCAAATAAATATTCCCTTATTACTATGTGGAAAACCTTTTCTGAGTCGAAAGCTATGAGCTCCATTTTCTCAGCAGTACCCTCTTATTCACACATACCATGAATCAGGTGGTTAATATTAAGGATGGCCCTTCTGTCCAAGCACCAGCGCCTTACCCAGAATCTTATTGTCTGTGTCATGTAAAGACATTGGCCTTTATGCTCTACAGTTGGAAGGGTCCTTGCAAGTTGCTAGTAGCATGATAATGGCTCACTCATAGATTAGTTGATTGACCTATTTCCAAGTATGGAATACCTCCCGGTGCTCCCAGGACGCTATCTGTTGTTTGATTATTTGCAATGTATCTTGGTTAACTATGTATCTCAGTGTGGCCTTAGGCCAACAAACCGTGCCTTAATGAGTCAGTCGATGTGCATATGTGATGCTTTGATGCCAATTGGGGTATGTGATTGTTGTGTATTTTTCACAAAATGACAAAAATAAAGTGAACAAAAAAAAAATTATGGTATACCTGCATTAATTGTCATTCACTGTAAACCTGATACTATTGTGCTGGAAGGCCATCTCACCACAATGTCTTATTCTTTTTGAGTTCTATTATAGTTAAAAAAAAAAATTCTTCTCCAGTTTATGTAGGATATGTAGTTATTTAGGCTTAAAGTCCACTTGTGAATACCTTGCAGCATCACAATACAGAGGTTAGACTTTCCCTGGTTGTAATGGTCATGGGTACAGTTCATTATAGTACATGTAGAATACATCCTTGGTAGGTTCCTGTGTGTCTGTGCAACCTGCTCTTCCCTTATGTAGGGGGAACGTGAGGGTTGAATTTCTCTTCAACAATCAAGCTTATGGAATTTTAGCCAAAATCTTTTAGACGAGTGCTACGTAAAGAGGAACAAAAGGGACGGATCCCTTTGGTCCCTCTCTTTACATAGTACTGGTCTAAAAGACCTTGGCACTCTTTTAGAGTTTGGGTAGGTCTGCTGTCCACCATGGGGAAGTTAATGCTCTCTCCCCTCTCTGGTAGACTACCGCAAGCCGAATTTGAGATATCTGCCTCCATAGTGGAGATAATCTGCTCTCACAGTGACTTCTCTGAAGGCACCAAGAGTTTGCTGAGTGGCTGAATTGTTTCATGTGGCAGATCGCCAAATTATTTTGTTTTACAAAAACCATCTGTCGAAGTGGGAGATTTCATTTTTGGGGGAGGGGTAAAACAAGATATTGAACCTGACCACTAGGAGTTTTCTTCCAGCCTGTGGGAGTTTCTTTTTTCTTTTTCCTTCCCATGTTCTGGACCACAGGAAAAACATTGCATTCCCAAACAGAAACATAATAGAAAGTAGTATGTCAGAATGTCTCCCTTGTGTGGGGGGTAGACAGACGGAGGTAGTAGTTGTACCAATGTCCGTTGGTCCTTTGGTGTGAGGTTTCTACTGGTAGAGCCAGCAAGGCACCACTGGCTTAAATATGTTTTTCACCCGACTCTAGAGCAGTTTGTTTTCATCAAGTTTTCTTTTAACTCTGTCATAAGCTTTTGTATTGTTTGCCAGTCAGCGATCCCGAGTCTCTCAAATCATAAGGGCTTTTTCTTACGGTGTATGTACATTTCCAGTGATTGTGTGTTTTATTTTTTTTTTTAAACCATAGACCTAAACCTAGACATGCCAAAGCCCCTTCCATATGCCATCCCTCTGGTCCGACCCCTTTTAAATCTGGGCACAGGGCAGATGGGGATGATTGAATCTCTACCGTTCTGGTTCAGGTCATTTGACGCTGAGGTCTGTCATACTTTGGCTCTGCAAAGTGGACCAAGTACAAACCTTTCTACATTTGACTGTTGGTTAGTTGGGGTGAGCAATCACAGGCTTCTCTGTGGGGTGGGGGCGCATCCATGAACTCAACAGTTAACCAGCAGACCCAATAACCTAATTGGCCAGAGCATTGCTATTTCTATTCTGGAAAAGAAAACACTTTATAATCTCCAGAAAAACTAAATTATTCAGCATTCAATGTAATACGGTATGTAACTGCATTTGAGTGAGGTCCTAGCCACCCCATCCCCCTACTTATGGCGCTCTCTCTTGGGTCAGGATCCCATGACTAAAGTCCCCAAGGACTCTAAGGGCTCAGGCATTATTCCGTCGAGTAAGTTCAATTTCTTTCACCCCTCTAGAAATAGTCTCAATTGCACGTAGTAAATTTTCTACGCATGCAAATCTGGTGCCCCAGGCGCAGGCTAGGTCCTGTGCTTACCAGCCTGTTGTATTTACCTTGCACATCTGTATGGTTCTAATAATGCCAACCCAGTAGATGCTCAAGATGCCCTGCAGCCTGAATATAAAGATATTCACAAATATGAAGAATCGTTCACTCCTCTTCAGTCTGTAGCACAGCAGATGTGCGTTTGGCTACTCTGGATAAGGTGACTGGCATCCCAAAAGCAAGTAGAACAGGGAGCATCCCCAAACCAAATTGCCTACTTACAACTAACTTACATTTTTATTTAAATTAAATATTTTTATTTTAACGAAAGAACAAAGAGTGCACCCGCACTCCTACGGCATACAAATAAGCAGAGTGAAAGAGCATCTGCACATCATCAATCTATACAAATCTCACTGGTAATGACTGCGGGGCAGGCTGGCAACGATAAAGAACAGACAGGTACAAGTTTGAGCATCAATCTGATCATTGAAATGAGGCGACATGGGACATATCATCCAACTAACTGTAAATTTAGACCTAATTATTGGTCTAAGCTGAGATTATTTTAGTCACTAACAGCTTTTTTAGGTCGAGGGACCTTAGGCTTGGCCGTAGGCCAAGCCGGAAGTCCGGAGAATTATTGTTTCTTAGAGTGGCTGCTTTATCCCGCCTCTCTTTTTGTCTTTCCTCCATTGGCTGGCTTCCTAAACAGAGGCCAGCCATTGGAGGAGAGGTGTCACTCGAAACAAGCTCCGTCTCTTTCGGATTCGGGGGCGTACATTTTGCTGTTCTTTCGCCAGTGACGTCACCCGTCACTCAAAACAACAAATACACGCCCCCGAATCCGAAATTCGTGGAGCTTTGCGGCCGCCATTTTGCGGTCGCCTAAGCTGCTCTCGGTCGCCTACGCTGCTCTCTTCCAGTATCGCTTCTTCCAGTAAGTCCTTGCTGCATGCATTTGTGTGTATGTGTCATGTGCCCCGGCTGCCCGCAGCTCACTGCGGCCTCTTAGAGCTGCTCTGCTGTGCCGCCCCGTTGCGCCTTCACATCTCCCCCAGCCGGACCTCGGCTCTTCCCCCTGTGCTCCGGCTGCCTGCAGCTCACTGCGGCCTCTTAGAGCAGGGGCGACCCGCCCTCTCCGGGACACAATGCAGCAGCAGCCCGCTATGCCCGGCGTGCCACTGCTCTCTCTCTGCCCCTCTTCTCTCCTCGTTTAGTTTCTCATGAGTAAGTGGGGGAGGGCGACACCGCACAGTGGGTAAAGGTAACACAGTAAAGATGCGGTGGGCTGCTCAGGCAATTTGAGACTTTGGCAAAATAACTTTTCCTCCGCCCCTCCGCTGTGCCCGGCGTCAGACTGGAAGCCCACTGGTCACTAAAATGATCGAATATTGGTGTTCAGGACATATTCATAACAATAAACAATTGCATGAAAGGACGCTGGGAGCTGTTATTTTCGGAGAAATACACATTTGGAAAGCCTTTCTTAACCACAGCAGGGCCATCACCATGTGGAGGCTGTCCAGAGCGGCCAACTCTGGAGCTGGGGAACAGGCGAATCTCGACGTCTGCTCAACATCCTGTTATTCTGGGCACATCTCTTAATGTCCCCGTGCCTACCAAAGAAAGAAAGAAACATTAATGCCTCCCTGTGTAATGTAACTGGTGCTCATGTAGAATGCTAAAATACCCTTGGATCGAGTTAGTCATGCATACAAATGCGACCCCCTAAAATTGCTGTGTGCACTAATTCCTTGGGCACCTAGTACAGTTTCTCCTTCTTTTGGTACTTTTTTTCTATTAAACGACCGTTACGAGTCGTGGTATGGCCTATAGGGAGCTGTACTGTAATATAATCGTTACACCATGACGTAAAATATTAAATTAATTTCATAATCCTTTAGTGTTATGCGTTTAGAATAATCTCCTGGTTGTCTGTCGTCATTTCTGGCGTTATGAGTGAGGCAGGCGGGCAGTAAAATGTGTTTCAGGGCAAATCGGGTGATGCTGTAAGCGGTGTACCGTACTGTGGCGAAGTAACATAAATTTTTCTGTAAATCGTTGTTGTTTTAGGGGTTAATGGCGGTGCAGTTACGCTCTTGTCAGAGTATTTTGGGATAAAAGCGCTGGTGTAGTGCAGATAAACTGTGGGTGTGTTTTGGGCTATCTTTGACCTTCCAGGGAGGGTTGCGTGGTGCAGTTAAATTAATACGAGGACCATTTTTGACTTGAAACGTGTTAAAATGTGGTGTGGTTTAGTTAGATTTTTCCAAGTCTGAGATGGAATCATTTTGTTAGCTTCAAATGGCGTCGTGGGGGCAGTTAACATCATTTAATGCATTTGGGGTAAGGTTTGAGGCCAGACTCCGGTATATTGCATCTCAATTAATTTTAGGGCACTTCGAGGTCATTCTGCTACGTCATCATTATAGGAGGGGAGAGGGGTGACTGAGTTGATATTCAGAATATATTTAATGGGCAGAAAATGGAAGCTAAAAGATATAGACAACCCTAACAAATCTTGTTGCCGAGAGGGTTCTGCATAATATGAACCCACACACCCAACACCTGTACTGATTGCATCAATCTGACATTGAGAGTTGGAAAAGCCTGCAAGACACACATATTCTGGTATGGTATTTCACTCCCTTGAGCAGCGGCTCTTAACCTTCTGACTTGTGGGGACCCCATTGAATCATTACTGGAATATGAGGACGGACACGGTACACCCCGGCCTAAACAATTTCTACGATTTTGAGCCTCCACACAATACAAATACAAGTATACACTAAACAAATGATGAAATATTGAAATATGTTTAGTTCATAGAAAGTCTTCACATTTTCAATGTTGCTTCTTTATTTATATATAATTTATTGATTTTAGTGCTTGCTGCCCCCCCTCCCCCTCGTTGCTTGTGCTTGCAGTCCTCCCCCCACCCACCCCGCTGCTTGTGCTTGCTATCCTGCCCCCTCGTTTCTTGTGCTTGCTCTCCTGCCCTGCTATTGGCATTGTAAATGACAATGCCATTTATTCATGTTTAAAAAAAAAAAGTCACGAGCAATGCCAATAGCTCTACCTTTAAAAATGCAGAGACCATTGCATTGTAAATGCTTGTTAATTGGTTTGTCTTAGAATCATGACAAGGGTCAATTTTAGAACGTATCCAAAAGGACATAAACAATAACCCAGCAAATTACTGCCTTATCACTTTTTTAGATGTAGACTTAAAATATCATGCCTTATTGTGGAAAAACGTACTGACTGGGTCATGGGTTCAAAGATTCTACCTTGGTTGACTTGGCTTAATGCCTGATTGTGGGAGTGTTGATAACCATATAACCCTATCATTAATACTTAACAGGAATTTTTAAAAAGTGGGTTAATTGAATGTGTCTTTTATAGGCTTCAAAACAGTCTTTGATGGCACCAACAGAGGCTTGGCTGGGCCTCTTCTCTTGGACTTGCCTTCCACTGGTTGGTAAGAGAATGGGTAGCCTCTGTCGGGCAGCGCAGTCTCATACTGCGTGCACTGAGAGTGAATATTCACATGCACTCCCACCCCTCCTTGACTTATAATTTTGCTCTCTACATCATTTTTTCATTATTCTCCTGTGATTTTAATTTTGTCTGAGAAATTAAATATCAATATTTATTGATAACCTTTCTCATTAATTTTAACCTTCTGGTGGTGATGCTTTGTTTGCTTTTGTTGAACAGGGACTTAGGACATTAAACTTAATTGCTTTTAGTCTTCATTTTCTCACCGCCTGATCTGTTTTTTCATCTAATGTAGAGGGGAAAAGGTAGGCTCTCATTAAAACCACATAAAAAATCTGAAACCGATCAATAAATTATCAAATATTTTGGATGAAGGTAAACTATTATGTGTTGGACATGGCTATGAAAGTTCAGGTGCTATCCCATAACGAAAGCCAATCAACTCTGTCTTAAAAAATAGAGGAAATCAGACTAAATTATGCCCGTATAGCACAGAGCACTTTTTGCTGACAGAAAGGACCAAGGCACGGTGCACCTTCCCTCGCAGGGCCAAGTTTTGCGGCATAATTAACGCGCCGCAGCAGTGGGGAGGACTACAACAGGGTGGAGAAGTGTGGCTCACTGGTTAGAGGAGGCAGACCTGGAAGCAGAGGTCAGCCCGGGACCAGGGCTCAATTCCCGGCTCGGCGGGGTCTTGAGTCCTAAAATGTCCATGGACTCGACAATTCTCGCTCCGGTGCCTACTCGATTCACGGGTTCGCACTCTGCGACTCTGGGCAATAGCTTGCTCCCACGGCACAGGATTGGGCGCGGGCAAAGCCCTTGCCCAGAGCGGGCCCGGCCGGGCAGGGCTACGGTATTGATCATTGACACTGGATATTTATTTTGACTGTTCCTCTCACGAAGGTACTGTGTAATCTACATTGGGTGTTTGTGGTTCTTTCTAACAGACCTCAAGAATGAGTAGGCCTAAGACTGTATTAGGGCAGAGGGTTGCAGGAACTTTGGATGCTTTTCTTTTGAGAGCTGACTCAACTCTTCTACATGAGATTCAAGTTACTGAGCAGAGATTATCCCTAGACCCACAAAGCTCACGTAATCAAAATGCTCCCTCTGCGACTCTGAATAATGAAGAAATATCTTCACGTCCTAACTCTTTGGCTTTGGGCTCTGAAGTTACTATGGACCCAGAGATTACTGAGATCACAGAGAAGTCCTACTGTTACCACCAGGGGCCAGAAGGCTAAATCAGCCCATGGGCATACTCTAGCACCACCATCTAAAAAGAAGGGGCAGGGCACCCATAGACAAAATCAACCTTTGCCGAAAAACCCGGGTCGTGGGACACGTTCATTCAATTTTGAGCTCAACCGAGGGGGCGACCACAGGATCGAAAGAGGGGGCTATCGTAGAAACACCACATACCATGGCAAAAGATGACCTTCTGGGTAAACTAGAGTTAATGATATCAGCCCAAATTGGATCCAATTGTGCAAAAATTAAGCCAAATTGAAGCTAGGTTAGCTAATTGTGAAAATTCAATGCCAAACATCTCTCTGAGATCCATAGACCATTTTATGAGTAGGAATAAAGCTATTTCTACAATTAATCCTTTGGAGAGTCTTGAAATGAACAGGGGCTCACTCCATTGTAACCCTGGCCTCCCCTCAAGGTCCCGTAACGCGGCACCCAAAATCAGTGATGCGGCTAAAAATTACCCTCCGCCCCCATTGGTTCCGGATGCCACAAATCTGGGACATGCTGTGTCCCTGCAGGGCTCAAACGGGGAAACCGCTGGTAGGGATAATCACATTCAATCTCAGAGACCAACATCTAACCGCCCTGAGGGGCCAGTCTTGCGACCAAAGGGCTGACCTTAACCCTATTACTAACTTACATCTACTCCCAGAAGCAACTCTGTATACTCTGGTATTGGCAAATGCTCCCATTGTGTCAGCCAGTAATAGTGAGCATTGGTCATCACTGAGGAATAAACCCTTCATTTTCTAAGTGTAAGGTCTGAGATTAAAAATAAGACCCTGTTCATGGAATTCATGATGGCACGAAGAATAAGCTGGGTTGGTCATTCGAGAAAGTCGCTACCAGGAGACTGTTGTGCTGTCATTTAGGAACCCAGGTCTGGTACAGTTAATATTAGACTGGGCCGTTAACAGACCTTTTAGTTCACATGAGATCGCTATATTACCTTTGGGGTATTTTTACCCACCACCTACTTACTCAAGGCATAACGTGGAGGGAGAGAGGTTTGCTCAGGGCAACAATTTTAAAGTATGCCGTTCCAACAAGCAAACACTTTGATATTTTGAACACACTGGAAGACATTGATTGACTGGCCCCACAGACTTATTGCCTAAAACCCACAGATAAGCGAGTTGGTTACTCTGGAGATAGGGTGCTAAAACAGGAAATTAGACTTCAAATTTTAACAGAGCAGGAGATGTCCTTGCCATCATTTGACTGTACTAAAGAGGAAGACCAGGTCAATGGGTTTTTAACTTGAGATCAGACCCCCCCCCCCTTGGATATATCAATTCTGCAGCCCCTAGCAGAGGAAGCCCAGAATATTGGTCTTACTGCCCGCGATCAAATGCCATCTCCAGAATTACTTAATACTCTGACTGCAGTACAATTGCAGCCCTGCCATGGTGATAACTCTTTTGACCTGGTGTTAGCCAAGCCTCTCTACTCTAACGTGTGCCCTGAGTGTAGCTTTTTATCTTGGAACATATCAGGTTTGCGCTCCAAGATTAGTAACCCCCAGTGGCCTGAATTCATATCAAAACATGATATTCTACGTTTCCAGGAAACATTGTTGACTGATTCAATACACCTAAATGGCTTTAGAACATTTAATACCCACGCGATAGGGGGCCAACTTGGTAGAGCCAAAGGTGGGCTATGTACATACATAACCAACATGTTGAACTTTACTAAGATTGAGTCTTTTCTTGAGTCTCCATATTATAAACTTCTTTTTACATTTAAACACTGCCCATTGTATAGCACTGGTTAACTTTTATAATAATATTCCAACATAGTTTTTCTATTGTGGTTAAGAACTTGTGGAATGAAATAATTGTGTGTAACGAAAATAAGATGCTTATTACAACAAAGATCCTGTGCACACGTTAAGCGTGGGGTTTACAAATGTCATACTTATTGGAAGAATAAATATATAGTTCAATGAAACAAGGTGGACACTGTTCAAAGTTTCTTTTTCCAAAAGTTTGTATTAGACCTTCCTTTTTGGAAGGATGACATCAAAAGCACATAACCAGCCGACACGTGTTTCGTCATGCGAGCAAAGGCGCCCGTGACTCTTCAGGGCTGGGGGTGAAAATGAAAAACATGGTACCATATAAAGAATGTAAAACATGGCATATTGTCTGCCAAGAAGTGAATAGAGCAGAAAATCGCCTCTTGATTGGAAACCCTATGAATGTGAAGACTCAAAACATAAAATGGTAAATGGTGACATCACACACAGGATAGCTAGAAACCATAGTGGAAAATGGGAAAAAAACACGGTACTCTGAAAATGGGAAAATGGACATGAAGGTTAAGACTGAACAATAATGGAATCTAGAACGGGGAAATTGGTTCAGAGCCTGTTAACTATTATCTACAAAAGGAAATCAAAAGGTAGTGCAATGACGCGTGAATAGGTGAAAACATTCAAAAAGAGACATGGAACACAAACAGCGGAAAACTGGCTATACCAGTAGCAATGACTGATACCATGACAATCATCCTGCATTAGAAAGCAAATTGTATGGACATTATATGCACCCCAAAGGAAAATACATTAAAAGAAAAGGCAAACATACCATTAGTCTAACCTAAGCGTTCGGATATTAGTCCACAAGGTACCGTAGCGAAGAATCCAAATAAAGGAGGTGAAACCCTCGGTCAGTCCTACTCTATGGGCACCCATTATTACACAAATAATAAATGCTAGCTGTCCAGCTTCTTTTCCTTCAACCTGGGTGGAATTCACTATTGTCCCCTTTTTAGGTCTCGGCATCGAGACCTATTGTCTTTGAGTTGCTCCTCAAGGGAGATAGAATGGTGCACGAGCGGACCAGGGTCTGTGGACGCGCGCACACACACAGGCAGGCAGTCACGAGCCGTGCACACACAGACACACACTCGGACAGAAACACGCACACACACACACACACACACACACACACACACACCCACCCCCTCCCTCTCTGCCCACTCCCTCTCTGCCGCCCCCACTCACCGGGCTCTTTCCCTCGCAGCGGGTCAGTAATGGCAGCAGGCAGACTGTGTCTTCTCCGGCGATCTTCAGCTGATGTGCACGCCCACGCTGCGTCTCGTGCGCGCCCACCACGCTGTTTCCCGTCCGTTGATCCTCAGCTTGTTGCTTACAGCCAGTGGGTTGAACTTGAATGTACTCGACAAAATATCCTTATATAACTAAAAACTGAGCATCATCTTCATCTCACATTTGTAAAGGTAACCATGAACACCAATTGTGTTAAAATATATTGAATACGATAGATCACCTTCCACTCGCCCATACATATACTTTAAATTCCTTATTCATGATTTATTAGAACAAAGCAACGCAGAAGATAATTTTTGGTTGTCTGTGGGTGGGGAGATGGGGTTAGCACTCTCTGCCCTCTTTTCCTATCATTGACTCTTTGGCGCTTATAGGAAAAACCCAAGCTGCTTATACATTAGAGGAATTCTGCATAAGGATTATTATAGTGTGAGTGCAGAGTGCGCACAGTTCAGAGTGCAGAGTGCGCAGTAGTGAGTGCAGAGTGCGCAGTAGTGAGTGCAGAGTGCGCAGTAGTGAGTGCAGAGTGCGCAGTAGTGAGTGCAGAGTGCGCAGTAGTGAGTGCAGAGTGCGCAGTAGTGAGTGCAGAGTGTGAAGTAGTGAGTGCGCAGTAGTGAGTGCGCAGTAGTGAGTGCGCAGTAGTGAGTGCGCAGTAGTGAGTGCGCAGTAGTGAGTGCGCAGTAGTGAGTGCGCAGTAGTGAGTGCGCAGTAGTGAGTGCGCAGTAGTGAGTGCGCAGTAGTGAGTGCGAAGTTGTGAGTGTAGAGTGTAGAGTAAATGACAATGCCATTTATTTATGATTTAAAGAAAAAAATAGAAATGTCTTGAGCAATGCCAATAGCTCCACCTTTAATGATGCCGAGACCATTGCATTGTAAATGCTTGTTCATAAAGGGGGATCGGCGAGATGCCGCCTGCTACAGGCCTAATTCCTTATTGGATTCCCTGGCCAAAGTTGTGGGGCATATTAGTTTTGAACGCCTACAAGTATGGGCAGATGATGATCAAATGTTATCAGATATACAATATGGATTCCCAGAAGGACTAGGGACTGTAGAGCGGAGTTTTTGTGGTGAAGTATACAAGGGCTAAAAAGGGTACATTGTTTTTAGCTTTTGTCTACCTCACAGCAGCTTTTGACTGCATGAGTCATGCTAAACTTTGGGAGATTTTAGAATCATTGGGGTTGATGGGAAAATTATTCACTTCCTTAAGCACCTCTATAGTGATGCAAAGGAACGTGTCCACTTTGGCGTGGGAGGAGAGCGTACCGCCTCCTTCCCTATTAGGAGGGTGGTTAGACAAGGATGTGTCCTAGTCCCCTTTCTTTTTAACCTTTATATTAATGGGCTAGGACTGGCTCTTCTCAAGGACACTCCAAATTTTCCCCCATATAGGCAATCGTCCCATACCTGCTCTTTAATATGCCGATGACGCTGTTATAATGTCCCGTACGCAGATCGGTATCCAGAAGGTTTTAAACCGTTTTTTAATTTTTATGAAGGACCTTGGTCTTAGAATTAACACCTCAGAGTCTTTCATAATGAGATGTAGGGATATGTACGTAGATGGACACTAATTGCCCCAGCAAACAGTTTTTCATATCTAGGTATTCTGTTTAGTCAGAATGACACGTGGCCCAAAGCGGTTTCAGCAAAAAATCTGGCACTTATTAGAACTACAAATGCTCTTGCCAGCTCTTCAAAAAAACTGGGCTGGAAGCACCCTAAAGAACTCATGCAAATATATAAAGCGAAATGTGTCTCAGATTCACATATGGAGCGGGGGTTTGGGGTTTTGTTGACACCCAATTCAATTAGTGGACAACACATTTCTAAGATGCATATTGTCTGCTTCTATGACTAACTCCACTTATCTGTCATGCGGAGCTGGTCCTTCCACACATATCCGACCTTATAAAATTAGAGCCTGTTCTCCTCTGGCATAGGATCTGGACAAGAGAGTAGACCAAATTAAATCGGGAGATCCTACCGGATAACCTGAAGCTGAAAGGGGCACAAAGGATTCCATGGGTCAAGTTTGTGAAAGAGTTTATGAAAGACTTGGGCCATCCGGAACATTTTACTGACCCGAACTTGCTCATTCAGATAACTATATAAAGTCTAAAAGGATGCGCTCCAATTCCTGGACATGTAAAGATTATCAGGGGAAATCATGAAGCCAAGTGTCCTGCAACACCAGAGGGTCCTCACTACTTTTAGTTTACAGCCATACTTAATATTTGTACCTGGAGTTTTTGATAGGCTCCTATTAATTAGATTTAGATTGGGGACCATACACAGATTTGTTTCTTTCTCAACAGTGAATGATGGGGCAAGTGAACTACAATCGTGTCCTTGTGATAACCAATCGGGTCAATCCTCACTCCACTTAGTCTTATTTTGTAAATTTTACACTGAGTCAAGAAAGGTCTGAATAGTTACTTTTTAAAAACTGGGAACTGAGGCAATGCCCTCCAGCTTTTATCAAGCTCCAGCTTGTAGAAAATGAACATGTAGCCTGGAGGATAGCCATGTTTTTAAAGCAAGTCCTTCGTCAAAGGAAGTGTATTGTTATTTGAGGAGCGACCTTGTGTAGATGCACTGTCGTTTCTACTATTTTTACTAATATGTAAAAATGTATTTTAAGTCTAGAAAAGTTTTTCTTTTTAAGGAATACGTTTTTTTAAACCTTAGTGTAAATTGTGATGAAATGTTTTGCATTTTACATGTACTTTTTATGATTGTAAAAAGGCAATCAAAATAAAGCTTTACTTGACTTGTCTACATTATTATTAGAAAATGGAAAAATAAATTGTGTCTCGGAGAAGCAGTGCTTGCTCCTCTAGACTGAATCAAGTAATGTGCATAGCCCAATCTGAATGGCGTTCTTGTGAAAAAAACTTAAAACAAAGGGACTCCTTTTTACATCATTGGGTTATAACTGAGTTTGCACTAGGCAAAGCTTAAGATGCCCCACTGGTCCTGCCACAGAATGTGCCTTAGGGATCTGTTGTGGGTTCTTGCCTGCAGACCATGCATGTGCTGTCTTTGCGAGGGGTATTGTTTACAATAAGGAGCTTGGAGAATGCCCATTGCTTAACATTCATTGGCTTCATTGTCAGTCTTCTTTGTACCGCCTAATTGACCAGAGCTTAATGAGTGTCCTTTCTCTGGAGCATGGACCAAGCACTGATTGATTCCACTGGATTAGTTTCTGTCTGTAGCTCATGCTATGATTGATGTATTATTTCTTCTTCTCCTCCCACTCCCCCTTGTCTCTGGCACTTCTTTCCCCTCCCACATACCACTTCTCCATGTAGCTTTCTCCCGGCTCCCCTCGCCCCCTCCTCACCCCCCCTCCCACAATCACCCTGTCCACTCCTCTTCCATCAACCTCTTCCCGTTGGCGTTACCTGCCTGTACTCACTCCCCCTTTCTTGCTTGGCCGTTCTGCCTGAAATAAAAAAAAACCTTGACATTTTTTAATACCTTTAGTTTTAGATATGCTGCTGTACAACCGAGCTAACCGTGATTGGCAAAGCCAGCAGCTCTCGCATAAGCGAGAGCTGTAGGCTTTACCAAGGTTTGTTCTTCTGGTTTGATAGGACCGAGTACAAAGGTCATTGAATTGTTTCACAGGGTTAAAACCGTGAAAAACCCTGTAGACAATTTATATAGCATGACAAAAATACACTTTTAGAGGTGTCAGCAACTGTGGAAAATAGCCTGTGACACCATTTTTAATGGTTAGGATTCAATTTCTAATTGTATAATGCAATATTTTTCATATTGTGTAATGTTTTATGATCCATAGTAGGTGGTGTAATTTGTTATTTCTATATTACATTGCTAACCAGCACACTTCATTTATGGTAACCTAGTTTTCATGCCAGATTACATATTGGCCAGTATCCCAGAAGTAATTCTGTTTCGAGCTCGTTCAATAATCTTTGCACAATGAAGTTCATCAGATGAATAAACACTCTGCCCCATCTTTAGATATTCATAATTCCCGCTGTGCAACCATGATAAATTCTATCCTAGTCAACACCAGGTGGTGAAAGTTTGAAACCGGACCCTTATAAAAGGGAGCTCATAGGGTGCCTCCAAATCTATTTTTCCATCATACGTTTGTCACCCCATCCACCTTCATGCAGTTCCCTGCTCGATGGTATCCATAATTTATAGTGTCTTTTTCTTAAACAAAAGTAATGTAAAAAGTATTTTTATCGGTACAGTATGGCATTGGGGTGTTGCTTAATATCAGAGGTGGAGTGGCTAAAATAATTAGCATTTTTTAAATTTTACCTGTTGGCGCATACACTGTCAGTTACGTGAAGAATTGCTAATTGGCATAGGACTTGGATACTGCTCACTGCTTAACATTGGTTGGTTTTGTTACTTATGTGCTTGATTCTTATTCATTAACTTATGTGAGATTTAATTCCTCTTTGAGAGGTTGTGCCTGCCCTGGAACACTCATTACTTGTGTACTTCCACTGCTCAATTTTAAGCCTCCCCTCCCCCGGAATAAAGAAAAAGCAGTCTTTTTCTACGCATGCCCATGCTCCCTCACCCCTCCTTTTTTAATCATGCTGCACAGCATCGTGGATGCTCTACAGAATGGCTCCGACCTTTTGGCTTTGCCAATTATTTTAAAGGCGAGACCGAATGGCATTGACAATGCTGGTTTTGGATCATTATCTATTGTGGCATGTCTTTTCACTAGGCAGGACTTATCATTGGTCTCTCAGGCAAATATGTCAATATTCTCTCTTCAAACGTGAGGACCTGTGTTCATTTTTGAGACTTCTAAAAGAGTTCTCTCTTCCAAGTGTAGTACTTTTAACATTTCTTGTGCACTGTTTGAAAAGAACGTTCATGTCTATGTTAAGAGACTTATTAAGCACCCGCTCGTCATACGATTTCTTGGCACTAATAGTAACAGTGCGAAGACCAAGCTACGTGCTATTTTGCATATTATGGTATATTATGAGCTTGACTTAACAACTAGTCCTGGAGTTCTCTTGTGAACGTCTGAGAATCATTCAGGAGGCATAAGGCCGGGGCAAACTATTCCAGATTTTAGGGGCTTATGAAGAGAACTTAGCGTCCCCTATTTGATTCTGGTTAAATGTAAGGATAGTCTGTGCATTGGATGAAGAGGAACAAAGATTCTGATCAGGGACTTAATTCTTGTTTGTAGCCATTAAGGAAGGACCAGTTAGTAAGAGGGCCTTATAAGTAATGCAGCACACTTAATATATGATCCTTTGAGGGAGAGCCCATCAAGGTCTCGAAATAGGGGTGTAATGTGACCTTTCCTAGGTTGGTTAAAGATCAGTTTGGCTGCACGATACTGAATATCTGAATATTCTGATGTCTTTGTAATAGGCACAGGTTCAAATAAATTGGCATAGTCCAGTCTGGAGGTTATTTAAAGCCAAGATCACCGTGATTAAGGCAAGTGTAAGGAAACTGGTTAAGTTCACTGATCCAATCTGGGGTTTCAAAGAAAGCGGACTATCCATGGTAACACCCAGGCACCCTGTTTGTGTGTGTGTGTGGTTTATTTTTTGTTTGTTTTACACCCATTGCTGAAGGCCAAGCGGAAGGATTTCATGTTTTTTTGTTTGTATTTTTTTTGTATTCAAAATGATATTTTTTTAGCTTTTAGTTTTAAGAAATTGCTGCCCACCCAGTCCCAGATTAAGTGCGTAGGTTATTGAACATTTCTCGGATATGGAAAAAAACTGAGTTTGAAGAGAATCAGTGAATCTTCTTCATAGTTATAAATTCTGCAATTCATGTCATCTCGAGCCTGGATGAGGGGTCTAATATAGATATTGAACAATATGGTGATAGCAAGGAGCCCTGGGGCTGCCCAACTCTTCAGCTGGGTCACTGGAGTCTCCAAGTTACTGAGTATGATCTTTGAAGACAAATCTCATCCATTCAAGAGCAGGACACTGTGGTCCAGCAACGTATGTACGTCCACCAGCAAGTGGTTATCTGTGTTGAAGGCTGCTGGGAGATTTAACAAGACTAGAACAGAGATCGGACCTTTGTCAGCCCTTATGCCTGTCCTCTAATACCGATAACACTACTCAGTACAGTGTAATGGCTGAACCCCAACTTGATGCATATTTAAAGCAGCATTGGCATAGCCAATAGGTCTCGTCTTTGGGACCTTATACGTGTTTAGCCATGCAACACTTGATGTTGTTGCACCAAGGATATTGTGCTGGATAACTAAACACTTAAGATCCCAAAGGCGAGACATATTGGCTATGCCAATGCTTGTTTAATGAAGGCTTTACAGCGAAAAGCTTTAACAATGAAACCTGCATCACAATGTTGTTGTTAATACACCCGTCTTTACTCTGAATCGTTCACTTACTGTAAAAGGCTTCACAACTCATGTCACTAAAACAAAATTAATTGTTGTAGTCGATAACACTAGTCTTCACCATGAAAATACTGCATGGCTTAACTTTCTTAGTGTAGAAGCACTATAGGGCTATGCCATCTGAAATCTGTATATATTTCATGCCGGATATCTTATAAAAACATATCTAATACCGATATTGAGATGCTCAGTTAATTCAAGGCATTGTTTTGCATTTTAGTACTCGTAGTCCGATGTACCGCATGACACGTACCAGAGAGCAAAGAAGAAGCCTATTTTGAATAGGCCCAGAGGGAGCCTTCTCTGCTGGCAGTAGTATTATATAGTTGGCTACGCTGATGTAATGTTTTCATTCTGTGAGAAATTGCAGGGAGAGATCTTGTATGAATATAGTGGGATAAGTAGTGTCAATAAATGCAGTCTGGTAAAATTAACGGTTATTTGCATTTTCATGAAATTCTGGAATGCAGCTTGTCCGTGTGGCATTTCCTTCCTCCCAACTTCCTGACAAGTCCCTAGCACAGCCTAGCGATATGTCGGCTGTAGCACTCAGCTCCACATATCAACATTTACATTCTGTGCGGTCTAGAAGAGTCCAGTGGCCTTCAGCTGTCTCCCGGGGCGTATGAGAGGAATAGAGAATTACCAACCACTATCTAAAAATCACGCAGTTTAAAATCTAATGTAGAGCAGCTCATGCACTGGAACTCAATCGCCACTGGAGCGCCCCCCCCCCGCCCCCCCACCCCCTCCTAGGACTGAAATGTTGCAAGTACAACAAGAAACATAAAATAGGACACCGGTCCGTGCTCAAACATGAAGCGCGGTGCCAGAGTATATGAAATTTATGTGCGCAGTGCACTGCGTAGGGCTTCGAATGACACAAGCTCGCAGTTGATGAGCAGGTGCAATGAGCGAAGGATAGGAGAGGATCAGCTTCTGCCAGGGCTGAGTTTCTGTAGCTTTTTAGATATGCGCTTCCTAAAGTCAGCCCTCCCACCCAATACACTCTGACCAGAATCGGATTTCACACCATCACATTCTTGGACCCTTCCCATGCAGCCTGCACTACGACAAAGAGTTTACTGAAGTGCAGCCGCTACCTCCTAAGGCTTTCTTTTCACCGTAAAGCAACCTGTGCTTGTAAGTGAGTGCGGTTTGTGGGCCCCACATTCACGCAGACTGGATATCTGTGTACACATTACATGCATGTGACGCTGCAGTTTTCAAACCAAGTCCTTTACGGTCTTACAGCTTATATAAACAGCAAAGCGGCGCAGCTGTGAAAGTGATAGCGATCGTGCTGAGAAGCAGCAGCTGTTTTCAAGCACGTTTGTGCTTGTGGCAGCATCCGCCTTGCGGGAGCGAGCAACAGCCAATAACCATGCGCGCCGCTGCTGGCTCCCGCAAGGTGGATGCCGCCACAAGCACCAGTGTGTGCTTGAAAATTAGCAGAGCGACGGCTAAAGGCCCTCCTAAGTAGTGCATGTGTGCAGCGTAGGCGAGACCTAAAAATGGGAGTTTTCAAGATGAGTGTGCAGGGTCTGTGCCACATGAGCTAAGAGTTTGGTAGGAAAAGGCAACCAGGAAATAGGTGTATAGTTTTTCAAACGTTGTGGATCTTCACCTTGTTTTTACAACTGCCTCTTTAAAGGATTTCCGAACTCCTCCTTGTGAGGATGATGTATTAAATGACGCGAATTATGCTCCCAAATTTACAGAGAAAGATTATAAAACCTTGTGGGGCAAGGATCATTTGGTGAACCGGACTTCAATTAAGGGCTCTTCCTCAAAGGTAGGAAAGCCAAGAAAAGTAAAAGAATTTCTGTCCGATGAATATTTTGAGTGTTCCATATTTCTAAGTTGGCTGCTACCTTTGTTTAGTTTTTATTTTGTCACTAAAATGTGTATAACATATTACAGATTTCTTGAGTAGGGCAGTGATCGGGGACAGTATCTGGCTTAGAAAATTCAGTCACAATACTTGTATTAGCTGTATGTGTTTGTTTCCTAGGTTCAGAATGATTACCATACCTGAATTCTATGAAGGAAAGAATGTTCTCATTACTGGAGCAACTGGTTTCATGGGGAAGGTGCTTTTGGAGAAACTGCTAAGATCATGCCCTAAGGTAAAAGCTGTTTATGTGTTGGTGAGACCAAAAGATGATCAGAAGCCTCACGAAAGAGTGGTTGAAATGATCAACTGTAAGGTAAGCATTTAAAATTGCTTTGTGCAGTGTGCCAATAAAATATTTTTGGCTTTACCAATCTTACATTCCAGGCTGCAGCAGAATTCTACATTTGCCATTAAAACTACCTCAGTCTAAAAATGTTCTCATCCTAGGAATTCATTGTATTGTATTCTGAACGAAATGGAGTAGGCAGTTTTAAGTCAAATTTAAAAAATACAAATAATATCTTGTATTGTATTCGTTGTGTAAAGTACATTTCAGGAAACGTAACTGCCCAGTTTTTTAAATTTCTTTAAAAAAAACAAGTCATAATAGAATTCCAATATTTATGTACAAGAGCCCCTGTGTAGATCGAAAGTGTTTTGCATATATTCTTAAAAGTGAAATCTTTAGTTTCATAAAGGCAACAGATTGTCTCCGCCTTCCATAAAAGCAAATGAGCATCTCGATTAATTTCTCGAACAAGCAAATTATGCAAAAAACGGAGGATAAGTATCCGGATGTTAGGCAAACTTTAAATCATCCTCTCTATGTACAGGCATCTCTAGACCGCAAACCTATCTAGAGAGCAGCTGAACAATGGCATGTATAGACTGTGCACTGTGTTAAATGTGTGCATTTTTACATGTTGCTTATACCATTTCTGCTGGGGAGTGGACCCTTGCTTGATAACATAGAATAACTCACGCATGCGACTCCTTCAATGTACCCGAACCTGGAGCACTGTAGTAACCTTAACCAGCGTTAATGCTAGCTATCTAGAAGGATGCTCTGCAGTAACACTTAGTCTTGGTAATTAGCAAGAGATGCAGAATCAATAAATCTAAACCCCCACCATCAGGGCTCACCCCCTTAAAAAAAAACAACAACAAAAAACTCATCGTCCCTCTCTATAGGGATTGTTTGTTTACCATACCTGGCTCCACGGAAACCTGTATTTAGTTTATCACTGCCGTGTTAGAAAATGTGTACCTTTGTATTACAATGCTGCTTTCATTGTATGCACAGTGTTTTGTAATTCAAAATCGGCATTTGCTTTTTCAATGTGGTAGACCTAGATGGTCAAATCTCTGCCCATTGATAACATTTTCTAAATCTCTGATGCTGTCAAGCGGAATAAGGGTCAAGATGGAGACAATCACAAGTAACTAGTAGTACATTTACCTACTTAAAGACAGAATTAATTTTCACATTACCTATCAAGTGCTGTACGTTTGTTGTCTTTTGACCAACCAATTTATTATAGTAATATATTGATTATTTTTCGGTTTCAGTTGTTTGACAGATTGAGAGCAGAGCACCCAGACTGTGCAGAAAAGGTCATTGCAATAAGCAGTGAACTAACACAACCCCAGCTGGACCTGAGCTTGGAAGACCAAGATACACTTATAAATTGTATTGATATTGTATTCCACTGTGCGGCTACAGTCCGATTTAATGAATCTCTCCGGTGAGTGCTGGCATTCTGTTTCGAAAATCCCTTCACTCTTAGTTTAATGGTACATGTTTTCACTGTAGTGAATCTATTTGTAACTTTTTTTCTGATGACGTACCAGTTTTAGCACCATGATAAAGCACGTGCAACAAACGGGCCTCGTTGCAAAAGACACCGGTGTGTCTGCGCCATTGGGAAGCTATGTGGTTCTGAACTACACTAAAGGGCTGCCAACCAACTCTGCGTCCTAAGGAAACCCAACCACTGCACTATTATACCTCGGCCACACTAACTCATGCCCTAGCTACCTTTTCCACCATGGCTTGGTTCATTCTAGGAATTCTTACCTACTTTCCCACACTTATCTTTTTCGGCACACTAACCAGCTGCGCTTCACTGCTTTTTCAGGCTATTCACCCAATAGGGTTGTTTTGTAACCCATTAATGGGTTCCTTACATGTAACTGTAAATACAGCTGTTTACTCTTAAAAATTATTGCAAAAAAATTCACATTTTTGTGCGAGTAATTTAAGCAAATACGATATTCCCAGGAGGTCTAAGTATCGGGCAGCAGAAGATTCCGCGTAGGAAGCGGAGAATTTCGTTGTAGAAGTGGAAGATGTTCAGAGTCCAAATGTTTAATATAAATGTAATTGACATTCACATTTAAAAATCAAATTGCAATTTAAAAGGCTACAGACTTGCTAAGGCCGGTCATCATGTGCAAGTAAAATAGGTGCCACCAGAAGACACAAAACGGATGCAAATTATTCCATTATGTGCATGATCGTGTATAACTAAACGCAGTGCAGAATGTTCACTGTTATATATACTACTTGCATGAATAAATGCATTCAGTGACAATATAGATTTATTAAGGGCCTTTGTCAATATATGTGCACATTATAGAAATGTTGAAATAGGGCTGGGTTGTATACTGGAAGTCTATTGCTTGTACTTCATTGCCGAGAGACTGATAGTAGGATGCTGCTTTGACCTCCGCCTAGGTTCATCGGAGGTTGATAGCGATTTTAAGGTGCCAACTTAAATATCAAAACCTCATTAACGTTGGATTTTGATTGTGGCTGACAGTTAATGTCTCTGTTCTCGGAGGCACCCTAAGCATATCCTCCCTGGGCATCTTCATGCTGTAAATGTGCAAAAGACCCAAACAAGCAGCACAGTCCTTAATAAATCCATTGCAGTCATCCACACAACATACCAATAATAGAAACAACAAGCATTGTAGTCCATGTTGACAAACGCTGGGTTTCACAACCAATAAAACAGTGTAGTAGTATTAACCTCTGGAATAGTGAAATTGTGTAAAGAATAAAGACCAGCTTTAAATCGGGCGGTATAAACATTTATGTTGTAGTTGGTTCCCAGTCATTTTAATGAAGAATTGCCTAGTCTGTCCTCCCTTCCATTGCACGACTGTTCAGATGATTTCTTTTTTGTGCAGATTCGACACCAAGGCTAAATGGGGTTAACGCACATCCTCCATGGCTAGGAACTCTGCCCTTACGCGTTTATCTTACGCAGACGATGTTGTCCTTCTTAGTCAAATGAAAATAGGACTTCAACGTCTCATGCATGAGCTGGCTGAATATACCAAACAGAACTGGAAATAAACAGGAAAAAAAACAAGGTTATGAATATAACGCATTGCCGCACCAAACAGCCAAACTTTACAATTCACAACATGAAGCTGGAGATAGTGGATAGCTATAAATATCTGGGGATACATCTGGATAGACGGTTCACTTTCGCTACACATTTTGATGCAATCGAAAAGAAAGGAACAGCTCTACTGCATGCATTCTACAGCTTATCAAAACAGCTTAAAGGCCCCTTGTTTACCCCCCCTTCTCACAGTAATCAAAGCAAAGCTACTTCCAACGATAGCTTATGGCAGTGTGGCACATTATGGAAGAAGTGGATCGCTATTAGACAAAATCCAAACACGTATTCGGCTTACCCTGCGATGCTTCACCAGCATAGGTACGTCTTGAATTTGGATTGCAATCCCAAATATTGCATAAAAGATATGAGCCAATTAAATTTTGGTACAACATCTGGCTCAATCGCGATATAGAAATTAATTCTGCTATCTGGGAAGCCCTGCAAAGCAACCCCAAATCTTAGTACGCGAAGTACTTAAACACCTCCCTGAAAATCACCGAGATGTCATCCGTGTGGCAAAGGAAGTTACCAGCATTTTCATTTAAGCAGACCGTAAAAAAAGTAGTCAACGTGCACTCGCTGAATGAAGACAAAACAACCCTAAGACGCTGCACACATGCTTGGATGATAATACAATCCTACAAAAAGCCGGTACCAGCTGCTTATCTAGGCCTTGCTTTTCCACCGTATTTAAAACTAAAGTACCTAAAGTTACGCATGGGAAAACTGCCAACAAATGCTGATCAACCTGGCTGGAAGAACCCAGGCCCGAAGGATTGTAATTTATGTGGTGCTGTAGTACAGGACATTATCCACTTGATCTGTATTTGTCCAGTACTGGAGCGTGATCGCCGGAGTTTACTCAGGCAAAAGTTTAACAAAAAAGGTATTCGCACATGCCGCTCAGCGATATTAAATACTTTGGACTCCGAGGATCCACAATTTATTTGCCGAATAATCAAATATGTAATCAACTTTGAAAATTTACTGAAAAGTTAATACAAGTCTGAACTTTTGAACTCTATATTGCACTGGCTGATTTTAAATTTGTCTCCGAAACTATTTATGTCATCGAGAACACTTGTGCTTCATTTTCAAACCTATGGTTGTTTTAAAATCTTTTTTCTTTTTTTTGTATAATAGTATGCAAAGAAAATTATTTTATATATTGGTATATTGTAACAGATTTTATTAACTATACAATAAAGTATTCTTAACCATGCTAAAAAAAAAAAATATCGCACAGCCACACGATGGACTACACATGGTGGAACAGTGTGAAAGTTCCTAAGATGGTATGTATTAAGAGAAGCTATCATTCTTGTGTGAGGACCTATTTGTGTGACTCTTCATTCAAAACTATAAAAGTGAGCTCACTCCCTTCAGAGTAGCAGCTTTTGTACAGTGTAGCTAGATCGCACTAAGAGCTCTTTCACCGTGGGCCCGCATGTCTGCTGATGTATATTAAAATGTTGTTGCTGCTTTTTTTACCTGCACAGTTTGCTGCAGTGTTAGAGTGCACATAAGTTAAAACCAAATAATACTCTAATTGGGAAATAGTTACACTGTGCTTCTTGTACAGAAAAGCCTCATATTATCATCCTAGCAGGGCAATGAAACAAAATGGTCCTTGCAACACCCTTGGGCGCTGGTTGACTCCGTGTGCCTGCGTCGTCTTAGCCATAGTCACGTCGCGTCTCCTATATAGGCACCACCTTGGCACGCTGACATTTTCTTTTTTTGAGCCAAACAGCGCAGATCCAAGAAGAGAGCTACCCTCTGTCACCTTCTGACCATTTTTTTCGACATTTTGTTGAACGGTTTTTGGTGTGTAGTATTTTCCCAAAATGTCAAAGACTTCTGGATTTAAACCGTATGGTGCCTGCAACCATGCCATGTTGGTGGCAGATCCACACTTGATTTGTCTTTGGTGCCTGGAGTGCGACCACGACTTAGTCATGCTCCGACTGCCAGGCCATGGCTCCGAAAGCTTTGAAGGAGCAGTCCCTAAAGCTGCTTGTGGATCTGCGCTTGGCAGTCGTTCGCCTCGGAAGTCTTGGACCCTGGTCAAGAGGAAGGTCTGGACATTGCTCCAGGAGTCCCAAGTCCTCGTCCTCCCTCACAAAGTCGTTATGTAGGTCAGGTAAGAGGCATGAACGCAGGAATTTGAGGCATGCTTAGACTTCTCCCCGTTCGTCGGCTGATGTGACGGAGGACTCAAGGTGGTCTATGGAACCTGCCCCTTGGCTGGCTCTGCACTTCCCTGTCTTCCCGGGAGATAGAGCAACCCCCGCCCAGCTAAAAAATGTTTGCCATGAATCTAGCCTGATTTCTTCCCCTACTTTGCTACAGAGGAGGGAGCTTCATATGCTATGGTGGTGAGAAGGACAGCTAAAGTCCTGGACCTTCAGCTCCTTTCAGTGGAAGTCAAGACAAACATCTTGACAGAGGTCATTTATCCGGTTATCTCCTCTTCGGAACCCCTCCTGCCATTCCATGTGGCCTTGATTGATGTCCTTCTGGTAACTTTGTCCAAGCCCAGCACAGGGACTTCTGTGAATAGGAGATTTACCTGCTGCAGGTGAGCCACGTTTTCTCACCAACCACCCCGCCCCAAGACCCTGCGCCCCACAACCTCTCCAGCCCTTAAAGATCATGGGCAGCCAGTTAGTGGTATGATCAGCCACCACCTCAATCACTGGCAAAACATCACTTCGGACAGGTGGGTTCTTCAGATAGACTGAAGGGGCTGCTCCCTGCCCTTCGGTACTACCCCTCTCTCCATGCCTCCAACTTATGACCGGCTGATGGAGGATCACCTGACTTTGCTTCAGGAGGAAGTCACGACTCCCTTGGCCAAGAGAGCCATTGAGAGCGTTCTGACTCCAGAAGTAGGCTAGGGTTATTATTCCCACTACTTTCTGGTCCCAAAGAACGAAAAGGGCTATCGCCGTATCCTAGATCTGTGAGCCCTCAACTACTTCCTCAGAAAGGAAAGTTCATGATGCTTACTCTGGTTCAGCCTGTATAACTGCGCTGGAGAGTCTCGTTCGGACGCACGTCGGAATTAAAAAACCAAAGTGCAGCATTTAAATAGACAACCAAACTGGCATAGATGGGCGGATAGATATCGGGACGTTGTGTGATCCATTTCATCAAACTAAATCTTCTGAACTACAAAAGGACCTAATTAAGGCATAGCCCTCATATTTATTAGATACTAAAGAAATCGTGGTACTCCTTGGTACAATACTTAATATCTTCTAACAGAAAGACACCTATAGATGCCATACATGAATGTTATGTGAGGCCACTCTACCAAGAGAGATTACAGTAAATTATTGGAGCTATACAGAACTCCTGAGGAAGGCATTCGCCAAAACGCGTTGATTGGATTGTTTGGTTCTGTATAACGATCATTTTGCGACAGCAACTGAAACTACACTGTATTTATTTTGTGGTTGAAAGAACATATATGTAAATAATTGGAAATCCATCAACACTTATGAGATTGTTAAAAGACAAGATGATAAACTGTGTAAAATAATCATTTTTAAAGAAAAGAAAATAAGAGAACAAATCTATATAAAGATTAATAAAGAGAATATTTTTTCCATAGAAAGTTTCTATGTTTTAATTAGAAGTGTTCAACGAATGGGCAGTTTTTAAATGTATGCACAGAACCCGGTGCTGTTCTTCCTTTTCTAAACATCTGGCTCAGGTCTTGCCTGCCCTAGACCCAGGATACTAGATGGTAGCATTGGCCTTGCATGACGCCTATTTTCACATTGCTGTCCTTCCAGCTCATCAGTGCTACCTGCGGTTTAGGGTAGGCCTCGAGCACTTTAGGTTCAGTGCTTTGCTTTGGCCTTGCCAGCACCCCTCGGTGTTCACAATGGGCATGGCAGTGGTTGCAGCTAATCTGTGAAGATCCGGGGTGCCAGTCTTCCCCTATCTATCTCGCCCCAGGTTGTTGTCTCCCACCTCCAGGCTATGGTGAATCTCCTGATTCTGCTGGTGTTCACCATCAAGTCACACCTGACCCCATTTCAGATGCTCTTTCATCTGAGTTGTTCTGGACACACTGCAGTTTTGGGCCTATCGTCCTGAACAGCGAGTCCAGGATATTCAGACTATGATGCTGATAATTCCTCTTCTATCCTGGATTTTGGTGAGAAGGACTCTAAGGCTGCTGGCCCTTATGGCCTTCTACATTCTGCTTGCGACACATGCCAGACGGCATATGCGCGCTCTGTAGTGGGACCTGAAGTTCCAGTGGGTGCAGCATCAGGGAAATCTCTACGACATGGTCCAGATCTGAGGGAACTGCACAGGACCTGCAGTGGTGGCTGACCAACCGCGATTTGGTCAGGCAGACTCCTCTCCCTCACTACTCCACTCACACAGTGGTGACAGATGTGTCACTCCTGGGATGGGGCGGCCATCTGGTAGATGTGGAGATCAGAAGATTTTTCGGACTCCACATCAACTCGCTTGAGGTCTTTGATTCAACTAGCATTAAAAACATTTCTTCTTCCATCAAGGGTAAGCTGGTTCAAGTTTTCACCACTGGCATGTAGTACTGCAACAAACCGTGCGGGTGGGGTCGTGGACCCTTTGTCAAGAGGCCAAGCATCTCTGGACATGGCTGGGCATATCCCTGGTGTTTCAACACCTGGCAGGTACTGGTAGCACCAGGGGGGGGACTAGCTCGGCAGTCCATGCCTAGAGGATCGCGAATGGCGTCTCCATCCGGGGTGACGCAAGGTCTCATTTAACAGTGGGGAGAGCCTTGGTTAGAGCTGTTCGCCTCCACTGGGAGCGTGCAATGTCAGCAGTTTCGAGTGCTGGTGTTTCCATGGCCCTTGCTCACTGCACCACCAGGATTCAAGCAAGCCGGGCCGACGACTGCTGAAATGCCAGAAACCGGTCCCCGGAAGCTTGTCTCCTTTCCGGTGAAGAATTGGCTTGGTAGTTTGGTCTGCCCTGTTCCCATGAGGCACTGGGTCAGACTAGTTTGCATATAGCCAGGTTCTGAACTGGGGTGATGCAGTGAGCTAAATAACGGTGATGGATCAAGCCCTGATCTCTTGACTGGGTAAGAGTGGTCTGCTTAATTCAGACACTCTGTTCATCACCTCCCCCCTTTTTTGAATCGGTGTTTCCATGGAGGCTCTTGCTTGAGTGGAGCTCAGGCATTCTATGTCTTTCCGCCCATACCACTCCTACCTAGAGTGTTCAAGAAGATCAGAAGCAACTGGGCCCAAGTCATTCTTTTGGCTCCCAACTGGGCACAGAGACTCTGGTATCCTGAACTTCTCCAATTGAGCATTAATCCTCCGATCAGGCTACCCCTGCATGAGGATCTTCTTTCTCATCAGCAGGGTGTGTTCTCCACCCGGACCTGTGAACTCTAAACCGCCTTATATGGAGTGGTGGCAGCTGATTGCATGCAACCCTTCCTCAAGTGTGTGAAGTTATTTGGCAGCCAGGAGTCCCTCTACCAAGACTGCGTACGCCTACAGGTGAAACAAAGTAGTAAAATATTGTGCAGAAAGATCTATTTAAGCTCTTTCTGCTTCCCTCTCTCAAGTTCTGCTTTTTATTTTGTTCCTTGCCTAGCAGGAGACTGCTCTGGGCACTCGCAATGGGTACCTTTCGGCCCGGTCTGTGTTCTTGAGGCTGCCAGACCAATCTGTATTGAACTCTCCTATTGTAAATAGATTTCTTAAAGGCTTGTACATATGTTCCGACCTGCCCCTTTCATCATTCCTCAGTGGGACCTTAATTTGGTTCTCACCTTCCTGATGCGTGCTCCGTTCGAACCTCTACTCAATTACCCCTTCTGGCTGCTTACCATCAAAACAGCCTTTTTAGTGGCAATACCTTCTGCCAGTAGGGTGAGCGAATTACAGGCTGTCATCCAAGCCTCCTTACCTGACAATCTTCCCTGACCAGTTGGTGCTTTGCACTAAGGCCTCTTTCTTACCAAAAGTGGTAATACCGTTACATGTGGAGGAATCGGTCACCTTATCTACAGTCTACTCTCCTCCGCACCCCTCTAAAGAAGAGGAGCAGCTCCACTGTCTGGACCCAAAAAATCATTGCCTTTCTACCTTGAAGGCACTAAAGAGTTCAGGTAGACCAACTCTTTGTGGGGTACATTCGATCAAAGAAAGGTCATGCAGTGAAGAGCATTATCTCACAATGGGGCATCCTCTGCATCAAAATTTGCTACGCTCTGCCAGAAAAGCAGCCTCCTGAAGGCATAAGCGCTCATTCTACCAGAGCTAAGGCTGTTACAATGGCATTGCTATGTGGAGTTTAAGTCCAACATAGGTCAGGCAGCAACTTTAGTATCACTGCACATCTTCACTAATCACAACTGCCTGGACAGTCCGGTTGCATGGATAGTCGTTTTGGCCACATTGTCCTTCGGGACTTCCTGGTCTAAACTTTTCCACAGTCCCTCCTCTGAGGATGGGCTTGCTTGGGTGTCTATTCAGAGGTAAGGAATCTGTGGCTATATGTCTCTATCAGGCTGTACAAGTTACTTGCCTTCGCTAACGTCTTATCTGGTAGAGACATGATCTATCCAAAACACATACAGTAAAGGGGACCCATGGGCAGTTTAATGACCAGCTCCGAATACAAGCCCAACTAACAGTATTCACAACAGAGTATCCGAGGGTCAGTAGTGAGACAGGCTAGTTGTAAAAGACAGAACAGGTGTAGCGCTCCCACTGGCCATATGACTACAGGGCAAATGCTATAAAATATGCCAGATCAAGATATGTATCTGGTCTCTGGCTCCCATCAGTCACCACTCGGAACCGCCCTTCATCATTTGGGGCCCCGAGGACCAACACTGTACCAGATCTTGGTATATTAACAGAAAGAAGTGATCTTCCTGTTAGTCTGTAAGTGTTGGTGTTATGGTTGAAACCATATGTGTTGGTGAAGTAACTGATAGGGTTGGAGAGAAGTCTAATGTGCAGTGCAAGAAAAAACCAGAAAAAGAATGAGGGTGAATAAAATTGGTTTAAGGAGCAGAAATTAATTTAATGAGGTATAACTCCTAGCACCAATATTAAAAAATAGCTCAGACAGGGTGAATTTATAACCTGTCTAGTGGTGTGACGTGGTCGACATGTTTCAGCAAACACGGCTATTAGCCTTGCTTTCTTCAGGACCTATTAATTACAGCTACTGCAAACAAAGAAACCCAACGTGATAAATAAGTAACAGGTAAAATGTAGTGTAGGAACGACACAGAAAAGTCACCTGAACCTCCAGGTTGTGTCTGTTCCAGACCTCTTCATACACTCAGCGATGGGCTGAAATAAAAAGCATGGCGTGAGCTAATCCCCCCATACCTGTCTTCAACAAACCTGTCTAATATACCTCGTGCAATTTATCCACATAGGTGTAGTCCATAACTTGGACTCTGAACAGGCACACTGACCAAGTTTTAGTAAAAACGTGAAAATTGAAGCATTTCAAGTCTCACAGGGTACCCCTTACCTGATTAGTAAGAAGTATACACCTCACCTCGCCTGGCTGCGGCTCAGGACTGGTGAAGCACCGCTCTAAAAAAGGGGTGAATAAATTCAAAAATCATTCACCGTGTCGTGCCTGGAATTGATCAATGTGAGCACTAGTCATAGCTAAATGTTAGCAAGTAATGTGTAGTGGTAAAGATGTCATAACCGTTTTTACATAGAATGTATCCAATGTTGCATATTATCTGTAGTTGCCAGACCCAATTACCAAGTGTGCTATGCCAGGTAGTAGGGTTGGAATGACAGCTTGAACACAGAGTGTATTAAATGTTATCCTAGGTATTAAGACTCAATTGCCAAATGCGCTTGTGTCAGAACGTGGGACCCTCAGAAGTCCATAATACTACGAGCAACACTGCGTGCCCCGTGGACAAAATGACTGTAGAGGCGTGGGAAAACGAGGACCCAAAGAACCCGTTAGTAATGGCATGCCTTTTTACAAAACTGCGTGCTGAGGCTCTAAAAATGCACGCTGTTGCCCAGGAAGCGTTCCGCGCACTCACCTGTCCGTCGGTACTTCCTAGCGGCATCTGTGCCGTCTGGGGAGGTACCGGCGGCGTGTTTACAAAGTGATTATATAGCGCGTGCCCTCATTGGTCCATTGCGCTCACGTGACGCGCCAAACAGAGCGTCACGCGTCCGTGATGAAACGGAGCACCTGATAGGGGCAGCGTCCCGGCTGGGTAACCAATAGCGAACCTAGTCGAGGACAACAATAACATTGAGCTTAATCCCTCGGTACTGGAAGTAAGTTAAATAGCTCAAAACGGAGCGCAGCATTTAACATAACTAGATTACAAGGATATCCACAGTAGCGAGGACCTTGATCTAAATTGGATTATAAAGAGGATCATGACAATATCAGAGTTCGCACCATAAACGGCATAGCAGGCAAAAGGAGAAGTTTAAAAATTGAGGCGCAGTCACCCCGGGGTTATATCTGTGGGATGAGACAGGTATCATATTAGCCTCAAATAAATGGTCCACTGGCCTAGAGTTGTATATACCGGCCATAAGGGCATATTTGACAAAGTCTGATCACTATGCTGAGTCAGATACATAACAATGGGATGACTCAAAACGAGGACCAGGGGATATCATCATTCAGCCCCGTTCGGTCGGTCCCCAACCTTAGTACCCATTTCTGTTCTTTCTTGTGTAAGAAATCGCTCACATTGGTAATATGGGATGGAATGAATGGTTTCTCCAAAACTGTCCATTTGAAGGACGTGGGTGTATGATTCTGCGTGATGAAATGATTAGTGAGTTTGGTGGCCTGTCTCCTACAATTAATAGTACTTCTGTGCTCAGATAGCCGCACCTTTATTTTGCGGGTGGTCATCCCGACATACCTAAGCTGACAAGGGCAGGTTATGAGATAGATTAATTTATCGCTATTACAGTTCGTGAACTTCAGTTGTTTCCAGGGTCTAGAAGTCCCGATGTCTATCTCATTCGTCTTGGATGTTTGGGCACATGATTGGCAAGTGCTACACGGGTGGTGGCCAGACACAGGGGGTAGATCCCAAAGGGTGCCTACAGCTCTCGGAGTCTCACCGGGGGGTCTGGTGTGTACCATCCTATCCCGCAGATTGGGACCCCTTTTGAAGGAGAATAGTGGTTGTGAAATAGAATGTGGTCCTGAGTTCAAGATGGGCCAGCGTTTCTTAACCGCTTTCTTAATACTGTGGGACAGTGTGCCAAAGGTGTGTACAAAGGTTAGCCTTTCAAGGGGTGCTTTAGGAATGGTAGGTTCTAAAAGTGCTTCCCTATTGTTGTTCCTGGCACGTTTCAAAGCTCGATGTACCAAGCGGGGTGGGTATTTCCTTGCGACAAGCTGGCTTTTAAGTGCAGTGGAATGCGTTCCGAAGGCAATGTCAGTGGAGCAGTTTCTTTGGACTCGCAGGAACTGTCCAAACGGAAGATTATCCCGCAAGGACTTAGGATGGTGACTGTCATATAACAACAGAGAGTTCCTGGACATAGGCTTTCTGTACAGCTCGGATTCCAAACCCGTGGACGTGGCTTTAATCAAGAGATCCAGAAAGGCTAGCTTGTTTTCGCCAATCTCAACGGTGAAACGTAAAAAAGCATTCCTGCTATTCAACCAGCCAAGGAAGTCTTGACAGCTGTCTTTGGAGCCCCGCCACACCACCAGGATATCATCAATGTATCGTCTCCATGTTCTTATCTGATCACGATAAGGATTGGACTCATTGAGGACAAACCGCTGTTCGAAATAATGCACGTAGAGGTTTGCCAAGCTGGGGGCATAAACGCTCCCCATGCTCGTTCCAGACACTTGTAAATAGATGTTATCTTCGAACTGGAAGAAGTTCTTCTTCATGGCTAGGGTGGCGCAAGCCATGATAAAATGTATCGGAGTGATGGTATCTCTCTCGGTGGTGTCCAGTAATGAGTGAATGACCTCCAGGGTTTCGTCCTGGGGTATAGAGGTGTATAACGCCTCTACATCAAACGAGACCAATAGGTCCGTGTTGATGTCAAAATCGAGGTCAGGTAATATGCGTAAGACATCGGTTGTGTCCTTGAGGTAGGTTGGCATAGTTTGGACCATAGGGCGTAAAAAGTGGTCGACAAACGTGGATAAGGGTTCCAGAACGGACCCTATGCCCGAGATGATAGGTCTACCTGGTGGTGGGCGTTTCTCCTTATGTACTTTAGGTAGTATATAAAAGTAAGGAGTCACCGGATGTTCAGTATTGAGGAAACGGGCCTCTGACTCAGTTACCCATCCTTCACTCCCTGCCTCCTCTGTCATATTTCGAATCGTCCTTTGCAGATCTGCTGTGGGGTCTTGGTCCAGGAGGCGATAAGATCTGACATCGCTTAATTGGCGAAGGCATTCAGCCCTGTATGTCTGTGTCGAGGACGACGATTGCCTCTCCCTTATCGGCCGGCTTTATTGTTACAGATCTATCAGCCGACAAAGACTTGAGAGCCTGGTGCTCAGCCTTAGGGAGATTACAAAAGGTTTTTCTGTCGTGTTTAAAGAGCTCATCGATATCCCTTTCAATCGCCTGCTCAAAAGCCAGGACGTTTGCTGGCATAAGATGAGTGGGGGGATTGAACGTCGATTTAGGTCTTAGTCCTGTGTTGGTCATTACTTCTTCTTGGGCCGGTTTCTCTTTGTCCTTAAAGAAGAAGTGTAGTCGCACCTTTCTGATAAATTTCGACAATTCCACACGAGTTTCAAAATGTTCGTTCTTGTGTGTTGGAACAAAGCCCAGTCCTCTGTTGAGAGCCGTTTGCTCAATCTGGGTGAGTGTGCGGCTACTCAGATTGATCACGATGCTATCTCCGTGGGGGTCTGTTCTTTGTTCTTGGCCGTGGCACTCCGTAGATTCCGAGTCGAGCTCGTTGTCGGCGGAGAGTTGAACTGTACTTGAGGTTGTGGTTGTACTGGTGTTTTGGACTGTCCTCTCCTTCTGCCCCGTGACCTGCCGTGGCCATACCCTAAAAAAGGCTGCCCATTAAAGTTGGTTTGGAAGGCTGGTGGTAAATTGGGAGGGAAAGGTCCCATGGGAGGTTGGAAGGGAATCTGTTGGTTAGGAGGGAAATTCGGAGGCCCATATTGCCACGGGTTCGGTGGCCACCATTGTTGCGGGCCCTGATTGTGTTGGTTACCTCTCCAAGACTGATTAAAGTTTCTTCTACCTCGACCCCTATTAGGTCTGGATTGATTGTCACTACCCGAATCGCTACCATTGGAGCTGCCATCTGAGTCAGAAGTACCATAGTTGGAGCTAGTTTTACGGCTGTTGGAATTGTATACTGGTGGGATATACGAATCGCTGGTGTAAGGGTACACTCTTTCAAATTTAAATTTCTCAAGGTCCTTCTTACATTTCTCCATTTTAGTAAAAAGGATATGGTCTTTGTAATCACTATTACTTTTGTCAGACTCCTCTTTTTTCTTCCGAAAGATTTTATCTGAGAGGGTAGCTTTAATTTTGGATTCGGTGATCTGTATTTCAATCAGAATGGCATCAGCTGCTGATTTGGAAGTCTTGATGATCAAGATCAGCCAATCCCTCGTGCAGCGCCAGGCAATCATCGCCCAATTTTTCAAAAACTCTTTGTCATTTAAAAATAGTCTGGGGGCATTAGTAACTATAAGCCCAGTAGGGGCACAATCATTGCGTAGGTACTGGGCCATGATGGTTCCATGTAGAGATGTTCTGGTCATGGATTTCTTAAGGGCTAACAGCTTTCCCCATTCCTCCTCACTAGTCACGACTGTTTGGGGTGTGACGTCTAATAAGTCCGGGAAATCGGCTAAGGCCAATTGAAGGTCTGCATCATCAAATGACAGACCATGATTCTCCGCCATCCTAGCTATACTACGTGTGCTCAAAAAGAAACAATGTACAGGCACTATATAGAGCAAAAACCACCCACTTGAGGGTGGAGAAAGTGTAGTCTATTCAAGATCCATACACTCAGAAACAAAAGGGGTCCGCAGTCAAGCGACTGCTCACAAACATCCAAAACACATACAGTAAAGGGGACCCATGGGCAGTTTAATGACCAGCTCCGAATACAAGCCCAACTAACAGTATTCACAACAGAGTATCCGAGGGTCAGTAGTGAGACAGGCTAGTTGTAAAAGACAGAACAGGTGTAGCGCTCCCACTGGCCATATGACTACAGGGCAAATGCTATAAAATATGCCAGATCAAGATCAGTATCTGGTCTCTGGCTCCCATCAGTCACCACTCGGAACCGCCCTTCATCATTTGGGGCCCCGAGGACCAACACTGTACCAGATCTTGGTATATTAACAGAAAGAAGTGATCTTCCTGTTAGTCTGTAAGTGTTGGTGTTATGGTTGAAACCATATGTGTTGGTGAAGTAACTGATAGGGTTGGAGAGAAGTCTAATGTGCAGTGCAAGAAAAAACCAGAAAAAGAATGAGGGTGAATAAAATTGGTTTAAGGAGCAGAAATTAATTTAATGAGGTATAACTCCTAGCACCAATATTAAAAAATAGCTCAGACAGGGTGAATTTATAACCTGTCTAGTGGTGTGACGTGGTCGACATGTTTCAGCAAACACGGCTATTAGCCTTGCTTTCTTCAGGACCTATTAATTACAGCTACTGCAAACAAAGAAACCCAACGTGATAAATAAGTAACAGGTAAAATGTAGTGTAGGAACGACACAGAAAAGTCACCTGAACCTCCAGGTTGTGTCTGTTTCAGACCTCTTCATACACTCAGCGATGGGCTGAAATAAAAAGCATGGCGTGAGCTAATCCCCCCCATACCTGTCTTCAACAAACCTGTCTAATATACCTCGTGCAATTTATCCACATAGGTGTAGTCCATAACTTGGACTCTGAACAGGCACACTGACCAAGTTTTAGTAAAAACGTGAAAATTGAAGCATTTCAAGTCTCACAGGGTACCCCTTACCTGATTAGTAAGAAGTATACACCTCACCTCGCCTGGCTGCGGCTCAGGACTGGTGAAGCACCGCTCTTAAAAAGGGGTGAATAAATTCAAAAATCATTCACCGTGTCGTGCCTGGAATTGATCAATGTGAGCACTAGTCATAGCTAAATGTTAGCAAGTAATGTGTAGTGGTAAAGATGTCATAACCGTTTTTACATAGAATGTATCCAATGTTGCATATTATCTGTAGTTGCCAGACCCAATTACCAAGTGTGCTATGCCAGGTAGTAGGGTTGGAATGACAGCTTGAACACAGAGTGTATTAAATGTTATCCTAGGTATTAAGACTCAATTGCCAAATGCGCTTGTGTCAGAATGTGACACTAGACAGGTTATAAATTCACCCTGTCTGAGCTATTTTTTAATATTGGTGCTAGGAGTTATACCTCATTAAATTAATTTCTGCTCCTTAAACCAATTTTATTCACCCTCATTCTTTTTCTGGTTTTTTCTTGCACTGCACATTAGACTTCTCTCCAACCCTATCAGTTACTTCACCAACACATATGGTTTCAACCATAACACCAACACTTACAGACTAACAGGAAGATAACTTCTTTCTGTTAATATACCAAGATCTGGTACAGTGTTGGTCCTCGGGGCCCCAAATGATGAAGGGCGGTTCCGAGTGGTGACTGATGGGAGCCAGAGACCAGATACTGATCTTGATCTGGCATATTTTATAGCATTTGCCCCGTAGTCATATGGCCAGTGGGAGCGCTACACCTGTTCTGTCTTTTACAACTAGCCTGTCTCACTACTGACCCTCGGATACTCTGTTGTGAATAGAGACATGATCTAGCCACAGATTGCTTCCCTATCCTCCCCGCAATGTGGACAGGATTTTAGGGTTAGTTGATCCCTTTCAGAGCCCTAGTTGTTCAAAACACATCTACGTCTGTGCCGCTCATTGCTCGGTGCTCTTGGCATGGAAAGTTGTGAAAAGTAACTGATGTCAACATGCCAAGGTGGTGCCTATATAGATGATGCGGATGTCACAACAGCAGAGACTACGCCAATGACTACACGCATAGCCGACTGACATCACCTACCGTAGCACAAAAGTTTTACTTGAAGAAAAATCTTCTGAATAAAGTCTGACACCTGGGAAATTCAAAGGTAAGAAATCTGTGGGTAGATTGTCTCTACCAGATAAGGCATTGCCAAAGGTAAGTAATTTGTCCGTTAGGCTCAAAGTCCAGAAAGTGCTTCCAGTGCATTGTATTTTTGATAAAATACAAACTGTGGTATATGGGCATTTTCAACAGCTGGCCAGAAATATAGTTTAAGGAATAGAACTTTTTATTTACATTTCTGAAATTCAGAAATGTCTTTTTTTTTTTTTGTGAATAAACTATTTTTGAACGTTGTCTAGATATCTTTCATGTGTTTTCGTTAGTTTCCTTTCATTTCGTTAACTGTCTATTCTATTCATTTTCTTTCAGAGATGCAATGCAACTAAATGTTATTGCTACTCGCCAGCTTGTTCTTCTGGCACAGAGAATGAAAAAACTGGAAGTCTTCATTCATGTGTCAACGGCATATGCAAACTGCAACAGGAAGCACATTGAAGAGTTAGTGTATCAACCACCAGTGGATCCTAGGAAGCTGATTGATTCTTTGGAGTAGGTGTTTATTTGATTTTTTTTTTCCAGCTGCTCTCCAATACTGGGTCATAAACAATTAGAATGTATTAACCTTTTGATTATCTAATTGTACATTCACACAATTGAGTGATGGGAAGCCATGCCGTTTTATTATTGTTCTCCTAGTGCCCTACAATTCTGTTGCTATCCTTCCAAATAGAAGACTTGTAAGCAAGTCAATCACCTTTTATATTGTCCTCTGTTGTGATGATGTAAATTTGAACTAGTTCTGCTTTAGGCAACAATGTGGTAGGTGCTGGCAAATGCCATTCTTTCCAAGAAAACTGGTGCTCACCACTAGGCTATTTTTTTATGTGTTTGGAAACTGCGCTGTTTCAGAAAGATAAAGTTTACACATTTTCAGATGGCTTTTAAGGTGCTACATTGGTTTGAGCCCCATGAGCTGATTTTCTATTTTGAGACTCTGGGCATATGTTTTCTCAAATACACTGACTCCAGTGCTTTCATTTGTTCACTGAGTTCCATGACCACAATGTCTGAAGCTGTTATAACTTGGATCTCTTCTCCATTCTTTTTTGACATCCTTTAACACAGCAGTGTCCTGCCTGGCTGCATCTAATAGACTACTAGCCGCAGATTCCTTCACGTAGAATTATCCCCAGGTGTGAGACTGGATCTGGAAACTTCTTTGCCACAGCATCCCTGCACGCCGGGGTCGGGGCAACACCATGCAACTCCGCCCAGGTGTCGTCCGCGTATGTAACATCAGCGAGATCACATAAGACCCTCCCCAGTGCGCCCACGTCAGTTTTTTTCCTTTCTGTATCCGGTTCTTGCTCGGGCCTGTTTAGGGCCCCCTGTTTCTTCCATTTTTTTGGTGGAACAGTGTGCGTATGCCTTTGGGCTTCAAAACTTGTACGTTTTGTGGGCATTTTATGTCGGTGATGGACCCGCACCTCATTTGTATGTGGTGTTTGGGGGGAGGATCACTACACCACTGACTGTGAGGCCTGTCAACAGTTGAAGCCGAAGTCGCGGCGGGACCGCCGGATGAAACTTCTCTCAGTGCGTCTCTCCAGGTCGACGTCCTTCCCTCACTCTGCTTCGGCGTGCACCTTCAGATCCTTCTGTGGTTGTCGTCCTTGCCCTTCTCTGTCACGTGAGCGTTGCTCCCCGGTGGGTAAGTGTCGCAGGTTGTCCCCGGGGGCTAGTTTCCGGCCTGCCAGGGACGTGGACTCTCTGCTGGTAATGCGACCCGCGTGTCGTCCTATCCACCATTTCACTTTGTTGGGTCGTCGAGAGTCCAAATGGAGACATACGCGGCGGCTTTGCATGCTTTGCTGGCGTCTCCTCCTCCTTCCCCCTCCTGGGGCATCGATGGACCCCTCGCCTTGCGCAGGACCCTCTGCGGCGCCGCCGGTGGCTCCGGTGCCGACTGGTTCGGATTCAGGCTTGGAGGATATGGTACTGTTCGAGTGCGGCTCCTCCAGTGCACCTCCTTCAGGCCACGGCACCTCTGCCTCGCCGCAAACTTATGCGGGAGTCCCTGTGGTGTTGCGGGAGGTTGCCGGGGCTCGGGTCTCATCCCCGAGCCCCTCTTGGTCATTTGACAAGGTGGTCCTGTCTAAGGCAGAGTTGATGCCGCTATGGCTTCGTCAGCAGCTGGACCGTGCCTTGCCACAGAGGTCGGTGGACCCTCCTCGTTCTGCTCCGGGTCGAGGCCGGATGAGGACCCCTCATCCCTCCCCGGCCCACTCTAATCCCTACCTGCGGGCAGCTGCCTCGTCGGAGGGAGTTGGAGGTTGGATCATCCCCGGCCCGCCACATGGGTTGCAGAGCGATCTCCGCCTCATTCTGGGCCGCAGCTGGTGGAGGGCTTTGTGTCACTCCCCAGGGCAGTCTCATTCCCCCACGCAGGTGGGTGCCTCGACGGGGGTCGGGTCGGTGCCACCCTGAGGCCGGTTCGACTCAAGCTCCGCTCCGGTCTCAGGTACGGGGCGACTTGGAAGAACCTTGTCCGGCGACGCCGGATGGTGCCGACAATCTGCCTCAGGCGCAGGGGAAGTACAGCGGATTCATCTTTGGACGCTCCTTCTCTGGAGGCAAGGTGTATATTGGTGTTGTCCTCCCCGGAGACTGGTCGCTGTGTGGTGTCTTTTTCACCGGCGTCGAAGGGCGACTCACCGCCCTTCCTGAGGCAGAGGTGTTTGTCGGATGAGCGGCAGGTCCCCTCATTCCTCTGCTCCTTCTGGCTTCCAGGTCTGGCCCTTGCCCGTCCCACTTGGCCTCGGGGATGGCCGCCTTAGTTTGCAGCTGTCACCCAAAGAGGAGCTGCTTTCTCCACCGCTGGCCTTACGGAGGTCGGTGCGGCCTTCGCTCACGCGGTGTCACGGCTGTGGGCAATCCTGCGCATGGGTGACCCGGTGGCTCACTTTCCGCCGGACCATCTTTTGGAGGTCCTCCACCAGGGCTCTGGTGGGAGGGAAATCTTACTTCCCTTTGAAGGTTTCCCCCCTCTGCGCTCCCCCTTAATGGGAGCTTGGAGGCGTCCTCAGGGGACCCAGTGCCTCAACATCTTCTGCATCCTCACTGCACGACCCAGCGAGCCTTTCCATCCACCCCTCTACCTCCACTCCTCTTTTGCGGATGGCTTTTCCCTCCCTGCCGCTGCTGTTGACTCTGCCGTCCCGAGAGGCCAGCTGGCTGGATGCTTGGGGGCGCAACATGTTCGCCTCGGCCAGCGCTACCCTGCGGGCCCTTAACACCTTGTGTGTGCTGGCTAGGGCCTGCTCCTGTTTGTGGGACTCTGCTGAGTCTATGGGATCCCTAGCGTCCCAGGAGGCTGGTCAGGTGGATTTACGGCATCGTGCGTTGGATGGCCGGGAGCTTGCGGCGTTTATTCTGCGCTTCGCTCTGGACATCTCGGAGGTGCTGGGCCGGGCCTGGCTTACTTGGTCGCTCTGTCGCCATGCTTGGCTTCGGGATGGAGTATTCCCTGAGAATATTTGGGAGCGACTCATCGACTGATAGCAGCCTGTTGTTCCATGCCCTGGCCGACTTCCCCCATCCTGAGGCTCTTGGCAGGGCTCCGTCCTCCTCCTTACCCTCCCCCTTCTCCGTCCCCTCCTCAGTGACTACTGAGTATGGTTGATTCTGGGCCCTCTTAGGCCGGTTGTTCTGGGCGTGGAGTGTGTTTTCTGGCCATTTGCGTCCTTCCTTGGGACTTTGACATTGTTGGCTGCTGGATGGCCCCTTTTGTTGATTGCGTGTGTGCTGCTAGAATTGTTGCGCAGACTTGGCCCTGGGATTAGGCCTCCTGCTTTGCTTGGGCTGCTTGTCAAGCCTTTCGTGGGGGTGTTTTTTACCCCGTGGTTCTTTTTGTTTTTCCTCTGCTGCTAAAGTTCTTCCAAAGAGGGTTCCCATATTTTGGGACTTACTGTACCCCAGGTTGGGTAGTAGTAGCTGTCATATGGCTTGCGCTCTGCTGGAGGGTTTGGGTCGCCTTCGGGTGCCTGTTCTTCATGGCGTTTATGTAGGTTGCTTTTGCTTCTTGAGGCAGTGTGCGCGACCACTCGTGGTGGTGTGCCCGAGCATCTCCTCTTCTCCCTGCTCCTGCTCTGAGGTCTGGGATGATCCTATGTTCTCCCTTGCCAGACGCCGCCTGCTCGGCCTTCCTGGGGCCTCGGCTGGTCTCTTGCTTCTGGCGGCTTTTGACTGCCAGCGCTGTTCTGGCTGACAGGCTCCGACCTTGCCCTAGGGTTCCTCTTCAGCATTCTTCTCTCTCCTACATCCTTTTGGGGTCCTTTCGCAGGCCCTCCTTCCCAGGGGGTATTGCTAGGGTATCTATTCTACGTCAGGAATCTGCAGCTAGTAGTCTCTATCAGATGTGCGAGTTACTTACCTTCGGTAACTATGTATCTGGTAGAGACGATTCTAGACGCAGATTACTTCACGGCCCACCCTTCCTTCCCTATTCTGCAAGGACACTTGGGTTAGTCTTCGGTACTTGCCTCCCGGTAGAGGGTTGTCTCCTGCAAGTACCTTCTTTGTACTTGATGGGTGGCTCTGTCTCGGGGCGGTTCATTCCTCCTTTGGTGCTTTGGACTGTGGGGTCCCGCTGCTCCGGTGTCCCGCTGCTCCGGTGTCCCGCTGCTCCGGTGTCCCGCTGCTCCGGTGTCCCGCTGCTCCGGTGTCCCGCTGCTCCGGTGTCCCGCTGCTCCGGTGTCCCGCTGCTCCGGTGTCCTGCTGCTCCGGCTACTCCAGGTTTGGGGGGGCGGGGGGGGAATTGCTTTCTATCCCTGTCCTCCCTCCCCTTTCTTCCTTCCATTGCTATACTCTGGTTAAGGGTCATCTGGCCATGTCTTGCCCTTGTCCCTTGTGGGTGGTTGCCCTTTATGTTGTGGTGGCTTGGAGGTTTGTTGTCCCTGTCTGTTTTGGGACTGGTCCCCTTCCTTGCTCAGGATGGGCGTGATGGGTTTCCTACGTATACCATGACCTTATGCATGTACCTTGCCTCCAGGGCACAGGGGTGGAAGGCTGTCTATGTGCTGGCAGGGTGGTTGCTCAGGGCTCTGCTTGTTCTTTTTTCCCTGCCTCGGGTTCTGCGGTGTTGACACTACTGTGGGTGGTGGTGTTAGTCACCATTTCTTTCCAAATTTTCTGCTTTTCGCGCACAGTTTCCATGCTTCCACATTTTTTATCTGGTGATTCCATGTTGTGGTGTGGAAAAGTTCTCAGAAGAAAACGAACGTGGGTGCACCGGGGCGGGTCTAATGTGACCTCGCCAACGTCATGTACGTGGACGACGCCTGGGCGGAGTCGAGTGGTGTCACCCCGCATCAATGCCCAGTGATCCACCCATTGTCGAAGGTGCTCAGTCTGTTGTGCGTTGGCGAGTGCGCTGGCGGGGGTGAGATCTATTTAGGTTGACGTCTAGGGTGCAGTTGTAATCCCCTCTCAGAAGCCATGGGTACGATGTGTGTTGGGTCAGTATTCCCGTGAGGCATCTCCAATATTGTTCTTGCTCTACATTGGATGCATATATGCTTCCTATTAGTAGAGTATCGCCCTTATTTGTCCACTACACATGACTGTTCCCGGAACTGTACCCTCGGCCTAATCCAGATCAGGGTCCCTCTGGCAAATGCGGGGTATATTGCGGCACATATTATGCCGCGCCATTTTTTACTCAAGCGATCTACCTCTGTGGATGTCTGGTGTCTCTTGCAGCAGGGTTATCTGTGCGTGCTGTCTCTTTTATGTATGCATATATGTTATAGCGTTTGTTTGCCGTGTGCATACCCCTTATGTTCAATGTGATAAATGTAATATCTGTGTTAGGGATCTTAGGTGCCAGCTTGTCCGATGGTTAGTCGGGAGTTCCCTTTAGAGGACTACCTCCCCGCCCACTGCTTCCTCCCCTTGGCCCATCGCCAGTCGCTCACACATTGTCTGTGCCTGCTATGTCCGTGTTTTTGCTCCATTGTGGATATCTGGGTTATTAGGGAAGGAAAAGCTGCAACCTTAAACTACGGGAAACTTTCCCAACATGGGGGACCTATCGTATGAGGCGATACGTCCAAACTGTAGTCCATATACAAACTTTAGTTTGTTACTAGGGGGGCGGTGGAGGGGGTGTCCATGCATCTCCGCTGGTTGCTACCACCGCTGCCGCCCGCTTGTAGACGCTGTATTAGATCTACCCAAAGATGCTGCACCTGGTTACTGCCGGTCACTTCAATCTGACTTCAGCACTTGCTGTTGCGGCACTGTTACTTCTGAGTGGGTCATTGTCCTTTCTCTGGGTTTCCTAACCCTGACTCAAGTCTTTGCTGTCTTTGTCTCTTGGGGCGTTATGACCATTATATTAGCGTGTCCGCCGTTTGAGGGGTTACTATCAGGGAGTTACTGAGCCATCTTGTGATTTGCGTGCATCGCTGCCATCTTCTTCCTCCGAGCTGAATAGATGTGGGCCTCTGTCTCTGTCTGAACTCCCTCCCGTTGACTTCACCTTTGTTGCCTTTTGTAATGCTCTTCTGCGTTCCTTTATGATTTGTTCTAGATCTGGAGAGTTGTTTGTATTGGAATTTGTTTGCGTGCTGAGTTGCGTGAGGGTGACTTTCTTAAGTTGAGTCTTGGGCGGTTACTTTGGTGGTAGTCTTGTGGACTTCTAGAGCGTCCCAGGCGTCGCGTGCTGTTTCACCCAGTCCCGTGCTTCAGCAGGCTCTGTGAAAAAATGTGTAGCATCTACATGGATAATTTTAAGACTGGCAGGGAACAACCAAGCATATTGTATGTTCTTTTGATGCAGAGCGTGTTTAACTTCTAGGAAGGTGGCTCTCTGCTGTTGTACGGCTCGGGAATAATCGGGGAACAGCATAATCTGTTTGTCCTCTACCCGAAGCTTCCCAAGTTGTTGGGGTGCGCGGAGGATGGTGTCCCTGTCTTGGTAGTGGAGGAGTTTCAGCAGAAAAGGGTGGGGTGGCAAACCTGGTTGGGGTTTGCGGGCCGGGACCCGATGCGCCCTTTCTATTAACAAGTTAGGGGTCAAGTCCGTTACCTGTGTAAACGTTACGATCCAGGTCTTAATATACCGGATCGGGTTCGACCCCTTCATTCCTTCTGGAAGGTTCATAATACGCATGAGAGTGTCCTTTGAAATCATCTGTTTTACTCTCTAGGATCTTTATCAGGGATTGTAAGTCATTCAAGACAGTTTGCTGTTGTCGCACCTGTGGTTCTATGCTGTGTAACGTCTGTGTAACGTCTTTTCCCCTTGGTTGACCAATTTTCTATGATCATCTCACAGTAGATTGAAGTCTGTTGCCAGTTCGCCAAACCTGTTTTCCATGGTGACTGGACCGTTCTATGGCTGTTAGGACTTTGTCAAGTTTGTCAGACATGGACACCAACTGAGGTGGTTCTCCATCCGACCAGGCGTCCATGAGGTCTGGGGAGGTCACTCTGCTGTCCCGAGGTTTGCACTGTTCCTGTTGCGCGCAGGCGACCCATGGTGATAGTTCCACTCGGTGTCCACTGCGACTGGGGTCTTGAGTCGTGTTCTATGTCTTACTTTGAATACAGCAGACTACTGTGTCCAGAGCCTCCTGGGGCACAGTCGTACGGAAGGATCCCTATGGTGAGCTTCTCCGCGGATAGTGTTATGCTGTGTTCGCCCGGAGCAACTCGCGGGTCTTATTAGTTGTGCGCTCCAGAAATTTCGAGGGGGGTTGTTGCTCACCCGTGTCTACACCCGAGGCAGATGGGAGAAGTTGATGGTCGGATGATTCCTCTCTGTCCAGGGGTCTACTGCCGCTCCTTCAGTCGCTCTCCTGCCAGTCCTTTTTTGGCCTTTTGCGTCCCCTCCTCAGTATTTAGCCCCTCGTTGGGGTCCTGTAATGTCATTTCTGGCTTGCAGGATCCAGGTGTTTGGAATCCAGGGACACCCAGGTCGGTGGGCCTGCCAGTGACAAGTAGATTTGTCAGTGGAAAGCAGCCGACAGGTTGCCTCAGGAATCCTGGGGTCCAATATGTGAGGGAGTGTAAGTGAGTCCTAGCGTGTGACGGCATGAGGCCGCCACCTGTGATGCCTCCGTAATTCAGGGAGCCTGTGGGGGGGTCTCTGATTGCTCTCAGTACAGTGGAGCCCAGGTCTGGGCCTTGGTCTGCCTCTTTTAAAGCTCCCTCCGACCAGCCAGGGACTCACGATTCGCTTTAGTTGTTGGGGTCTTCCCCCACTCCCCCCTTGGGTGCCCTGCGGCTGCTCAGGGTTGCTGATGCTTCCCACTCCCCCCCCCTCTCCTTTCTGCCCCCCTCTCCGTCGCACCTAGAGTCCCAGTGCCACCCGCAGAAGAGGGGGGGGGCGGGCCGCCGCCCTCTAGCTCCGGTTTTTCCTGGGTATGGTGAGGAGTCCGTTCAGGCGCTGTGCCTGGTCCGCAGCAGCCCGTATGTGGCGCGTGTGGTATTTACGTGTCCGCCGAGGGAGGGAGGTGTGTTTGCTCCCGACTGTCTCGCCCGCTCCTGGCCGGGGGGTGAGCACCTGATCACCGCTCCCTCCTTCTCCGCATCCTGCTGTGTCTTGGCTGGCCCGGCTCGCTGGGGGAGCAACCCGGAGATCCTGTTGCGGCCACCCACGAGGCTCAAGCCGCCTCTGTTTCCCGGCTATCCCCAGTGCCTCTGTTACTCCCACCTCTGGCAATAGTCGGCTTGGCGTTGCCCCCCCAAAGCCAGGGCCGCCATTTTGTTGGAGACGGCGGTTCCGCCGAAGACACCCCGTAGGCTACAGTTCTTGCTGCTGTCGTCCACACGGGCGCGCCAAGCCGTTTTCTGTACAGCTGTCCGCCAGACGTGGGGTTTTGTTGAGGGATTCTGGCATTTGGGGGACTAGATAATTGAATAAGGCGCGGGCTGCCGAGCTGAGCACTAGGGAGATGCCTCTGCCATCTTGGTCTGTAACAGGGATTCTACGCAAACACAGTACTGTGCACAGAGACTTAGGACCTCAGTGAATTAGTGTGTGCCAAAACTCACCTTAGTACCCAAAATCCACTAAAATCCCCTACCAGACTAGCAATCAGTGTCACATTAGCTATTCGTCCTATAGCAAAGAAACCAATGATTAGACAACCTAGAACATGCGACTTAGAACCATCTCAGGAATGGTGGGAAGTGAGAACACTCTTTTGTTATATGTTCATACCAGTCCACAACAGGAGTAAAATAGAGGCACGGTAAGGTTAAAATGTTTATTTTTACGACGTGATCTCAAGCTCAGTATTTCAATCAACATCCGCATACATATGGATGATAATAATACAGATAGCATGGTTACAATTCCATAAAATACAAAAGGAGGAATCCTATTACAATGATAGTGCAAACAGATGATAAAAATGCTATTTAAAGCACCCTCCCTATCTAGGAGCTATATATTATAAAACTATAGAAGGTCTGTGCTCATCAAGTGTAAATTACATCAGGATCGGTTAGTCTCTCTGCATGCCTGGTATCTTCTAAGTGTGTTTAATTCTGGCAAGTGTGCTATGATAAAGGCGTCAGACTCCTTCTCTGCTTGCAGCTGCCAAATTGTTGTGTCTAGAATGTGTTACACGGACACGCCGATAAACAGGCTCGCACGTTATGATAACCTTGGCGGCTTAGCACTCACTGTACGAACTGGGGACACAATATATGTCTGGAGATGTCGAAAAACAACCCTTTTCTCATGTATAGACCTTCGTCAAAGCTAACTCAGCAAAAACAGCTAAGCAGTGTTGTGTGCAAAAAGCAGCAAAAGGGGAAAATGGCGTTTAAACCTCTAATAAGTCATGCTAACTTAACATGCACGCAAAAAGAGGCCCATAAACTACACTACACCCCAACTCCCCCCCCATGTTCGGGAAACACACAGCACTCAGGGCAAACTTTATAGAACGCAGAGTTCAAGTTCGACGAAGACAGACCAAGTTCAGAAAGTTTGCCGAATTTGAAATTTAGGAGTGAAAATCCAAACATTATTAAAAATCAGTGAATACAAAACACACGTGGCTATGGTGTGTGAAAATACCTCAGATATGTAATGAATAAGCAAGAAAAATTAAAAATATTTACAAGTCTAGCACATGTTTTTTAAGCAAAAAAAAATTAATACTGCAGTCCAACAACGTGTAAGAACTAAATGTTGCAACTGCTTCCAACATCCATGCCATCCAATTAAGCAAGGTGAAAGAACATACATGTTCCTCGATTGCCGGAGCCTCTAGCATCATCAGAGGACAACTCAGTCCAAATGTTCCAATTGCCTAGAACCCCATGTGCCGCTGCGCAGGCATAATCCTGGTACTAGAGCAACTAACAGACTCATTAGTAGATCAAAATCCAGATCAGGAGACACCGTGTTGCAGAGACACAAATCCAGGGCCCATTCGAATTTACAATCCAGGCAATGAAAAACAGGCTGCAAGCAAGTGAAGAAAGCGAACCGAAGGATAAACCAAACGCCAAACTCAGTCGCCAAAAGCAGCACTCCATAGTATTCGAGCATCCAGTCACGCAGGTGGAGCAGCCGGGACTGAACGTCGATGGGCACATACTGTTCATCCATTTTGCAATAAACAAAATAAAAACAGAATGCTTGCGACCAAAGCCAGGAGCAAGGGGAAACCTCCAAAGACACTTGAGAAAATCGAATGAAAAAATGCAGGGATCACACCGAATATAGTCTGAAACGAAGTAACAAGGCCAGAGCAAGCTACTTTAAGAAAATTAGCCAAGCCAGTAGTCTACGAGGCATTCAAGATTGTGTGGATCAAAGCACCGAAGTGCAAGGGCAGGTCCGTGTTTAATAAAGCCTTTACTTCTGTATCAGTATTTGCAACGTGAAGGACGAATGGCTCACGTGCAGATGTAAGGGGGACTTCCTTCTGGGACAAAAGAGCTCTTATTCTGCTCATCTTGTTGAACTCTGCTTTCAAGGTCGGAATCGAGGGCCAGATGGAAGCATCAAGCCTGCCGTGTGGAGGAGGGAACACATTCTTGCAACCAGTAACACGCTGGGAAAAGGTAACCATGTAAGCAATACCGGCGTGCACCCCAAAACACTCTTCATTATTTAATAATACATAACTACTATTAGCAAGCAGTGTGACCTGGAAACTTACAGCATCCCCCTTGAACTTAGCAAGGACGAGATCATGTACCATATCAAACGCTCCCACAAGGGGCATTCCCAACTCCACTGCTGCTCTGGCCCGTGCTCATCCTGAACACGCTTGATCACAGTGGGCAAAACAGTCATTGAAGGGGTACCAAAGAACCTAGTATAGACTGCTGCAAAAATCACCCCCCCAAGTTGTACACTTGGTCACGTCAGGAACTAAGTCTTTCTGCAAACTCACTGTGAGAATCCTGTGTTTCTCAACAGGATTAGTATTTGGGAACACTACTTCCAGTTGGTCAAATTTCTCTGAAAGCCAAAAAGGCATTTCCTCCTTATCCTGGGGACGCTTGGCCATGACTCCATTAACCATGACGGGACTAAGTTTGAGTCCGCCACCACCAACTGGATGTGCAGCACCACCCGGGGCCCCACCCGGGAGGTTGCGAGTAATGTAGTGAACCAGACCCCTAATAACTGCAACCGAAGCGGAATATAGGGGTCTCAGTTGTTGGGCTGTCAAAGCACCCGCCTTGGGATGTGGAGTGTAAGCAGCCAACACAGACCAGTAGCGCCTGAAATGGACAACGGTCCTTGTCTGACCGTGTAACAACGTGTGGGAAGGTGCCATTAAACCAAACTGCATGCTGCCAGACAGAAATCGGAATTTGTACTCTCCGATATGGAGCGTACACTGCAGGAGCATCAGCGGGGGTGTAAGTGTGAAAACACCAGAATTGGCATCCACTGCTGGAAATGTGATCCATGAATAGTACAACTCAAACGGTTGCAGAGACTACAAAAACCACCGCCTGTCCCTCTAGAGAAACAAGGTATTCCTGCAAAGGATTACGCCCAGCTACACGACTGTGTGCCGGGATATCCACCTCAGCCATATCAAAACAGTAATAGAGAAGTACAATACAATACTATAACGCACAACTGGGCAGTAATTCAAAGAAGAAACCTTTGAGAACAATCAAGCTTGAATCAACCTATTTAAAAATAGGTAGGTTTTTATCCGTTACTACAGTCAACCAGAAACGATAGTGAGGGGGTCTTAAACTGATATAAGCACTACTCAAGTGTCTCACAATAAGTCCACACTTTTTGGCGGCGCCATGTAACAGGGATTCTGCGCAAACGCAGAACTGTGCACAGAGACTTAGGACCTCTAACCTTAGTAACTCACCTTAGTAACCAAAATCCCTTACCAGACTAGCAATCCGTGTCATATTAGCTCTTCGTCCTATAGCAAAAAAAACAATGATTAGACAACCTAGAACATGCGATTTAGAACCATCTCCGGAATGGTGAGAAGTGAGAACACTCTGTTATATTTTATACCAGTCAACAATAGGAGTTAAATAGAGACACTAAGGTTAAAATGTTTATTTTAACGTGATCTCAAGCACAGTATTTTAATCCACATCAGCATACATCTGGATAATCGCTTTCTTTCTGAGTCTTTTACCACCGGTACACTCCCTTCATCTGGTCCCTAGCGCCGGGAAACCTCTGGGTAGCTGTGCGCTCTATAAACTTAAATATAATAATAATACGGACAGCATGGGTACAATTCCATAAAATACAAAAGGAGGAATCCTATTACAATGATAGTGCAAACAGGTGATAAAAACTCTATTTAAAGCACCCTCCCTATCTAGGAACTATATATTATAACACTATAGAAGGTCTCTGTTGTTTTCTTAGGGGGACCCCATTTACCTGTCTGCTAAGTAGGTGTAAATTACATCAGGATTGGTTAGCCTCTTTGCATGCCTGGAATCTTCAAAGTGTGTTCAATTCTGGCAAGTGTGCTATGATAAAGGCACCAGAATCCTACTCTGCTTGCAGCTGCCAAATTGTTCTCTAGAATGTGTTACATGGACATGCCGATAAACAGGCTCGCACGTTATGATAACCTTGGCGGTTTAGCACACACACTGTACAGACTGGGGAAACGATGTATGTCTAGAGATGTCCAAAAACAACCCTTTTCTCATGTATAGACCTTCGTCAAAGCTAACTCAGCAAAAACAGCTAAGCAGTGTTGTATGCAAAAAGCAGCAAAAAAGGAAAAATGGCGTTTAAACCTCTAATAAGCCATGCTAACTTAACATGCACGCAAAAAGAGGCCCATAAACCACACTACAGGTCGGCTTAGCCACACCCCTTATTGAAGGAGCTTTAACCTCACATTTGTGGATGTACTCCTGACCCCCTCATGGATCTTTTTCCAATCACATTCAGTAAGGGGCTTTTCCACCTGTGCCTCCCACCGCTCTTGCACCAAAAGTGCTTTTCTGGGGGCAACCTCCCTCAGGGCCCTATATTTATGTGAGATCAACCATTTGCCCCCCTGCCATCAATCAATAGGATACTTTCTAGCGTTTGGGAAGTAGGTGGCACGTCACGGAATGACTGCCAGGTCTCTCAAGTGGTGGCCGCAATCTTTGCTTATTGCAAAAACTGTCCAGATCTCAGCTGGAATGTCTCCAATGCGTCAGTGATGTAAATCTGTTGTTGGGGTAAAGATCTCCCAGACTCCCCACTGCCACCTCTTCAAAGACCTAGACCTCTCGGTGTTGAGAAACTGGTAGAGTGCCCATATGCTCATTCCCACTGCAAACGGGGCCCGTTTTTTCTCCATCCAAAGTGTTCTATCCCAAGCCCTACACATCACACGGACTGTGTACAGCAATCAGTCTGGAGCCCGGCTACCATCATCAGGACTTCCGGCAGAGAATGTCTACAGCAAGTGCCACTCAACAATCTACTATCCCAACCATCATCTTTATCCATTCAATGCACTGGGTGCTGGAGCAGTGCAGGCAAGTAATAATAATTCATACAAGGTACCTCTAGTCCACCATCCGCCACTCACACTTAATTGTCATCAGGCTCACTCGCTTCCTCCCGGTATGCCAAAGTAGTTCCACTAGCTTTTTTTCCCAGTTTCGTAAAGACTTGCCTAGTTAGATCATACAGTGTGCCCTGGAAAATATATAGATACCTAGAGAGCACTAATATTTATACCAGGGCGATTTTTTTCCCATCAATGACCGCCTGAGTGTATTCCAAAATCTGTTATGCTTCAAACCATCTATGACTCTTCCTAGATTAGCCGCCTCAAATTCTTTGGCATCCTGTGTGACCCTTATACCTAGGTACTTCATGCACTTCATCTCCCAGGGTAGGGCCAGTTTGGCATATCTGCTTCCGATCGCCTGATCAGAGTCCCAGGAGGGAACAGCTTAGACTTGGAGCAGTTGATGCTCTGTCCGGTATGGTCACCAAACCCAGTCCAGAGCTTCCAGCATGTTCAGGACCGATTGACTAGGGCTCCAAAGATACACCAATGCATCATCTGCATAGAGCCACACCATGTGCCTGGTATCCCCGACTTGTACTCCCCACTCATGTAACACATCCCCAAGGCGACTAGCAAGAGGCTCCATGGCTATCGCGAAGAGGAGCTGCAACAGTGGGCATCCCGGTCTGGTTCCTGTGTGCAGCGTAAAGACTCGTGACACCAACCCATCTGGCTTGAGGGTTCCTTATACAATATTTGCACCCATTTTAAGTAGTGTTCTCCGATGCCCATCTTATATAATACATTTTAAAGGAATTCCCAGGAGAGTGAATTGAACGCTTGTTCGATATCCAGTAGCACCAAAGTGTACTGCCCTTCGCGTAGGGCAGGGGAATGGAGCACCAGTTACAGTTGTCGCAGGTTACATTGTGTGTTCCTGTTGGGAATTAATCCATATTGGTCATCGGCTATTAATTGTGGTAAATAGCCCAACAACCTCGGGCCAATACTTTTACTTAAAATTTTTAGGTCTACGTTTAGCATTGACAATGGACAGTAAGAAGAGACAACCTGGCTATCTCTATCAGGCTTTGGTAGCATCACTATTATCGCTTCCCTCAGGGACTTTAATAGCACCCCCTCTCCTAGACCGCTTGATACACCTCTAGTAATCGATCAGCCAGTTTTTCTTGCTGACAGCAGTAAGACTCAGTTGCAGGCCATCTATGCCTGAGGCCTTGGCTTACTTTAGGGTTCCAAGAACAGACTGTCCTCCTCCTGACAGCTGAGGCAACCGTATCCCCTCCAGATATGACCGAATCTCTAGTGGGCTGGTTGTCTCCGGGGCTCTGTCTGCTCTGCATGTGTTCCGTAAATACTGCCAGTGTTTCTTGCTGTGAGATATTTGGTCTACACTGTTTGTCTCGGAGCCCCGATATTGGTGGATGTTGATTCTCACTGTGAATAATCATTGCGAGCACACGGATCGCATTATCGCTCTCCATGTGTAACCTCTTTCTATAGGTGGAGCCGGAGAACTTATCTGAAGGTAATGGTAAACAGTTCCAGGGTTGGAATGCTCTGTGCAAACCTACTAACTTGCATGTTCTATGGGTTTTCACCAACTCTTCTCTAATCTTTTCCCATACTGAAAAAGGTTGGGTATTTACTCCTGACAACGGCAGACATAAAACTTCTTCCAGGGTTGCGAAAAAAGGGGTTAGAGGGAACGTGAATTTGCTAACACTCAGATTTTCGCATGAGCAAATCTACACCTGCATATTTGCTCATGCAAAAATTCTGTTAACAAATATTTTCTAGGTGTACTATTTCTTGGCCTACTTCTGTAAAATTTTGTGAATTTACGAAAGTTGCATATCTGCACTTAATGCAGGGACATGAGTGCACTTTTGAGCCTTTATTTAATAATTGGGCCCCTATTTAGGTCTGCTGTTAACCATGACCTTTTGTGTTTATTAACCTTCTGTATCGGCTATCTTCCCTGTGAGTGACAGCATTCTGTTCTTTCACAAGGAGCATAATCAACACAGTGGTTTTGGGCAGTGCCAAGAACTTCTGAGACAATGTGGGCTTTTTGAGGCCAAAACGATTTTTGCTTTTGCCAATGTTTGTTCTAATGATGAGCGCCCAGCAGCTCCAACACAATAAGATTTTACAAAAACAATGGCAAAACATGTCACGCATTGACAAATCCAATGCTGGGGGGTGGAGCTAGCTCGTAACCGAGATGGCTGCTTGAGCAGAGAGCTCCCCTGCTTCCTACAATATTCTGTTAATCTTGCGGTTAGCGGGGATCCGCTAGATCCTGCTCCCTGGACTCAAACTCCGGAGGGTCTGAGGCAGATAGCGGGCGTCTTCCGTCCCCATGCAGAGAGCGCGAAGACTGACTGATTGCCTCAGCCGGGAGGTGAGCAGGTGCCTTGCCTTTGCCCACAGTTACTGCATTAGAATCCTTGTGCTTGAAGGATCGGCAGACACGCTGCGCCACGTCTGCTGAGTGGACGAACCAGGAGGACCGAAAACAGACAAGAGGCAGTGGTTGAGGCCTGCCAGAATAAGAAGGCCAGAGTTCGAGGCACTATCGAGGCACTATCGATTGCGGGACAAGCTGGTAGCCAGAGCTGGAGGTGGTGAGTGCCCCCACGTTTATTGGGGAACACAAGAAGGTAGCACCCTCATTTAGATGGGACTGCATACTGATAGTGGCTGTGGTAGCGAGTGTACTCTTGCCTCCTCTCTTTACACTAAGTCTAACTGCCTGGAGGAGCCCTGGGAAGGATTTGTACGATACTTCCTACACATGTGGCTCAAGGCAGGGGGTGTGCAAGGGAACGGTGGAGTCCCCCTACTTGGCTCCTTGCTCACACTGAGTGAGTTCTTGGCCCCCCCCGTCACTGGATTCCTGGCAACTTAGGGGAGTGCCCATACCGATCCTTGGCGGCGATACCGGAGTGACATTGCTGACAACTAGCCGCTGACCGTGTGGGGGCATTATCTAGATGAATTCGGTCCTTCCACCCTGGAAGGCCTGCCGAGCAGCTCTGACCTGTGAGTCAAGACATCCACCTGTGATACAGACCGCCATTTCTACCTGATCTGCCCGGTTGACTGTTGTGAGGTACGCACTAAAACTAGTTACGGGCTACTGCAGTGATACCCGTGTCTTTAATTCGGAGTCAGCTGAATGCAGAGACGCTGCAATGGGGCGCCCAGACAGAACCCAGCCCAAATTGTCATTTGACAATAAGAAATCAAAATCTGGTGATTCTCCGGCAGAGGGGGAGAAGACTGGCACGGAGCAGGACGGTGAGAGGGACTCACCGGAGCAAGATACTCTTAAGTCTTTTGCTGGCTATGGAAAAGAACCTACAGGGAGGGATCACTTCATTAGGTACCAAATTGGATGCACTTACGTACCGAATGGACCGGATGGCGGAATGGCTAGATAAGCATGCCGAACGCCTGGACATGTCCGAACGCCGCATAAGTGAAGTGGAGGAAGCGCAGACTACCCTGGACTCCGAACATAAGCAGCTTAGCAGGGTCATTCAACTTCTGCAAGATAAGTCCGAGGACTTGGAGGCGCGGTCTCGCCGGTGCAATATACGTATTACAGGCCTGCTGGAAACGACACAGACAGGGAACATGGAGCTGTTTGTCGAAATGCTACTGAAGAAACTGCTGGGGGAGACTGCCTTCTCTGGGATGTTTGTCGTTGAGAGAGCACATCGTACCCTGGGTCCGAGACCTAAACCCGGTGCGCCCCCTCGCCCTATTATTGCCAAGCTAGTTAACTACAGGGACCGCGACACGGCGCTGAAGCTTGCCAGAGAGAAACAGCTGCTGACCTACGAGGGGTCAACGCTTTCCCTGTTTCCTGACTTCACGGCGAAGGTACAAGAGGCGAGGAGACAGTTTGTGCCAATGAAGCGCATACTTAGAGACATGGGAACAGACTACGCAATGCTATACCCTACCAAGCTAGGGGTCAATCTTCAAGGGAAATCCATGATATTCACCGACCCGAGGGCACTCCAGAAAGCCCTAAAGGACTCGCAGGAGACTGATCGACGGGAAGATCCTGCGGATGGTTCCCTGGATGAACAGGACTGAGAATGCACTCTGCCCCGTGAGAGGGGGGCTGTTGGTCTCCAGGGACCGGACTTGGGTGATGTGTTGATAATTACTTTTTGCTATTCTTTTTTCTGCTGATGGTTGACCAAGGACACCGTATGCCCTTTCTCCTATGCGCTACTCTGGGTTCTTAAACCTGTATGTGACTGTGATTAGAGAGGTGCTTTTACAGGATTTATTGTTAATACAGTTGCCCACTGTCGCCATGGGCAACGGACAGTTCTGGACTAGGGGATGGGGTGCCTCTGGGGCACTGGGGGGGTTGCACCTGCCGTGCTTGTTTGGCACGATTGGGACTCTCTCAAGCCAAGTTATCCTGGGTCTGATGCGGTTGCCGGGGTAAAGTCGGGGCGGGAGGGGTATAGTAAGACACATAGAACTGATGTTCACTATAAACGCGGGGCAATGTTAAGATTTTTAAGATTACTTGGTAACGCTTTATATTCTGTTTGGAGGTGGGGGGGAGGTGGGGCAGCGAGAAGTGATGTGACGCACTGGTCCATTTTTGTTATTAGCGGACTACCTTCGCCCTTGCATGTTGAGCACATTTCATAGAGCAGTTCCTTTAAGAGGGGAGGGGGGAGGTTTTTCTTCATGAGGGGGTTGGTTGCGGGGAACTATGCAGGTGGGAGGGAGGATCGCGGCCTGGTTGGGGTTGGGCAGGCGTGGGTGGGTTTGGAGGGAGGACCGCTTGGCTGTTTTGGGGGAGGGGAGGGAGAGGGGATGGCGGGGCTGTTAGTGGATTGCATTAAAAAGAGTATTTATGGCATGGACATGAAGAGAGCGATGCATTTGACACAGGCACAGATTGAGATACACGAGCACGTCTGCACACATCTACCCCCGTCATGACACCGGCTCACGCAAATGACAGGATTAACCTTCTGACGTGGAACGTCAGAGGCCTGAACGATCATCGCAAGGTCAGACGGGTCCTGTAGTACTTCTCTAGGCATACTATAGACATAGCACTCCTACAGGAGACTCGTATACGCCCGGGCAGCCCCACTCTGAGGTACAGGGGTTTGTCGTACAACATACACGCGGCAGGTTACACCTCTAATGCTAGGGGCGTTTTGACTTTGGTCAATCCCAAATCCTCACTGACGTTGACCCCCGTTGCCACAGATGAGGTGGGTCGTTATGCCATCACACGATGCGCCGGTAAGGGCCTGGACTTTTACATTGTGAACACATATGGCCCGAATATCACTGCCCTACTTTTTACTTGGCGCTGGCATCCCGGGTGCGTGACCTTTGTAGTGAGCATGTGCTTTGGGGGCTATTTCAATAGGACCTCTGCCAAGGTTTTGGAAGTTGAGATGCTGCGCATGGGACTACAGGACGTGTGGAGGGCTAGACACCCAAATCAGGGGGGATACACACACTACTCAGCCCCGCATGATATTCACACCCGCATAGACTTCTGGCTTTCGACCTCGCGCCTGTTTTCTTTGGTACAGGTGTGCAGCACGCTGCCAGCACCTACTCTGATCACTCTCCGGTTCTCCTTGCCATTAATGCGCCGGCGCGACGCCTTCCCCCTTTTACCTTGCGCTTTCCCCCATATGCGCTGATGGACGATGCTTTCAGGGAAGAGCTAGCTACTGCCATAGAAGACTATTTTGATACGAACATTGGCTCGGATTTGTTTTTGACAGTTTGGGAGGCGTTCAAGGCATATATACAGGGAGGAGCAACCACTAAGCACGCAGGTGTTGTCAAATCAATTAGAGGCCGGTTATCACTACTTGAGAACAGGCTCAGGGACATTGAGTCGTGGCTTATGCAAGATCCTAGCGCAGAACTTCTGCAAGACCTGGCTCAAACGCTCCGAGAATATAATGAGGAGGCTGATTCCAAGGTGAAATACTTAGGCAAGTATGCCGATGCGAGATCATATGGTGAGGGTGAAGGACCGGGAGCGGTATTAGCACGATTAGCGAAGCAGCGTAGACAATGCATGACATCCCCTAAGCCAAGATCCCCCATGACTGGGGACCTGTTGCCGGACTAACAGATTGCGGAACGTTTCCGAAGCTCTTATGTAGCGTTGTATGCATGTAGGGGACCGGTCCCGGAGGAACGCATACTAGATTACTTGACACATATCCAGCTGCCATGGCTGAATAACACGCATAGGGAGTTCTTGGTCAGGCCGTTCGAACGGGAGGAAGTAGTCTTGGCTTTCTCGTCAATGAGAGCAGGGAATGCGCTTGGCTGTGACAGCCTTACTGTAGCATTTTACAAATCGTACTCTGAACTGCTGATCCTAGACTTTTGATGCTAGTTGGGCAGATAGCGGAGGAGGCGACGAGTCCGCCCACAATGCAGGAAGCTATTATTGTGGCCATTCTCAAACCAGGAAAGTCCCCCGAGGACTGCGCCTCGTATCGCCCGCTCTCATTGCTCAATTTAGACCCGAAGATTTTCGCAAAAATCCTAGCTAACCGCCTCAGCCACTTGGTTACCAAACTGGTCGTCCTGGAGCAGACGGGCGCTGTCCCCATTCGCAATCTCACTTACAACTTACGGACTGTGTTTGCCGCATTCCAACACACTCGTCCAGAAGTATCTGCTGTCGCTTTTTTCGTGGATATGGAAAAAGCTTTTGATTCTGTAGAGTGGCCCTTTCTACGACAGGTGTTGGGCCGCATGGGGATGGGAGACCTCTTCCACCAATTGTTGAATACACTATATAACTCCCCTCAGCCCAGGTACGCATTGGCCAGATAACGGAGCCATTCAATATCGGCCGCGTTACCAGACAGGGCTGTCCCCTTTCACCCATTTTATATGCATTTGTTGCCAAACCCCTGGCTTGTGCATTACGTGAATACCACGGACACGAGGTATCCGCTTCCCCACATACAATCTTAGGGCCACCTACGCCGACTATACGCTTTTGTATGTGCGTAACCCAGAGGACAACCTCCAGACGGTGCTGCGCGAAGTTGTATTATTTAGTTCGTTATCGGGTATACATGTGAACTGGAACAAGACGTTAATGTTCCTGCTTACGCCCGCCACCAAGAGATTTGAATCGGAGTGTTCGAGGCATGTGGGCTGCTGAATTCATATCTGTGCATAGATCTCCGCCTAGTGTTGGGTCCGGATGATTGCACATTGTTGTCCTGGAAGAGTCTTCGAAGTATCACGAGATAGGTGGCTCCTCCCCTGGACTACAGTGCGCATGGGCATCGACTCCATCCCCAGATTGTTTTTTCCGCCATTGGGTTCGGATGTCTTTGGTTCCCTCTTGTCAGAATCGATAAAATTAACTTGACTTTACTCGAGACCAAAAGGTCTTTAGGACTTGTGTCGGTATTGTCTTGCGTTCGGCTTCGCAACTTTCCTCGGCTCCAAGCCAAGCTTGTACTTCTGCGTGCTTTCGGCGCGGAGGGCCTAGTCGACGCTCCAGACTCTTCGACCATCCATCATGGAACGAAGTCCATTCAAAAGATGTCCGGTGTATAACTCGAAGTACCCACACATCGATGTCCACCCGGTGTGCAACAAGTGCCTGTCGCCGGACCACGACGAGGCCAAGTGTATGGCCTGTTCGAGGTTCCGGTCCATGAAAACACTCAAGCTCCGTCGAGCTGTGCGCCTGGAGGCCCAGCAATCTGCACCGGCGCCTACGGACATTTTCGATGCTGGGGAGGTCGAGGATGAAGATATCCAGGACATCTCAGAATCTAACCCCGCGTCGGAGGTAGAGGACGACTACGACGCCGAGGCCGAAGATTTCAGTGAAGTCGTCGAGGAGGTAGGGGACGGCGACGGGGCCTTTGGGGCCATGGAGGATAGCTCGGACGAAGAGCTTCCTCAAACTGACTCCGGGGCCGTTCAAATAAATAAGGCCCAGGTCGAGGGATCGCCTTCAGGCCTTACCCGAAACCTTGTTGTGGGTTCCTCGGCCCCGCCTGCTGGCCCGGCCACGGACATTGGTACCGATTCACTCCCGGTGACACAGAAACCGAAAGTGAAATCTACGGTCTCGACGCCAGAGAAATCAAAAACCTTAAAGTGCGCATTGGATTGGTCGGATCGTAGACTTCGGAGGCCTCGGCGCCGAAGAAATCTAAGATGGCCGTCGAGCCGAAGAGCCACGTCAAAATGGCCGACCCGAAGGCTACTACGTCGAAGCCGAAAGTTAAGGGGTCAGGCGCGGCCGCATCGGCGCCGAAGACTGTCGACGCCGGCAAGGGTCGACTCGATCACAAGAAGACGGTCGACGACCCCAAGAGGTCTCTTACCGACCCGAAGAAGCGGCCAGACGACCCGAAGGCCCTCTCTGCCCCGCTTCCACACGACAAGGCCAAGGGAGCTGCGCCGAGTGTGTCGACTCCGAGGGGAACCTCGTGGGACTCCACTCCAAAACAAACATCTAAAGACTCTGTCGAACCGGCGCGTCCATCCGCCGCGTTCACAAAGATTACGGAGTCCCTACAGCGCATTAGGGACGGTGCCGCAGCAGTCGAGCCGAAGGACCCTCCGCCGGCCAAGCCTCTGGAGAAACCGGCAAAGGCGCCCACGCCGATCCTTTTCACCTTGCCGCCTAAAACGGCGCCGAAGGCTTTCGCTGCTAAATCAGGGGCCGGTGTGCCTGAGAAGGTATCTTCAACGCCGAAGGCATCGTTGGTGGTCCTCGGCCCACGGCCTCGACAACTTTCAGATGAAGAGTGTCAAGAACATTTCATCGACGCCGAAACGGGCAGGCTTTCCCTCCTGAAGAGGAAAATCACCCCGGAGCCCCAATTGGAGTCGTACAAGATCCCACTCAAACGGAAGATGGACTCTGCTGGTAATCCAGCCTTGGTGGAGCCCATTTCACCACAGGCTCACGAACTCTCGCCCACTCACTCCTATGTGGATGCTGGTGAGGGTGACGACTAGGATGAATACAGCTATCCCGTCTACACAGACGCAGAAGATGTGGCAGAGCCCTGGTCTGCTGGTGGTGAGCCTGGGGACCCGCATTCTGGGCAGGACCCTCAGCTCTTCTCCGCGAAAACCTCCCCCACTGAGGACTCTGCGGCTTTCAATGCCCCCATTGAGCAGGCAGCAGCCAATCACAATGTCGAGCTTCATGCTGACCCTGTGGACGTCGACTTCCTCTTTGACATCTTTTCTGTCAGAAAAGACTGTAAAAACACTGCCAATCCTGAAGGGTGTTTTAAAGCACGCTGCTGAGGTCTTCAAAGAACCCACCAGGGCGAGAGTCCTCAACCCAAGGATTGACAAAAAGTACAAGGCGGCGCCCACTGATCCAACTTATATTAAGGGGCAGTTGCCTTTGGACTCCCTGGTTGTCTCCAATGCCCGGAAGAGGGCCAACTCGCAGACTACGGGTGATGCTCCTCCCCCAGACAAAGAATCATAAGTCTTTGACGCTTCAGGGAAGAGGGTGGCAGCACAGGCAGCCAACATATGGCGCATCTCTAACACACAGGCGCTCCTGGCGCGTTATGACAGGGCACACTATGATACCCTAGAGACCCTTTTGCAACACCTACCAGATCAATATAAGGAAGGGGCTGAAATGTTAATACAGGAGGGGAAGCTGATCTCCAACGCTTCCATAAAGTGCGCTCTGGACGCGGCTGACACCGCCGCACGCGCGATTAACACTAGCGTTATCCTTCGTAGACATGCATGGCTACGGATATCTGGGTTCAACCCGGACATTCAAACCACCATCTTGAACCAAACAGTCAACCCAGATCACCTGTTTGGCCCAGAGGTTGATACCACCCTTGAGAAGATGAAGAAGGTGAAGGACACCGACACTGCAAAATCCATGGGTGCCTTGCAGTCCCAGCAGTTTCGGAGTGGGTCCTTTTGTCGCTCCAATATTAGAGGCACCTCAAGGGGTCAACTTTCGCAGTCCGCGCAGTTCTACAAAGGCAACACCCAGACTACTTATGCCAACAAAGGTCGAGGTGGATACCGCGGCAACAACGCCAAGGGCAGAGGACGTGGCAACAACAGCTCCAGGTCCTCTACCGCCAACAAATAGTGACGCATTGTCACTGCCCCCCGACCACACAACACCGGTCGGGGGAAGACTCCAGCAGTTCCTGCCCGTGTGGAAGTCCATCACCACGGACAGGTGGGCCAGAAAGCTTATCCAATTTGGTTATTGTCTGGAGCTCACATCCACTCCACCCAACATACCCCCAAGGCACCGTCCTATGTCCGGCGAGCATTTGCACTTATTGCAGCAGGAGGTTGCAGTCATGCTGCGAAAAGGGGCAATAGAGCTTGTTCCCTTGCAGGAAAGAGGCTCAGGAGTTTACTCCCTGTACTTCCTGATTCCAGAGAAGGACGGACCCCTCAGGCCCATCCTGGATCTCAGGCCCCTTAACTTTTACATCCTGTCCGAGCATTTCCACATGCTAACACTGCAGCAAGTTCTCCCACTGCTTCAACAGGGGGACTTTCTGGCAACTCTGGACCTGAAGGATGCGTACTTCCACATTCCGCTACATCCTTCACACAGAAAATACCTCCGGTTCACCATCCAAAACCAGCACTACCAATTCAAGGTTTTGCCTTTCGGGGTCACCACGGCACCCAGGGTATTCACAAAGTGCCTGGCGACGGTGGCGGCGCATCTGAGACGTCAAAACATCCACGTCTACCCCTATCTGGACGACTGGCTCATTCCGGCGAAGTCGGCCCAGCAGTGCGCAGACCATGTGTCCCACACCATTCACCTCCTGCACGATCCCATCTCCAGCCTGCCCACATACGGCAGTATCTGGGTGCGATCATAGGCACTCTGGCGGCCACAGCCCAGCCAAATTCAGTGAGAGTATGCAGCATTCAATCGCTGATCCAAATGTTCAGACCTCAACACTCGCTTCAAGCAAGAGTGTTCATGCAGTTGATAGGCATGATGGCCTCCTGCATCTCCATTGTCCCGCACGCCAGACTACATATGCGTCCGCTTCAGGAGTGCCTAGCACGTCAATGGACTCAGGCTCACGACCAGTTGAAAGACCTAGTGTTGGTGAGCGGTCGGGCATACAACTCTCTGCATTGGTGGAATCCACGAAACGTTTGCAAGGGCCGACCGTTCCAGGAGCCTGTGCCAGAGATTATCCTGACCACGGACGCCTCTCTCCAGGGATGGGGAGCGCATGAACTCCAATACACTGTGCAGGGACTGTGGACGCAGCAACAGGGGAAGATGCACATCAATGTTCTAGAACTGATGGCGATCTTCATGGCACTGAAGGCTTTCAAAGTACATCTATGCAACAAGGTCGTGTTGATTCGGACGGACAACATGACGGCAATGTACTACATTCAAAAGCAGGGAGGCACACACTCTCCGCAGCTGTCTCATCTGGCTCAGAGCATGTGGAAGTGGGCCATTCAGAGGAACATCTTCCTCATGGCAGAGCACCTCCCTGGCAAGGACAATCAGATGGCGGACCTGCTCAGCAGGCACAGCCACCAGATGCACGAGTGGGAGATACATCCATCAGTACTCCAGCCGTACTTCCAAACGTTGGGGTCATCCAGAGATAGACCTGTTCGCCACAAACGAGAACGCAAAATGCCAAAGCTTCGCCGCCAGGTTCCCACACCCACAGTCGCAGGGCAATGCGATATGGATGAACTGGTCAGGCAAATTTGCGTACGCTTTTCCCCCAGCACCTCTGATACCGCTGGTGGCACGCAAGCTCAGGCAGCAAAGGAGGGCGAGAGTGTGGAGAATGCGCTTTAAACGCGTAGTTAGTTAGTTCCTATAGGTAAACAAAATGTGTATCATGAGAACATGACGAACCCTTATGGGAATTAGTATCCACAGGAAAAAGGAAACCGTGGAAATATACTCGTACCTTATTGGGCTCATAAGGGGGCCATGACCGGGAGGAGAATAGATTGAAGCTGTAACGCTCGAAAAAGGAAGTCCGGCGGGTGCACCTATAGAGAGAGTCATGAAAAACCAAGCGGTGTGGTGTAATTCTCTTCTATTCGATTTTGGTGTGTTTCAAAGAAGGAACAATAAACTGTTTTCCATAACAAGGATTCTACTCCATTGCAAATTTTTTTCTTGGCACACCGCTATCTATTGACTTTGAAACATTGTTGATGTGCATATTTTACCATTGTTACAACAACCAGAAACTACAGACTTCATTGCTATTTTCCTAGAGCAGGGGCTTTTGTTGTTTTTGTGCATTTTGTGTGGATTTCTGATCCACCTTTGAGCGGTTACGAGCGATTACCGCCCGCCCCTTTGCCTGGAAACTGATACCTTATAACACCATAATACCCTGCGGTCACTCGGGTGTGCGCCTATCCTAATCTGGAATACCTTAAACCCTCCCAGTAGATCAACAGGCAGCAATCGATGACTCTCACCCTGGTTGCTCCAACGTGGGCTCGCCAACCATGGTACACCAGGTTTCTAGAACTGTCCGTGGTACCGGATCAAAGGCTACATCTCACACCCAGCCTTCTGACGCACAGCCATAGCGACATTCAGCACCCAGATCCGCAACAGCTCAACCTGGCGATCTGGCTCCTGAAGTCCTAGAGTTTGGCTACCTAAACTTACCTCCCGACTGCATGGACATCATTCGGGAGGCTAGGAAGCCCACTACTAGAGCATGCTGTGCGGCAAAATGGAAGCGGTTTGTCCTTTATTGTGCAAACCACGGCATTAACCCGCTGGATGCTTCTATTCAGAACATCATCTGTTACCTTTTCCATCTGTACAAGTGTAATCTGGCCTATACTTCAATTTGCATTCATCTGTCTGCAATGGTCGCTTATCTCCAAAATAGACAGCACCTTTCACTCTTCAAGGTGCCTGCCATCAAGGCTTTTTTGGAAGGCCTCAAACGAGTCATTCCACCACGTACTCCACTAGCCCCTGAGTGGAACCTCAATGTGGTTCTGACCAGGCTGATGGGTCCTCCCTTTGAACCACTGCATTCCTGCGAGATTCAGTTCTTGACATGGAAAGTGGCTTTCCTCGTAGCAATTACATCGCTACGGAGGGTTAGTGAATTACAAGCCCTCACAATCCAAGAGCCATTTATCCAAATTCATTCAAACAGGGTGGGGCTCCGCACTAATCCTAAGTTTCTGCCCAAGGTTGTGTCTCAGTTCCACATCAACCAAACAATCAAATTGCCTGTTTTCTTTCAAAATCCTGAATCATTGGCGGAGCGGATGCTCCATACCCTTGACGTTAAACGGGCCCTAATGTATTACATTGATAGGACCAAGGATTTTAGAAAGACTAAGCAACTCTTTGTCGCCTTTGCACCACACCACAAAGGTAACCCTATTTCCAAGGCTGGTATTGCTAGGTGGATCGTTAAATGTATCCAGATCTGCTATCTGAAAGCTAAGCGTACTCTTACCATTCCACCAAGAGCCCACTCCACCAGAAAGTTGGGGGCCTCTATGGCATTCCTTGGAAACATTCCTTTGGAAGACATATGTAGAGCAGCCACATGGTCTACCACACACACATTTACTAAGCATTACTGTGTTGATGTGCACTCCAAACAGCAGGCAGCTGTAGGGCAGGCTGTTCTCAAAATACTTTTTCAAACTGCTGCAGCTGGCACGGGCGGCCGCCGCTAATGGAGGGGCTGCTATGTATTCTATGCACAGATATGAATTCAGCAGCCCACATGCCTCGAACCGAATATGCTACTTACCAGTATGCATCTGTTCTTGGCATGTAGGGCTGCTGACATTCATATCGCCCGCCCTCCTCCCCGGCGCCTGTAGAAGCTGCAGTATTCACATATACTCATAGCATGGTCATCATTCACTGAGTTTCACTCCATCTTGGCCACAATGGCTAAAAACAATCTGGGGATGGAGTCTATGCCCATGCGCACTGTAGTCCAGGGGAGGAGCCACCTATCTCGTGATACTGCGAAGACTCTTCCAGGACAACAATGTGCAATCATCCGGACCCAACACTAGGCGGTGATCTATGCACAGATATGAATGTCAGCAGCGCTACATGCCAAGAACAGATGCATACTGGTAAGTAGCATATTCGATCCTATTCAGTGGACCTCAGACTCTGTGCGATATTTGGGAATTCGGCTGCATACAGACTCTGAGGTGGTCCTCAAGGAGAATTACGGAGTGGCGGTTTCTAAGCTAGAAGATGACGTGAATAAATTGATAAACCTCCCCTTGTCGCTGATGGGCCGCATTTCCTTATTGAAGATGGTCTTCCTCCCACGCTTCTTGTTCCTATTTAGTAATATACCTATGGTATTGTCTGGAGCCTTTTTTCGACAACTATACTCGCTTGTACTGAGACTGGCGTGGGATGGGAAGCAGCCTAGAGTGGCATGGGATATACTCATCTGCCCCTATGAGGAGGGGGCGCTGAACGCCCCGGATTTGGAACTGTACAATCGCGCAGCACAGGTTGCGCATGCGTTTGGCTGGATCCATGGTCCGGCGGATGCCCCGCACCTGTGTATTGTCGCAGACCCGACTCCGCTCCCGGCGTTAATGTCTCGGCCCAGGGACCGACGGACGGGCATACTTGACTCCCTGAATGTTGTGACACATGCATGGCATCATTTGATGGACGCGCAGGCCTGTTCTCTGCTATATGCACCACTTGCGCGGCTGGCCTGGTGTTCGTGGCTTGACCCCTGCAATGATAGGGGAGTGCTATCTGCACTCGACACCTTGGAGATTACACAGGCAGGTGACTTGATTGTAGACGGCAAGGCTCGAGTCTGGTGGGAGATTTCCCCAGAGGGCGAACCAGCTCCCCTCTTCCCTCGCTTTCAGTTCCACAGAGTCTCATGCATTGAGGGAGCTGCTGGGGGAGGATATGACTGAACCACCAACGGTTTTGGCTTATGACTTCATAATTAATGCCAAGGCCCCACTCTCCCGTGCTAAAGCGGGTGGCCGCACTCAAAAAACAGCCCCGTGGTATAGTGATTTTTTTTTTTTTTTTTTTATAACATCGTTTTTTTGCAGAACCAAATCTAACATACATATTACGATTATGGGCATTGCACTTCTGCATCAACTAGGTGGAGAATTTGCTTGAGCGAATCATGTACACAGCCAATAAGCCAACATCCCAAAGGCCGGGCGGCGTCAACTCGTTATTCACCCTTCATAGTTGCCCCCGATTTCTTGTATTCCGTGTGCTAGGATATCGGCGGTCTGCTTTTATATTTTCGCCCCTCCCCCTCCCCCTCCCTTCCAGCCCGCCCTGAGCCCCAACACCGCCCCCCCCCCTCCTTCACCCTCCCCACCAGTGCCTGCGCCTGGATTTCTAAGTTGCGTGTGTTCTGGTGTTTGCAAGGAGGAATGTATCATCCGTTTACAGTGTGTATCTGGTGTGCTGGTGGGATCCTCCGTTTCGGAGTCAGTGTATCCCCCCCTCCTCCTCTCCCGTACCATCTCGGAGCGCCTGCACTAATGTCTCCCATGCTGTCGCCCTTTCTAGCGCCTTTTCATCTGCAGTGCGTCTGGCTAGTTGATACCGCAGGGTGCTTTCGCTCGCCGCCCATTTAAGACATTCATTATACCACCGTTTGTATGTGGGCCCTCTCCTGGATTTCCAATTCCTAGTGATTTCCCGCTTTGCTAGAATCAACCCCATGTCTATAAACTTGCTAGTCGTCTTATTCTTGGGAAACCAGTGCAGTATCACTACCGCTTTAGTGTAGTGTAAGTCCCTGTCCGTAGCGTTATTCAATGCCTCCCCGATCCCCTGCCAGTAGTCCCTCAGTTGGGGGCAATCCCACAGCATGTGTCCCAAATCTGCCTCTACAGCATTGCATCTAGGGCAAGCCGCGTTTTCCACACACAAGTATTTCCCCAGCTTCCCCGGGGTGAGGTATGCCCTATGGAGAATGTAGAAATGTATAAGTTGGAATCTGGCGTTTCTCGTGCTTTTTCTACGTCGCCGTAGAATTTACGCCCAGGTGGTGTCAGGGATCTCCATCTGTAGATCCAGTTCCCATTTAGCCTTCAGTGCCGTGAGTGGTTGTAGGGTTTCCCGCAGCATTCGGGAATAAAGGCAGGTAACTGCCTTGTAAGTACCGGCTGCCATCATTGTGTACTGGCATGCCATAGAAGTAGCGGGTTCCTGCAACCCCTCCCCCCAGTGCTCCTGCATGGCTCCGGTCACAGCAGCATGCATCAGGCAGTCCCCTCTAGGCAGATCGAATCGTTCTTGCAGGGTCTGGAACGGGAGTAATACCCCGTCCTCATAGAGGAGCACAACACCTGTAGGCCTGCATCTTCCCAACCCTGCAGTCGCGACCAGTCCCTGCCGTGAGGGAGTGCCGTCACCATCCCCAGTGGGATCTCCGGTGCGTACATTCTGCGAACTCCCGCTCTCCGGCGCGCTCGGTTCCAGCAGAGCCTAAACGTCTGCTCCTCCAGGGATAGGTCTCTGACGAGGAGCCTCTGATGTAGGGTAATGTATGCAAGCACATGCCGTGGGGTGCCCTCGTCTCTGTCCGGTTCCGGACCCCGATAGACCCTCGCTATTTCTTGTTTGAAGGCCTGTAATTGAGCCGCCAGGTAGTAACATTCAAAGTCGGGTGCTGCCATGCCCCCCTCATCCTTGGGTCGGAGTAAAGTGTTAAGCGCTATCCTGCGTCTACCTGCACCCCATAGAAAAGCTATCACCAGTGATCTTAACTGTCGGAAGATTGAGTTCGGTATCCATATCGACAGTGTGCGGAAGTAGTAGAGCAGCCGCAGGAGTGCTATCATTTTTAGGAGGGAGATACGGCCGTCATCGAGAGCGTAAGAGTGGCCTAAAAGGCCATGCTCCCCTTCAACGCATTAATGCAGCGGACCACATTGCCATCCAACATGTCTGCCGCCGAGTGGTATATATACACTCCTAAATAGTGTAGACAGCTAGGTTCCCACTTAAGTATCCGGAGGTTGGCAGGTTGTTCCTCCCCCTTCTTCACGGAAATAAACAGGATTTGGTCCAGTTAACCTTCAGGCCCGACAGCCTCCCGAAAATTCTGAGGAGTCGCTTTGCCCCTCCAGTTCCTCGTCCACATTCGCTAAGAACAGAAGGTCGTCTGCATATAACGAGATGGACTGTGGCAGTCCTCTATAAACGAGGCCCTTGTAGTAGCGCCCCGCCCGAGCCTCTGACGCAAAGGGTTCCATCGCCAATGCAAAAAGCAGGGGCGACAGCGAACACCCCTGCCTGGTTCCACGGCCCACTCGATACTGACTCGATATGAGAGAGCCTATCCGAACCTGCGCCGTGGCAGCTGTGTATAACACTTTGGTCCAGCCAATATAATTATCTCCCAGGCCGAGACACTGCATCACTCTGTAGAGATACCCCCACTCTAGGCTGTCAAACGCCTTCTCAATATCAATAGAGAACACCAGGGGCACAGTCGCTTCCGACAGTTGGTCCTCGAGTAGTCATGTTAACCTACGTATGTTGTTGGTAGTATTCCTAGTGGGAATGAATCCTGATTGGTCTCTATGTATCAGCTCTGTCATGTGGCTCAGCAGGCTGTTGGCCAGTATTTTGCTCAGGATTTTATAGTCCGTCGTCAACATGGACAACGGACGATATGAGGAGAGTTTTCTGCTCTCCCTCCCAGGCTTCAACAGCGGGATCATTAGGGCTTCACGCATGGACTGAGGCAGCCTCCCCTCCGACTTCGCTTCATTATACACCGCTTGGAATTGTGGCGCTAGAAATTCCAGGTACCTACTATAAAACTCTATAGGCAGGCCGTCTAATCCCGGAGTTTTGTTCCGATCCATCTGTTTCACTGCACTCCCTATTTCCCCTAGTGTGATGTTCCTGCCCAAATCATCTGCCTGCTCTTGTTCCAGCCTCTGCAATTGCAGCCCCTCCAGAAAGGCGTCAATTTCAGCCTCTTGGCCTTCCGATCCGCTTTCATACAGCCTCTCATAGTATGCTCGGAACCTATCGAGGATCTCTGTTTGGGTATTGTAAATGTTTCCCCCTTCATCCTCAATAGCCAAAATCGGGTGGCTGCGCCTAGTTGGATTGGCAAGCCAGGCGAGCATCGTTCCCGCTTTGTCGCCCTCTGCATGCGCCTTAGTTAGGTAGATCTTGTGATCAAAACTCCGTAGCCGTTCCATTTCTACCGCTACTGCTTCTTTGGCTTTGCTAACTGCTTCTTGGAGCTCGAGGTGATTAGGGCGCTCTCGTTCAATTTTCCGCAGTTCCTAGGTCTTTTGGGCCTACCCCCAGGCCTCGTGTGGCGCAGCGGGGGTACCAGGTGTTCACCAGTGTTCAGATAAGGCCTCGCATGTGCCCAGCTCAGGTAGAGCGTCCAGCCTATTGCGACCCCGCAGGTTGACGCTTGAGGTGCTGCCCTTCCTAAGTTTGGGGTTCGAGTGCTCGCCGTCCCCTACTGAAAGTTGGGCTGTGCTCCGGATGCAGGGCTCAGTGTAAACTGCTCCTCTGGGCAATCAGGGGGGAATCCTCCTCTCTCCAGTCGATGCAGTGTCGTGGGGGGTTCTCGGAATCCTTCTTTGTTTGCGAGGCCTTCAGCTTTCGTTTCTCGGAGTTGCTGCTATCTTGGGTGCGCCCCGGGGAAGTCCGCCACTCGTTGATCGCCGTCTCTCCCAAATGGAGTAGGGGATGTCGTGCACGATCTCCTCGGTTATGGGCTCCCAGCGTCCCTCTTGGCACTTCCCCCAATTCTGCCGACTCACTATTTTTACTCTATAAAACTCTCTCGGGTGGGAAACCAGCCATTGCCCCAGACGATTGTTCGGTGGAATCCTGAGATCGGATCGCAAACTTTTTTGCAGAGAAAGTAGCAAAAATTTACTTGGCGTTTCCTAGTCACCCCATCGCGGGGACGGAGTTTGAGGGAATGGGGGGATAGACACATACTGACCAACTGGGTCACCCCATCCCCGGAAGCCCTCCTAAAGATCTGTAGATCCGTCAAGTCAAGCTCCCCACAGGACCCCCCCACCCCGAAACTGCTAGTTGACAGCTTGCCAGTGCTGGAACCGTACATCAGATACCTGCTAAACATGTCATTTAGGACTAAGATCGTGCCCAGAGATTGGAAACGGGCAGTGGTTCTACCTCTAAGGAAGAAACCTAACATCAGCTTCGAAAAGGTGGAGAACCTCCGACCTGTCTCCCTTCTGCCATACCAGGCCAAAGTGGCGTAAAAGACGGTAAACATACAACTGATGGGTTTCGTGGAAAAGGCTGCCCTCTTGCACGACACCCAGTTTGGTTTCCGTCCCCGCCACTCAACTGAATCAGCGCTTCTGATGGCTGTGGAGACCCTACGTCAGGGGGTGGATGAGGGGCACACCATGGCCCTCATCCTATTGGACCTGAGTGCAGCATTCGACACTGTAGCTCACACCACCTTGCCACAGTGTCTGAATAGCGGCGGGATATCTGGTGTGGCACTTGAATGGATCCAGTCCTTCCTAACAGGGAGAGGCTTTCAGGTCCGCCAGGGAGAATATTATTTTAGGGAAATCAATTTGGGCCAGGGCGCACCACAGGGCTCATCCCTGAGCCCCACCCTATTTAATCTTTATCTCCCCGGTGGCACCTATCGTTGAGAGCCATGGTTTAAGCATAGTGTCCTACGCTGACGACACGCAGTTGGTTATCTCCCTCTCACGCGCGCCCGGTCTTGCGGTGGACAGATTCAGAGCTTGCATGCAAGAACTATCAACCTGGATGTCCACCAACTGCCTTAAATTAAATGGTGCTCGTGGTGGGGGGGGAAACCCATCTGTCTGGTTGTCGGCGTGGTGGCCTTCATGCTTGGGCGAGGTTCCAACACCCTGTCAGGAAGCCAGGAACCTTGGGGTCTGGCTTGACGCAGACCTATCCTTCGGACCGCAGATAGACCGCGTGGTGGGTGTTTGTTTCAGCGCCCTAAAAAGTCTGCGGAAGGTTTTAGATCTCCTTCCTATGTCAGCCCGTAGGACACTGGTGCATGCCCTCGTCACATCGCGCCTAGACTACGGTAATCTGCTGTGCCTGGGAGTGACCAGTAAGTCAATAAACCGCCTCCAGGTGTTGCAAAATGCGGCAGCCCGCCTGATTCTAAAATTTCCCAAAAGATCTGCTTCTAAAGCAGCTCTTCACACCCTTCACTGGCTCCCAGTAAGGAGTAGGGTTGAGTTTAAGGCCCTTTGCACTTGCCATCGAATCCTTACTGGGAAGGCTCCAGTGCCGCTTCAGAGTCTGGTCACCAGATACGCGCCCATGCGTGCCCTGCGCTCTTCCTATGGAGGACTATTAAAGGTCCCCAGGATAAGAAAGGCAAGCATGGGAGGCAGATCCTTCCGCTACCTGGCGGCGAAAAGCTGGAATGCCCTACCTATGGACCTTCGCCTGGAGCCATCTGAACTTGGCTTCAGAAAGAAGTTAAAAACTCACCTTTACACACGGTAATTCCGAGCAGACCTTGAAGCCCAGCCGGTAGATTCCATCTGTCTTAGCGCGGGGACATGCTAGCTGAGCGTAACCAGGCGCTTTACAAAATTCCCTTAATAATAATAATAAATTGATAACAAATCTGTACCGCATCACGCTTGCGGAGCGAACAATGGACTATACCAACCCCCGATTGGCGTGACAGACGGACCTGGGGGTTGAGCTGCCTGAGGATGCTTGGAGGTACTGCTGCGCGAATGTTAAGAGGGTGTCGATTAACTGACGTCATCTGCTGCTACATTTAAAATTCCTGAACAGGGTCTATTACACCCCCGAACAGCTGTTAAGATATGGGCTGCGGGACAGCCCTGGATGGGAGATGCGGATTCCAGGCGGCCGCTTTCCTACACTTGGCCTGGCTATGTCCGAGGATTTCGAATTTTTGGTGTGCGGTCTATAGGGAAGTAAATAGTCATAGGCTTGTCACTAACTGCATCCCCTCTACTAAAGATATTCCGCCTGAACAAAGGAGGCTTGTTGATATTGTAGGAGAGTAGGGTCTGCAATCCTATGATCACCCCAGATTTTTGCTTTTTGCTTCACTGGTTTACGACTTCCCTGGCTGTGGGCCTGCTAATCAGACCCACAGCCTAGCTGTTCTCTCACTAAATTGACACGTGTACCTTAGGTGCATTTACCAATTGGTACTGGGCCACCTTGTCAGACCCTGTAACTCAGGGCATAGGTGTACCCAGGGCCTACCAGGGGCTGCAGCATGTATTGTGCCACCCCTGGCTGGCCATCTAAATCTGACACAACTGGCTGCACGACAGCTGGGGCAAGGTGGTGTAATCACCCCTTGCTGTAGATATAGTATACCTATGTCTAACCCTAAAATGGACACATAGATTCCTATTAGTCACTCCTATGGCAGGCCTTAACAATCCTGAAGGCAGAGTGCTTGGAATCATGTGAGATGGTGCTCTGGCATGAGCTGAGCCCGTTTGCAGCTTGCGGAACCAAGTCCTAATAGCTGTTCTAAGATAACGCATACCATATACTCTTAAGTGCATTATAATCCTCGCGGTTATATGCCAACTCTGGTATCGCTTTATCAAAACATGTCGAGTAAGGTGTCATACGATTTGGAATACTAACCCCTCGCCAATTCTGGCGACGGGGTTAGCATTCCACCCTTCTAGAGGGACACGACATGTGTGTAACTGTGAACCCCGGTTAAAGTTAACTCGAGCCTCAGCATCACAAAATGGATGCTGCCACCACAGACACAAGTCTGACCTCCTGCTGCTGGGAGTCCTTCCAGCGAGGAGAGCTTGGACAAAGGGCTTCCTGTCAGGGGCGGTGCTAGCACCATCCCAGACAGGGTTTTGTGTATCCTGGGTAGGCCGGGCTGAATAGGAAGGTGACTGCAAGTGGCACCCCGGTGCTCACTATGCATAGGTCGGCTAGAACCAGTTCCAGGGGCACACCAGCCCCTGAGCTGGGGAAAGTCCGGCATGGGAGAGGGGTGTAACCACCCCCCTTCCTGGTCCCACCCATGGGCAGGACCTAGTCCCGTACCAGCCCCTTTCTTTAGTATAAAGGTGGGAGCGGGGACCCTTCCAAATTAGATCATCTTTGAATCCTGAAACTACTTTCTACGAAAGGAACTCAAGACTTCTTCCTAAGATTTCTCCCTTGTGACCAAGGAGTAGTCACCCTGCATCTGCGGGCACCAACTAAGTAACCTGCGGTTTGCTGCACGTCCTTCCTCCGGAATCAGACCGACCAGCACGACGAGACCCGGCTTCCCTGGCACCTCTGACCTCTACCTGCATCATCAGCCCAGCTGAGATTCGTGGGTGTGATGAGACCTCGAGGGACCGGCCATCTTCAGAACTGCACTACACTTATCCAGCACGACCGCCGAGGGATCCTCGAATGAGTGCTTTGGGGTTTGAGAAGCCCTAACCCTGAGCAGCTCCAGCACCGAAGTCCAGCCCCCCAGCATCCACGAGATCTGCGTGGGGCCCTTCTGCTCTTTGCTGCTCACCGCGTTGTCCGGCCACTTGCCTGCTGGCTTGTAGCCCTCTTGACGACGAACGACGACACTTCCATCGCTGGTCTGGTTGCTCCAGACTGGCCCTTGCTCCCCTCCAACAGAGGAGCACCCCGGACCCTCCTGGTCCACTCCAGACGCCATTTTGAGTCCACCGCGTGGGCTTGCATTTGCCAAGAGTTGTTCCCCCTATCCTGGGTCCAGCATCGCCGACGACAGATACCTTCGTGGGACAGCTCGCACCTCCATCCTGGTCGCCGACAACGCCTCCTGGTCCGAGAGACTGCAGAGCCCAGCGTCGCCCACTCACCTGGTCGAGGTGACTCCATCCGGTGCCATCCTGGTGCCCATCTAATCACTGGCTAGTGATTCAGAACTTGGTCCCCTCTGCTTATAGGTACTCTTCAGCTGATCCAGCCCTTGGATCGGCCCGGAACATCTTCACTGGTCGCCTGCCAGCAACTTCCACTTCAGGCTCCTGGTTCATCAACGAGGATTCCCGACGACACTTGAACCCTATGCAGCCGCAGCCCCTGGGCTAGGTAAAAAGAGTACCACGGTGCTCCAGCGTAGACCAACTCTCGAAGTGTCTAGATCCACTTTCGTTTTTGACCTACCTAGTCGGGTTCGCCCGAGAACACTAACTTTGTAATTTCTAGCAACCATCGACTTTGTCCCGCATTACGCGTGAGAGTTCCCACTCTGCACACGACGTCCCTAGGCCTCCTGCTTCTAATCTAAGGGTTCAGCATTGTAGGCCTAGCGTTTCTAAAGTCTTTGAGAGTAGTACTTACCTGCTAGTAATTTCGCATTCCACTTCCAGAGTATATGGTTTTTCGTACCCCACGGGCATTTGTGTAAATTGTGCGACCTTCAGTATTTCTTTAAGAGCTTTGTATTGTGCTTAGCACCCTGTCCTCATAAAGAGTCCAGGGCTGTTGTGTTCTAAATAAATATCCTTTTATTTTCATAACAACTTGTGTGGTGTCCTTTCACTTGGTTTTCAAGGGGTATATGTGATGGTATAACAGCTGGCTTAACACGCCCTCTAGAGTTTAGCCTAAAGACGGCTCTTGTCCATGCTACTAGGATAGCTGGTCTATAAGGTTGACTTACAACCAATCATCAATAAGGGTCGTTTGGACTGATGCATAGTGATCACTTGAATAGTGAGCACTGCATATCAGGCAAACTTCTCACAGATATGGCCTTTTTTGTCGCCAAGAAATGTGTGGCGCCTACCTGGATGCAGAGACGGACTCAGACACTAACACAGTGGTCACGTGATATGCTATAATGCTGCACCCAAACTGAGCTGTATAGTGAGTTATTACCGCCACGAAATCGACCGAAGAACTTTTGGGCACTTTATTTAGAGAAAAGATCTACACAGGCAGCTACAAATACGGATGCGCTTGATACAGACCAGGCGATGAAAGACTCATTACACCACACTAACGGAGAGACACTTGCATAAGGGGACCACAGCCGACACACTATCTCTATAGCTTAGACCTGAGCTGGGGGTGTGGCGGGGATGGAGGGGTGGCTTGAGGGTAAGCCTTACCTGTCTGCCAATTTGGTTTACTGTGTTTGGATTCTCTGTTGGATTGCACTGTGCATGATGTAACGTTAGTGTACTGCTAACATACTCTTCCTGCTTTACAATTGTCTCATGGGATTGTTTGATTTCGAAATGCCAATAAATATATTTCTTTTTAAAACAAAACAATGCTGACCAACAATTTCCGATCTATCGGCTTTACCAATGCTCGTTTATTTCTATGTTTCCCATAATCTTATTAAAACTGGTTATACTGATTTTCCATTAGGAATATTTGTGGGAACTACTAGCATACATTAACACATTTCACCAAATGTTGCTGCAAAAAAACAGTACCTAAAATGTTAGAGTTTAGCAGAATGTTTTTGAACATTTTATTTTGAATGCAAAGAATAATCAATCTTGCTTTCAAGTTTCTGCATATGTTTGCATCTAATCAGAGCATTCTGGGAGCAGTATACATAGCCTCATATTGCTAAAGATTGAAAACGTGTACACATTTTAATACTAGAACCACTGTCAGTAGTCTAGTCTGAGCTTACAACATGTACTTAGATCGCTCACCCTAATAATAAAAGTTTTGCAATAAGGCACCATAAATACAAGTTTAAACAGCATTAACACATGGACACAAATATTACCTTAACAGACAATGCCTTTCCCTTATTAATAATGTGGTACTGTAAACTGGCAATCAAAGGGTGTGTGATGTATTGGGTTGGGCCTACTTGTCCCAAGGACAAATAACACATGAAGACGTGTTGCCCTTGACCCCAAACAATATGTCCCGGGCGTCTGGCTATAGGAATTCCACATCCCTGTGGGTTACTTTAATGCAACCTTAGAGTTTAAAGGCCGAGCCATTGAAACAGAAATGGATCCTTTGAATTTCAAATTATAATTTGAAAACTGAAAATAGAAAAAATAAAAAATGTGTTGACATTCAGGGAACGGATATATACCAAAATTGGCTTGGTGTAGTCTGCTAAGATCCGTCATGCTAATATTTGTGAAATTGTTAAGGGGAAAAGGGGGGGGGCAGTTGCATAATTGTTTAGTAGTCAAAGTTGTTTTCCCATTTTAGACCTCATTTTTGATTGCTGTCACCTGCATCAAAAACCGCTTAATATATTTATACTAAACTTGGCAAGAAAGTAGAAAATTAATTAGTAAGCATTCTTTAATTGGTCTGGTGTATATCCGTTTAGTAGTTTCAGATATTAAAATGTTGCCTCCTGTGCTTAAAATAGTTAACTCCTTTACATCACAGTTGTTTAAAATGAAGGGGTTTTCCTGCCATATTGAAATTTGTAGTTTGGGGAAAAAAAGGAAATTCCTTATTTTTCTGCAGCATTTTGGGGAGGAGGTATGGGGCAGCGCTCCAGTCCATAGGTGTAATTAAGGGCACTGAGAAATGTGAAGAAATGGCAAACAAACCAGAAACTAAATGGATGTGCTGTGATTAAAATTGCGATTTTATTGTAAATTGTGATCTTATGGCTGCCATATTATGAGTAGCAATAAATGAGCTATTTTGTACTGTAAATTACGATTTTAAAATTGTGAATTTTCAATCGAATAAACAAAGTAAAAAAAATATTTCCAACTAAATAAAAATTAGTGAAATAATTTGCTACATGCACCATATACAGGAAAGCTTCAGTACTGTGGACATCAATTATAAGCATTACTAGGCACAAAGACAACAAGGTGTGATTCTCATTCTGCATCGCCATCCTAATATTCGTGGAAGTTCAATGTAAGAAAACATTTGGCTCTCCCTTGTACTTAAAGAAAATAATATCTATGTGATAGATGCCCATTGGGGGTATTTGTGCTCACCTACATAGTGTATCAGTGTAGGGTCCGTAGTGGAGTTAAAGAGTGGAGTAAAAACTGCATCATCCCCTTGCTGCTGAGAATGATCCGTTTTAGTCCCTCTTCCTAAAAGGGTAGGGACGTTTTTATTCTTGTTGCAAGCAAACTTTAGGACAATGATACATTACCTCCTACTTCAGTGATGTATAAATGCAGCGTAGAAAATTGCGAAATCTGTTGATGTTAACCATGAATGCAGAAAAGTTTTGAGCAGTGAAATATCTCCCCAAAGTGATCAGTAGCAGGTCAGCAATCCTCAGCAAAGTGTTGTGTAGAGGGCAAATGACAACGAGCATAATCAACTACTTTGTGACTTCTAGTCTGGCTATGTTTCATATCTTTTGCCAGTGGCAGAAAACACAAAATAGCAAAACTACTTCCATTCATTTGTTTATAGCCAGGGTCTGCAGTTCAAGGGTGTGAGGAAAGGAGATTTGACCTTTTAGAAACTGAGGAAGAAAGTATCTGTTTTCCTGTGACTCCTCTAATTGTATTTAGCATTCAATAGTTCAGACTGGATTCATGTGATGCAGACTTGAGTTATGGCAGTGATGGTGTACAAACCTTTTGCAGTGAACATCGGTAAAATGTTTCCAAGTAAGTTATCAACCGTACTTAGGGCCTGATTAGGAGTTTGAGAGTGTGGCGCTGGGACTGCCCTGCCACTGCATCACCAAAACGTGTTTGTACTGTTGCCATATTATGAGCATATGAGCTGCAGATCACACACTAGTGCATAGGTCGCCATCTGGGGGTGGGCCCGAATGATTACACTTTGTTGTTGTCCTGGAAGAGTCTTTGTATGGTGGATAACTCTTCCTCTGGAGCATAGTGCGCATGGGCATCGACTTCATCTGGCTCGGATGTGTTTGTCGCTCGGTCCTGTTACCGATCTCCTTTCGACGCCCATTCCTTGATTTCTACCGCCGGTATCGTTTTCGATCACACTTAAATTCATACTCGTGTCGAAAAATCCTGCACTTCTCGATTCCGGCGATCTTCGGGGCCGTTGGGCCCAACTGCGCCAGTGGACCTTCGGCTCATGGAAAGAACCAGATAATATTCCTGGATCATAAGACTATCCTTGGGAAGATTATAATGCACCAGATCTACCACAAGATGACGCATACCCTTTTAGCCCATCTCCTCCAGATGACACTATAGGGTTCACACAACTCATTCATAGGGCAGCAACTTTTCATGGGGTTGATCTACACACTGATCCAGTGGAGGCCGTCTTCCTTATGGACACAGTATTACCATCACATAAAACCACAACTATTTTACCAATGCTTAAAGGGGTTGTGAAACGCGCATCTGAGGTATTAAAAGACCCCGTCAGGGCCAGGGTAATTAATCCCAGGTTTGAGAAAAAATACAAAGCCGCTCCAACTGACCCAGCCTATATCAAAGGCTAGCTATCATTAGATCATTAGTGGTCTCAAACGCCAGGAAAAGAGCTAATTCACAGGCATTAGGGGATGCTCCACCCCCTGATAGAGTCCAACAGGTGGCCCACGTCCGGAGAATTGCCAATACCCAAGCTCTCTTGGCAAGGTATGATCGGGCTCACTACGATGAGCTTGAAATCCTTCTGCAACATTTGCCAGACAAATATAAGACTAGGGCTTTTGACTTAATACAAGAGGGTAAGGTAATCACTAATACTTCCATCCGTTGCGCTTTAGATTCTGCTGATACAGCCTCAAGGGTAATAAATACTGGCATACTGTTATGTAGGCATGCTGGCTGCGCATTTCTGGTTTCAAACTAGAGGTACAAACCAGTATTCTTAGTCAACCTTTTGACCTGCAACATCTTTTTGGTCCTACAGTTGATACTTCACTAGGTAAAATGAAGAAAAATACTGACACAGCAAAATCCATGGGAGCTTTACAAACTCGGACTCCCAGAGTGTCCTTTCGTCGCTCCTCTTACAGGGGTGCCTCCAGAATCTTTCCATCAGATACCGCCTCCTCTTCTTACAAGCGGTACAAAAGGGGGTGGTGATGGACGGAGCATCTGAATCAAACACTCACACCCAGTCAAAAGATCTGGGTTTAATCCATCACCGTTCTTTAGCCCACTCTGCCACCCCAGTTCAGACATGGCTATATGCAAATCAGTATGACCCTGTGCCTCATGGGAACAGTCCAGCCCGAACTGCCAAGCCATGTCTTCTTACAAAGCACCCACCCAATCCTCGCCCAATAGAGGTTATTACAGAGGGGGATACAGAGGCAACAACACTAAAAGTAGAGGCAGAGGTAATAACACCCGTACTGCCTCGCCTCCCAAACAGTGATTTCACTCCCCTTCCCCCAGACCATTCCACTCTAGTCGGGGGAGATTACAACAATTCCTACCTGTCAAATTCCTTACAACAGACGGGTGGGTGAGACAAATAGTTCAGTCAGGTTATTGCCTGGAGCTCACTTCCACTCCTCCAACAATACCACCCAGACAGCGTCCCATGTCACAAGAGCATCTCACACTCTTAAAACAAGAAGTGGCCATTCTACTGGAGAAAAATGCAATAGAACCAGTTCCAGTACACCATACTCCCTATAGTTCATTATTCCTAAAAAGGACGGCTCCCTCAGACCTATATTAGACCTGAGACCCCTAAATCTTTACATACAGTCTGACCACTTCCATATGGTCACATTACAGCAGGTATTTCCCCTGTTAAAACAAGGCGACTCCCTTGCTACCCCAGATCTCAAGGACGCATACTTCCACATTCCCATCCATCAAGCTCACAGACAATACCTGCGATTTGTACTGGACGGTCAGCATTACCAATTCAAATTCCTGCCTTTCGGAGTAACTACAGCACCTAGAGTTCTCACAAAGTGTCTTGCTGTAGTAGCAGCACACTTGAGAAGGGAGAACATCCATGTCTTCCCATATGTCAACGACTGGCTAATAAAAGCCAAGTCATACCACCAGTGCATGCAGCACACGCACCAAACCATTCACCTGTAACACAAGCTCGGGTTCACCCTAAACAAGACAAAGTCACTTCTCCAACCATCCCTGTCTCTACAGTATCTAGGTGCCACAATAGATACCTCCAAGGCACTTGCATCCCCCAATCGAGCAAGGATACAAAGTATGCAAACTCTTATACAAAAATTCCAAACACAACAATCACTACCAGCTCGAGTGTTCATGCAATTAATTGGAATGATGGCGTCTTGCATCTTCGTAGTAGCGCACGTGCCACAATAGATACCTCCAAGGCACTTGCATCCCCCAATCCAGCAAGGATACAAAGTATGCAAACTCTTATACAAAAATTCCAAACACAACAATCACTACCAGCTCGAGTGTTCATGCAATTAATTGGAATGATGGCGTCTTGCATCTTCGTAGTAGCGCACGCAAGACTCCAAATGCGCCCCCTGCAAGAGTGCTTAGCAAGCCAATGGAACTAGGCTCAAGGTCAATTAACAGATCTGGTGGTGGTGAATGGCCAGACCCATCCGCTCTCTGCAGTGGTGGAACACCAAAATTCTTTCCAAAGGACGGCTGTTCATAGAGCCAGTTCCACAAGTGGTGCTAAACACGGATGCGTCCCTCACTGGCTGGGCAGCTCATTTGGCACAGCACACAGTACAGGGCAGGTGGACACTGCAGCAAAATCTACTCCACATAAACCATCTGGAGTTGCTAGCCATTTTTCTAGCTCTAAAATCTTTCCAACATTACCTATCAAGCAAGGCTGTGTTAGTCCGAACCGACAATGACAGCCATGTACTATATCCAAAAACAGGGAGAAACACTCTCCTTACAGCTCTCCCGGCTGGCGCAGAGCATATGGAGGTGGGCTATTCCTCAAAAAATCTTCTTATTGGCAGAACATCTACCAGGAGTTCACAATCCGGTTGCGAATCTGTAAAGTCGTCACAGACAACAGATTCACAAGTGGGAACTTCATCCACAAGTTCTTCAACCTTTCTTTCAACAGTGAGGACAGCCAGAAATCGATCTGTTTGCCACACACCTCAACTCCAAATGCCCAAGCTTCGCCGCCAGGTATCCACACCCATTGTCCGAAGGCAATGCAATATGAATGAGTTGGTCAGATTGATTTGCCTACCCTTTTCCTCCTCTCCCACTCATTCCGTTAGTGGTGCGCAAGCTGCAGCAACACTCCCTCACATTGATTCTCATTGCACCAACCTGGGCAAGGCAACCGTGGAACACCGCACAACTAGAACTCTCAGTGCTACCACATCAGAAACTAAAACTCTCTCCGCACCTGCTAACACAGAACCATGGAGAGATCATGCATCCAGATCCCATGCAGCTCAACCTAGCGATTTGGCTCCAGAGGTCTTAGAATTTGGATATCTCAATCTCCCACCCAATTGCATGAATGTTCTCAAAGAAGCTAGACGTCCCACCACTAGGGCATGGTATGCAGCCAAGTGGAAAAGGTTTGTTATATATTGCACCAATAATAACATTAACCCACTGGATGATTCCATCCAAAATATCATATGCTACTTGCTACATCTACAAAGATGCAATTTAGCATATTCCTCAATCAGGTTACATCTTGCTGGTATAGCTGCTTACCTTCAAAACAGACCGCATCTGTCATTATTCAGAGTTACTGGCATCAATGCCTTCATGGAAGGCCTCAAAAGAATAATTCCTCCCAGGGTACCACCCTCCCCTGTATGGAATCTAAACATTGTTCTCACTAGGCTATGGGTCCTCCATTTGAACCCTTGCATAAGTGTGACTTACAATTTCTTTCATGGAAAGTTGCTTTTTTAATTGCGATTACTTCACTCAGAAGAGTGAGTGAGATCCAGGCATGAACAATTCAAGAACCATTCTTGCAGCTCCATCACAACAAGGTGGTCCTAAAGACAAATCCCAAATTCCTCCGTAAGTCATTTCACAGTTCCATATCAATCAGTCTATTGAGTTGCCGGTATTCTTCGCCCAACCTCAAACAGTTGCTGAAAGAGCTCTCCATATATTAGATGTCAAAAGAGCTCTCCTCTACTATATTGATAAGACAAAGTGATTTCTTAAAACAAAACCGCTTTTTGTGTCCTTTTCTCCTCCACATAAAGGTAATCCCATCTCAAAAACTGGGATTGCAAGGTGGATTATTAAATGCATTCAAATTTGCTGCCAAAAAGCACAACGCACTCTGTCCATTCCCCCTAGGGCTCATTCCACCCGTAAACTAGGTGCATCTATGGCATTTTTAGGAATGATATATTTTTTGATGATACCTGCAAAGCAGCCACATGGTCTACACCGCATACATTCACAAAGCACTACTGTGTAGATGTGCAGGCAAAACAACAAGCTGCTGTGGGCCAGGCTGTACTCCAAACACTATTCCAAACCACTGCAACAGATACTGCTACTTGCCGCTAAGGGAGAGAACTGCTATGCAATCAGTGTACTAGTTTGTGACCTGCAGCCCATATGCCTCGAACGGAAACTGCTACTTACCAGTATGCATCTGTTCTTGGCATGTAGGGCTGCAGATTCACACACGCCCACCAACCTCCCCGGCAGCCTCATACATGGACATCTTTCTGTTCCCACACAACTCCATAATTTTCCCTAATGGCGAAAAACAATCTGAAGATGGAGTCGATGCCCATGCACACTATGCTCCAGAGGAGGAGACATCTGCCATACAAAAACTCTTCCAGGACAACAACAAAGTGTAATCTTCCGGGCCCACCACCAGATGGCGATCTATGCACTAGTGTGTCAAATAACTATTGACCACGACCTGCTTAATTTCTCAATCCAGTTCCCTGAAGTATTCATTGAGGATGTCAGCCTCTGTATTTTTGGTCTTTTGGATGGACATTTACCTGTGTGTAAAAGGGTAAATCACATATCATTGCAATAATTAGCTTTGACTTTCTTTTTACATTGTTGTCTTTGGATTTCCAATCTACCTTTATCATGTTTCCAGGCATTTTTTCAAATGAGCGAGAAATTTAGCTGATCCGGAAAGCCTGATGTATGGTTCCATTGGGAAAGACTGGCTATGCAGCCAACCTTTACTTTTTAGCATTTGGTATAGTCCTTCGGCCTGTTATTTGGAATTTGCGTTCCAATTGGAAAGCGCGATTCAGAAAACCATTAATTGGTGGTGGATGAATTACTTCAAGGGTAATTTTAATTTTGAGAGTTCATGGCGAAGTTTGAGGATGTGTGCACATGTATTGTTTAAACCACACAATGTTTGAACTCTTATTCAAAAGCAGCAGTGGGCTGTCCCCTGCCAAAGTGGTCAGGTCGGAGGAGGGAGCTCCGGGGTGGGTGGAGGATTCAGATTGGAGGACAAAATAAAAATGAATAACATTTACCTGATCGCTGCCGCCTCCGCGGACTGCTCCATCGTGCTCTTCCTGCTTCTGGGACAGGCTCCCAGACTGCACTGTGGCCAAACATGACGCTGCATGAAAGCAGCATCAGGATTGGCCTAAGCGCTAGCACTTTGCGCTCCCAGGCAGACTGGGAGCCTTTGTCTGCTTTCTCCAGCCTCCGCAACGCAGCTGGAGCTGGAGAAAGTTTCCCTGCGCATGAGATGTTTGGTCAGCCTGAAACGGATGGCCAAACGCCTCATGCGCATAGTAAAGGGCAAGGGAGTGCACTACCACTCCCCCACCACAGTGTCTTCCCCCTGAACCCGCTTCCAAGACTTGTCAGAGTCCTGGGGGTGTGGGTACAGGGGATTAAAATAAAACGATAATAAAACTAGTTAAAAACCCGTTTTATTTGTGGGTGGTGGCAGAGTGGGTGGCGCTCCGGCCGCCGCTGTTTACGTTTTCATGAATGACTTGGTATTCTCTCAAAAAACCATTCATATACATACATGTTTTTTCTTTTCCTATTGGTAGATTGATCGATGTTTATGGCATTGTCGGTATAATGATTTTTTATCAAAGCAGCAACCTTTTTTCTCTTTTCCTAATTGCTTGCCTTAATTTACATATATGCTCATGTGACTCTTTGTAGGTGGATGGATGACAGTCTTGTAAATGACATCACACCGAAACTGATTGGAGACAGGCCTAATACATACACTTACACAAAGGCCTTGGCCGAGTATATTGTTCAGCAGGAAGGTGCAAAACTGAATGTGGCAATAGTAAGACCGTCAATTGTTGGTGCAAGCTGGAAAGAACCTTTTCCTGTAAGTTTTACAAAAATGTATTTTACAGTAACTACATTGTTTTCACGAGCATCTCACTATGAAGCAAATTATTTAGTGTAAAGTTCAAAGACTGTATTTTCAGTTTAATTTCATGACCTATGGCATAGTAAAATATTGAAGCACGCTGCTGTAATTAAATGTTCGCGATTCACAGGTTAGTGTACCAGTATAAGATGTGTACTTAATTGTGGAGCATTCTAGTGCCACAATACGAATGTGCTAATTATAATGTTAACATATGTTAATTATGTTGCTGGCACAAGTTTTGATTGCAGTGAAATGGCCAATGTGTTTCTTCCATCCAGCGAATTTCTCAAAACACAAATTGTTGTAGGGAGTAAACAGTCAAGCCCGTAGTAATTAGCATAGCCTCAGTGGCTTAGGAGATGATTTATTATGGCCACGTGTCTATATTGTTTGTAAGTGCAATGCAGTAGTCTTGTCAGTAGCACTTTTAATGGCGGGCTGTTCTATACTGTTTCACAACCCTGAATGATCTAGAAGTGGACAAATGGTAAACATGCCACAGAATGGTAGGGCAGTTTGGTTTACATGTATTTAGTAATTCATAAGGTCTGATAGGACCTGAAGTTAGATTTCAGTTTCGGGCTTGAGAGGTCTGTTTGAGAATTCTTGACCAGTGGCTGCAGACTGACCGCTTTCAACCATCAGCCACTTTACTCACCCCATGCACAGATCACTGCCTCCACATCTGCACAAGGGTTTGTGTTTACGGGCAGCACAAAGCACCAGTTACACCACCCATCCTTACCCGCTCTTTCTCACCCACCCACTACCAATAAACTCTTTAGAGATCAGACATTCACCCTCCATGCTGTGCCCTGCCATTTGCCTCACATGAAGAGATCAGCAACACTTTCTAATTGCTGCTCTCCCAGGTTGATGGTGGCGCCAGTGCACAAAACTCCAGTCCAGCACCCTTAAGTACACGTATACATAGTGTGGATCTGTAAAGTGCTCTCCGAGAGATGGGCATTCGGGTTATAGTGAATTATACTGGAAAAGCTGGTTTACCACCAGTCATGATTGATCACTATAATACACAAGTGCACAAGAGCCCGTACTTTCACATGCATGAGTCATATGCCATGATCTCATACTAGATACACCAGCATAGCAACACAAATGTTACACCCACCTCTGTCATCTACCTCTTCGTTGGAGAGCAGTGGCTCTTGAGGGGACGCCAGGAGACGCAGCAAGCACACTAGTTTCTTTTCTACAGCCGGCCACACCCATGAGGACATTCCAAAGCTGTTACTTCATTACTCTTGGATTCAGTTGCCTGATGCAGAGTAGGGAATCCAGTGTTTCATACCACGTTTTACCAGCCTTTTTTTGCTAACATGCATTGCTTGATAATTTATCGCTTATTTCAGTCAAATCGGGGCAAACGCTGTTTTATCTTGCCATTCTGCTGCATGCTACGTGCTGGGGGAGATGGACAATAGTATGGATGGTTTCTTCTGGCGCAGATCCTCCATTGCAGTTTGTGTCAATTATTTGTCAGGGAGGAGGGCATTCCAAGGCAACCTGGGATCACGAGTCTCCAATTGTGACAATTGGGCTCTTCTACCTTCTGTGTCCTGGGACCACCAGACTGAGTAATAGTTGCACCAGTGCTCCTGCTAGTGTTTACAATCACTCATTGGTGGCTAAGGGACTTTGCCTCTAAAATTAAATGAACATGCTCCACATCAGTACTTGCAGCTCTTCTTGACCCGTAGGAATAGTGAGGCACAGTAGTCCAAGACTTACGAGTGAGAACCTCTTAACTGCAAAACACAATAACACTTAAAAAGGCAATGTGTAGCCAGTGCTTTTATTTTTTAAAGAAAAATTGTCACACGCTGCTAAATACTAAACGTTTGCAAATGTACATATTGAACACCTTATTCCTGGAGACTCGAAGGGACTGGAAATCTGTGTATGGTCTTTTTTTGTCAAACAATTTAAAGCTCCTTCTTGTGATGTTTTCAAGCAGTTTTCAATGTAAACCCTTCCTACTGTATTTGACATGGCGTCCGCATTTGCAATGTCTCATTCAGTTAGGAGCATTGGAACTACGTAGCTAACCGAATTCCTACCCCCTGAAAATGATGTAAGGAAAATCTAAACCAGGACGGAACCAAATCCTTTCTCAAAATAAGTCCTTTAAAACACTTTTTTTGTAATTGCATAATGTCTGGAAGAAAGATACGTTCAAGCCAGTTGTAGAAAAGTCCAGTGCATATAGTTAAATGTTACTTCAGCCCAGTCGATACCACCATTTGGGCTATCCGAAATATTGTTGTTGAAATTTATCTTCCCTCCAAAGTGGAAATTAAACAGATTAGTTTACGTTTTCAATACAGTTGCTCACATAGAAGACTTTTATTGGAGACCTCCAACGCTTTCTGAAGCCAAATTGACTCCTTTTAATTTAAACTGTGAGCCCGGACAACTGTGGAGTTAGCTGCACAGTCGAAAATAAAAAATTCCTTTTTAAAAAACATTTTTTATTGACAGCCCGAGAGGGAAAGAAAAACAAAGCATAATATTACAATTTGTTTGAGCAAAAATTACATTAAATTCATAATACATATTTAAATTTGAATAGATCAAACCAAGATACAAAAATGCTGCAGAAGGCTTAGCCTGGTATCTCAAAATAAAAGACCCAAGAATTAAAATTAAAAAAAAAAACTTCCCCATATTTTTTCCACTTTCATTATTGACCGTATACCTCCGAGTTTAGCAATAGCGAATTCCATTGTATATATTTTATTTACTAATGACCACCATAATATGAGTAGGTTCGGGGAGATCCATACTCTGGCTACAGTTAATTTTGCACAGGACAGTAATATCGTGACCAAAGCTTTCTGTGGCAAAGTAACGGAATGTATATCTAACAATACAGTTAGGGCCGTAAGAGGTAGTAGATTTATCCGTTTGATTTTTAACACCTTTTCTAAAGTAGACCAAAACTCCCTCAAAACCGCGCAAGAACACAGCATATGTTCTAAGTCTGCTGCTACCAAGTCGGAATTGGGACATTTAGTACGATCGCTAAAAGAAATATTAGAAGACCATTCAATGATCTTTTAAGGTGTGTGGTATAGCATGCATGTGGTTTTAAATTGTTGTAATCTTAAACTTGAAGATTGTACAAGTTTATTAATTTTAGAAAAAGAGGCCACCATCTGATTGGGGGTTATATTAGAGCTCCTCTTAATGCTCCATTTCTTCCCTAATTTAAAACAATCATTAATTTTATAAGCACTGAGGCACCCATAGCCTTCACTAATTAAAGATTTATTCTTGGATGAATATAGACCATTCCAAATATCCGAATCTGGGATTTCCCGTATTTAAATTTTACGTATTAAAAAATCCTGTATTTGGATATACTTAAATCTCATTGATTCTGTCAGATTGTACAACATTTTAAGTGTCTCTAAGTCTAGGAAGCCTTGAGTGCCATATAAATCCCCCAGTGTGTTAATGCCGTGAGTGGACCATATGTGTGCGATCATTAAAAATCCCTGGCAAGCCCGGATTTCCCCAGAGCAGCAATTTAGAATGATAAAAGGAAGTTTTACAAAATGCCAAGATATTAAACCCGATCTTGGCAGTATCTCTAGCGGTCTTGAATTTCACCCGCTTAAAGTAATTAGGATCATTGAGTCTTAACAGAAACATTTTGGAATCGGATTTTAACATAATTGTGTAAAAATACAATGAGTTGTCCGAATTAAGCAAAGAGCGTAGACGCCCAAGAAAAGTAGCCCAAAAATGTAATTTAAAATCGGGGAAGTTAAGCCCGCCGTTATCTAAAGAAATTTTAAGTAACCGCATGGACCTACAGGCTTTTCTGTATCCCCAGATAAAGCTGCTGAATATCCCATCTAGCTTTTTAAAAAAGAATTACTTAAAGCTAAAGGGATAGATCGAAATAAATAAAGAAACTTAGGGAGCACTTTAATTTTAATCAAATTAATTCTACCAATTATGTTCAAAGGAAGTTTATGCCATTTTTTTAAAGACCGGGAAATTGTTTTAATTAAACCATCATAGTTAATAGAAATCATGTCATGTACTTTAGATGTAATTTTAAAACCTAAATAAGTGGCGATTATACAGATCCGGGCGATAGCTACTGCTGGCTCATAATTAGCTACTATTTGTATTTTATTCATATTTAATTTATAGCCCGATACAGCTCCAAATCTGCAAGCCTCTATCGCTATCCCATTTAAAGCTTCTGCCACATCGGAAGAGTAGATAGCGATGTCATCGGCATAAGCGTTAATTGTCAGAGATTGAAGGCCGGATCTAAAAGGGGAAATTCGGGATTGTCTGTAAAGCATATAAAAACGGCTCCATTGAAAGAGCAAATAATAAAGGCGAGAAAGGGCATCCCTGCCGGGTGCCTCGAGAAATAACGAACATAGAAGAAGTCAATCCAGCATAGCTGAGACTAGCTGTGGGGTTATCATATAACGCCCGTACCCATCTAACAAATTGACCGTTAAATCACAAATTTGTCATGACAGACCAAAGATAATCCCACCCCACTCGGTCAAAAGCCTTCTTGGGGTCTAATAAAATCATGCCGAGTGGGGTGGATTCAATCTCCTCTGTGTCAAAAGCTGTTATAGCCATATTGATGTGAGTTGGGGTGTCCCTCCCTATTATAAACCCATGCTGTTGTGGGTTGACAATTTTGGGCATAAATGGAGCCAAACGGGTTGCCAAGATTTTAGCAAATACTTTAGCATAAGTATTGATAAGAGAAATGGATCTATATGATCCACATTCTTCAGTAGGTTTTCCCTTTTTAAGGAAAAAAATTATTTTGCCCATGTTCCAAGATTCAGGGGCTATCCCACTTAACCCGATAGATTGAATGACATGAAGTAATAAAGGTGACAGCTCCTCAATGCATATTTTATATACCTCTACAGGTATGGTATCTTCCCCTGCTGCTTTTCCTGAAGGTAAATTAGTGATAGCTTGTCTAACTTCCAACAAGGTGATATTTTCCGACAATTGATCTAATTCCAAAATGTTTCGATTATCTTTAATGTTCTCATCTAAATAACCCTGAATTATGACTGCACTGGGACAAGTCTCAGGAGTATATAAAGTACGATAAAAATCCACAAATTCTTCTAATCCACAAGTTCTTATAATCTGTCCCTTGGTTGGTCATATCAAATATTATCAGACCCCCGAATATTTTTTATCACTGTACTAGCTCTGTCGTCCGCTACTTTATAGGCCAACATTTTCCCAATCTTGTCACCGCTCTCGTACTGTGCTATTTTAAATTCATGTAATTTAGCACAGCTTTTTTCCAAAAGTTTTTTGTTTTTAAAGTTGTTTTTAACTGTCCCAATTTCAACCCTATTTCAATCGTATCGGGAGAATTTGAATGCAAGGCATCCACCAGCAGTAATTCTTGTAATGCAATATTGGAGGTCAGCAATTTATTCATTTCACGTCGTTCAGAGTTTTGTCTAAATACAAATTCCTGAGTAAACCCCCTAATACTGGCCTTACAAGCATCCCAGACCATTGTCTGAAGTAGAATGCAAATTGAATCTAATAAATTCAACGAGATGGGTTTTAAGCTGTAATATAAGCTTAAGATCTGACAGTAAAAATCTGGGAAAAGAGAATAACTTAGGACCAGGGTAAGTTTGTCGAGTGGAGAATATAAGCAACATAGGATTATGGCCCGAGGTGACTCTGGGACATACCTCCATAGAGCTTGTTTTCAATACATTATCAGTAGCCAAGGCCATATCAATACGGGAACACAATTTGTGAGGCGCAGAGTAATATGTATAACCAGCAATGTTAGGATAAATACTGCGCCAAATGTCCCTGACTTTATGGATACGGGCAATTTCTGAAATTGAAGCCCGTGATTTACGCATGCGTTGGAAGGCCCTTTGTCTTGTAGTGTCCCGTTGGTAATCCCTAATGCAATTAAAATCTCCCATTATAATAAGTTCCCCCTCCCAATCCAATAGTTCTACATTTAACTGATCAAAAACAATTGATTCATCCGCATTTGGTCCATATACCACACAGAATACATATTTACATTTTTTGATACTTAATTGTGCAATAGCCCATCTTTCTTCTTTATCGCATGCGGTTTTAATAAATTCTGCTCTGAATAGTTTGTCTTTAAGAATCGTAACCCCTCTGATTGAAGCGTTCAGAGCAGAGCAAATTATAACGTCATAGCCAAGTTGACCCAGTAGCTTCTTATCTTTGTGGGCAATGTGAGTTTCGGACAAAAATACCAAAGTGTGGATTATACAATCTTAGCTCTTCCGATACCAAACATCTTTTATTCCTGCTATTTAGCCCTGCAAAATTCCAAGCCATACATCTTAACATATACATTCAAAAAAATAATAATTTAAACGGTTATAATCCTTCTGCTCCGCAATAATTAAATATCAAATATTTGTCATTTCCAGCCAATCTCCCTCTCGAGTTGTTTTTTTCCAGAGATTTTTTTACCCCACACGCGACACCACCCTACGGAGAACCTAAAGCACCCACCGCCCATTCCCACTCCCTCCAAGGGAGGGGGAGACCCCTCTGACCTCTGCTGCCGCTAGATGGGCAGCTACAAGGAGAGATAGCCATGTAGCAACCCTACCCACCCTGCTGACGGGAAAGAAGAAAAGAAACGGCAGTAATTAAGTGAGAGGGAAAAAAAAGGTTTAACACCCGTTAAGTAGTCGGATTAAACAAATTTTGAATGTGCCATCTCAGCTTCTTTTTCATCAGTGAAAAAATAAGTGTGACCATTTTTAATAACCTTAGGGCTGGCAGGTTCTTGCAAGAACACTTGCTCCCCTTAGACTTAAATGGGCCAATAAGTTTGCGCAGTTTCCACCGTCTCTCCATAGTGACTTTGCTGAGATCTGAGCGAACAAAAAAGGAAAGATTCTCAAAATTAACAGGGGAATTAGGACGCGCTCTCAGCGAAACTGCTTCCCCTAATAAAAAATTGCCAAAGCAAATAAGAAAAGGCCGGGGGAATTTACTCTTTGTTCCTCTGAACTGATGGTAGACAATGGGCTATTTGGATTTGGGAATCCCAATCCCAATCAGATAGATCTGGGAAGGCCCTTTGGGATAGCTTAACCAAATAGGACCTGGGATCTGACCCTTCAGATTCTTCCGGAACCCCAAAAAGTCTCAAATTTGACCTTCTTTGTCGGTTCTCTAAGTCCTCAACCTTCAATTGTAAAGCAGAAATCTGAGCATCATGCTGATTCACAACACATTTAATGCGAGTTGACCCTTCTTCAATTTTTACCACCCTATGTTGTAGATCCTCTAGACCTTGTGATACCCCCCTAGTTTAAGTGTCATTTCTTTCAAAGAGTTCTGCAGTTTGCTGTTATCCTCTCGCAGCTGCAGAAAATGTTCTTGCGTTTCCAAGCGCTGGCTTGTTAAAGTTTGCAAGATAATATCCACCGGTAAGATATTCCCTTCTTGTTCAAGCCTCCTGGCAGTAGTTCTGTCGGGTATATCAGAGATCACAGGCACGGACACAGATGTTTGGTCAGATAGAGTTGGAGATTTTAACATCGGAGTGATATTAATGTTGCTCACTGTGACTTCATCTGCTTTACTTGCAATGCCAGGAGATTTTACACAAGATTGAAGAGGTTAAAAAGACTGGGACGGAGCCAGTAGATAGAAGTGTCACCGGACATGATGACAAAATATCATTAATGGAAGGCATCGGTAGGCTGCCGGCGATATCCTTGACAGATGATTCCTTCAATAGACCAGAACCTGAACAATTACTCGTAGGATCAAGATCCTTAGGGCTTGTGCCTGATAAGCGTAAGGCATATTCTTCACAAGTCCCTTTGTTTGAATCCATTTCCTTGGAGGGCTCTTTTCGATATGTATCTTGCTGGAGGCAGAAGGGTTAATTATAGCCGGCAAATTGGTAGTGACAGGGGCTTTCCCTCTTTTATTTTTAGATTTATGCTTAGACTTGGATTTAGCCTTACTCTTTTTGCCTTTCAAAGTTTTATTTGTGTCTGACATAAGATTAACAATCTCTTCATCCACATCCTCTTCATACTCTAAGTTAGAGCCCTCCACACCGGTCTCATCCCCGTTTTCCTCACTCATCGTTAGGGCAGTACATACATCACTACCAGTCATCATGGAAGAGTCCGTGAGTTCTGCAAAAGCAGAGTTTAAAGGCTCTAAATGAGTTGGCTCTGTAGCCAGCCCAAGCCCCCCTCAGCAGTAGCAGCAGCAATACCGTAATTATTAGCCGGTCTCTCATTGACCTCTTAAATTGAACAATCCGCGAGGTCACCATGATCCGAGACTAAAGACACTGGTTGCTCAATTGAAATAGCAACTTTGTTGCACCCTAAAACTCCTATAGTGTCGATTGGAATGTTTGCCTTTGTGATGCCATTATTAGTAGTACCGCCGCCCAGAATTATCAGGGGATTATCAGGAGTTAGCAGGGTTGAAGGTCGAAGCACTTGCTTACCCGTAAGTAGTGAATCGACTCCTCCAGGTGGCACAGCAGATACACCAGCGATGATGGTGAAATCACTCATTACTGTGTTGGCGGTCACGGTTACGGTCTGAATGGCAGAGAACGCTGAAGCCACGGAAGCCGTTGCAGGTGCGTGAGGGGATACCGCCGCCGTCCCCAGTGCAGGTTTGTTAGCGCGGGTGCTCCCTAGCACAGACTTCGGCGCCATCCCACGGGAGCCCAGCACACATGAGAGCGGTTGGAGCAGCCAATGCAGCCGAAGTAGTCGGAAATCGCTGCCGTCGAAGCCTGGACCAGCTGAACCCAGAGTCGCTGACCAGCTGTAGGATCACGCCGCGAGCGGTCCGTAGAGAGTTCAGGAGCAACCACAGCATCCGCCGAAGCTCCGCAATCGCCTCTGTTTAAGAAAACCAGATAAACAGTTGCAGCCCACGAGTAAGTAGGTTTCCTCTTCTGTTTATTTTCGTTTCTTCATAAGTGCATTTCTATTGTGCACCAGTTAACCGTCAGCAGGGAAAAGCAGAGCCACAGCCTAGCTATCACCCTCCAGCGTCCTCACTCCGCCATCTTGGACGCCGGTTCACATGCTAAAGAAAATTCCAATTGACTTTTTCAGTGGATATCTCCTGATAGAAAAGTCAATATTTATTTATTTATGTTCTTGTATAGCGCCTGAATAGACCCCCGAAGGGGTATCTCTGCGCTTTTGCCTGTTGAAGGAACATAAATTGTGCAGGTTCGTGCTCGGAAGTGACTGAGTGGGAGGTGTGTATTTTAACTATTAGTAAAAAGATGGGTTTTAAGAGTTTTTCGGAAAGACGAGTAGTTGGTGATTTGTTTTAGTGCCTGGGGGAGAGAGTTCCAGAGAACATGACCAGAGTGTGCCAGGGCACGGCCTCCCTGTCTAGATTTTTTTATTCTGGGTACCTGTAATAGCTGTGAGTTGCTAGAACTTAGTGAGCGCCCAGGGACATAGGGTTGGAAAGCTTTTGTTAGGTATTTAGGCCCCGTGCCTATCAGACATTTATGGATGGAGCACAGGATTTTGAATTTAGTGCGTTGGCGCACTGGAAGCCAGTGTAGTTCAGCAAGTAGAGGGTGGGAGGGAGTTCTAGGTGGAGCATTGAGAACTAACCTTGCCGCCGTGTTTTGGACTACTTGCAGTTTGTTAAATTGGCCTTCGTTAGTTGATAAAAGAAGGCCATTGCAGTAGTCCAGTCTGCTGATAACTAATGCCTGGACTAAGGTCTTTCTGTATGTGTCTGGTAGGTATGGAAACACCCTTCTCAAAAGTCCAATGGCCCTGAAGCATGTGCCGGCAACTTGGTTGACATGGTCTTTAAATGTAAGGGCTTGGTCGAATAGCACTCCCAAGTTTTTCACGGTCTGTTTCGGGATGGGAACAGGTCCTAGTTCTAGAGGCCACCACTCATCAGACCACAGTTTCACCGCATCCCCGAACAGTAGTACTTCTGTTTTGCCAACATTACATTGAAGGCAGTTCTTGGCCATCCACTCTGATACTGCCCTCATTCCATCTGCAAAAGATTTTTTTAGGGCAGGTGTGAAGGTTTTGAAAGGGAACAGAAGTTGGGTGTCATCGGCGTATGACACCGGGGTGAACCCAAAGGACCTCACTAAGTCGGCCAGGGGGGGCCACATACACATTAAATAATGTGAGCTTAGGCATGAGCCCTGTGGCACTCCCCTGGTGAGCTCCCTGGAGATGGATTTGTGGGAGCCCAGCCTGACTTCTTGAGAGCGGCCAGAGAGGAAACTCTCCATCCAGGACAGAGCTACACCCCCCAATCCCACGTCCCTCAGACGACAAGAAGCACTTCGTGAGACACTGTATCAAAGGCAGCGGATAGATCCAACAGCACCAGAATCATAGACCCCCCATCATCCAGTGTCATCCTGATGTTATTGGTCACTGCTAGGAGGGCTGATTCGGTGCTGTGGTTTGGCCTGAACCCAGATTGTGAATGGTCCAGGCCATCCGTTGCCTCGATATGATTTGATAGGTGGGTGTTCACGTGCTTCTCAGTCATCTTACCTATGTGTGGTAGGAGGGAGATGGGCCTAAGGTTAGAGAGGTCTGTCCAGGGAGAGGCTGCTTTTTTCCTTATTGGGTTCACCACCGCGATCTTCCATTCCCTTGGGACTTGCCCTTCCGTCAGTGAGATGTTCATTACTGAGTGGATGGACGGTCCCAGGAGGGTGATCAGAGGGGCGAGCATTTTAGCTGGGAGGAAGTCATTGGGAGACCCAGTTTTTATGTGGCTGATGAGGGGTGGTAGATCAAGATCGCTAACCGGTGGGAAGGAGAGTAGTAGATTTTTGTTCTGAATAGGCGGATCTTTGGGGAGGGGGGTCGTGATTCCAGCGACGTTGGAAGCTAGGATTTTATTATAGATGAGATTAATTTTGTCCTCAAAGAACATTGAAATATCATCACAGAGTGTTTGGGAGAATTCATCGGGGCTCTCACTAGCTGTGGGTTTTACAAAACTCTGTAATATTTTGAACAGCTCCCTAGTGGATCTATTGACCCACATTTTTATGTCTTCTTCACCACTGGGTGGTCTGCACCAGAAACAGTATTTTCTTTAAATCTAAGTGCCTGCTGTTCTAGAGATTCCTCCTATTATTGTGTAAACTCTTGGAAGATGTTAATGGTTCCGAAAGTTAATTTTTCGCAAGGCTTTCTGTGTCTCCATACTGTTGTGTAACAGTTGTCTAATAAGTATGTTTATCTGACTGATATCTTAGGAGAAGCCATAAAGTGTACTAAAAGGCAACATTGTATCTGAATGACTTGCTCGTCCTAGACTAGCTACCTCCGATAAGGAAGAGAATAAGCCAACATTGCGAGTTTCCATCAGCTGATGGATAGAGCGGCCCAACGTTTCAAATTGCATAGGGTCCAGAGGGAGGAGGACTGTTTCCTCTATGATTTTAAAAATCAGCCATTCAAACAAGTCCAGCTCATATAAAGTCTATGATGGATATAGTGTGAAGGGGTGAAGCTCATGCAAACTCCAAATTCACTGCCGGCTCAACTGCCTCGCCTTGAGAAAAGATACAAGGTGCCCGTAGCATCTCCAGCGTGCCTTGTCGCTCATCTAAAGCCCGAGTCAGTGGTCACTCAAGCTGCACAACGTTGTTCCTGTAATCTGGCATCGCCAATTTCATCTCCTCCAGATAGAGAGGGTCGTCGCCTGGACGCTATTGGACTCAAATTCTCCACTATGGCATCCACTACGGTGAGGGTGGCTAATGCTTTAGCCATCTTAGGCCGCCACGACCGCCAGATGTGGTCGGACTTGTCTGCCCTGGTGAACCTCATCCCTGACGCTTCCAAGGCTGAAGCTTTGCAAATCATGCAGGACGGAGAAAGGACATCGGAGGAAATAAATGATTGTGCAGTTGACATTGCGTGTTGTGGTTTTTGTCAGCTTGCTGGTGCAGCGGTCTTACGAAGGCAGGGCTGGTTACGGTCCACCTCTTTCCGCCAAGATGTCCAATCCAAGATCCTGGATATGCCATACGACGGTGAGTTGCTTTTTGGAGCGCACATTGACATGGATTTGCAGGCCATTAAAAAGGACACCAACACTGCTCGCTCATTGGGTACTTTACAGTTTCGGAAGCAGCCATTTCGGGGTGCTCGCACACGCGGCACCTCCTCAACTTTTCATGGAGGAAACACTCAATACCGCTCCTACCATCAAGGTAACCAACGTTACTCTTCCAACCAACCCCAGTCCTCCCGACAGCAGTCGTCAAAACCCTACAGGGGAAAATCCTCGTATAGAGGATCCACTCCCAAACGTCAATGACTTGTGTATCCCCCCCCAGCGTTGGAGGTCGAATCTCTGTTCTTTTCTCAGTGGTATTCCATCACCTCGGACCGCTGGGTTCTGGACATTGTAAAAAAGGGCCATGCTCTAGAGTTCCTCAAGGTTCCTCCTCCCACTCCGTCTGCCTCAAGGAGCTTTTCCATCAAGTTCGTCTTCTAATTCAGAAAGGTGCCGTCGAAGTGGTTCCCAAGTCTCGGAGAGGAAAGGGTTTCTATTCCCGTTTTTTCCTAATACTCAAGAAGACTGGAGATTGGCGGCCGATTCTGGATTCGTGAGCGCTCAACCGGTACCTCAAGAGCCAATCCTTCCGCATGCTTACACTGGTGGAGATCCTGCATCTTCTCTCCATAGGCCACTTCATGATCACCATCGACCTACAGGATGCCTACTTCCATGTTTCAATTCTTCAAAAGCATCAGAAGTACTTGCGCTTCCGGGTGGGACGGAGAGACTTCCAGTCCAAGGTGTTGCCTTTCGGCCTCCGATCCGCCCCTTGTTTCTTCACGAAAGTATTGGCTCCAGTGGTGGCTTACCTGCGTCTCCGAGGCGTCCAAATCTTTCCATATCTGGACAACTGCCTCATCAAGTCAGTCTCGCAAACAAGCTGCTTCAACACACTCGTCTTTGTCAGGACGCGTTTCGATCTCTCGGCCTAACCATCAATGTCGACAAGTCTCAGGTTGAACCGGCTCAAAGCAGGAATTTTCTGGGAGCAACATTGGACACAGTGCTTTCAAAGGCATTCGTGTCCCAAGAGCGTCAACAAAAGATCCTTTGCTTGGTGTCTCTGATTCGTGCAAGACTGTCGTTTTCTGTCCGCATCTTAAAGTCATTTCTGGGGATGGCATCGTCTTGTATTGCACTGATCCCAAATTGCAGACTTCGGACTCGCCCCATTCAGGAGGAATTGGACGTACAGTGGCGTCAGGTCTCCGGTTCTTTCGACGACCTCGTGAGTGTCACCGCTCGCATGAGATCAGCTCTCCAATGGTGGGCGCAACCGTCCAACCTTGCGACAGGAACTTCTCTCCTCTCCACCACTCCAGAACTCAAGCTCACAACAGATGCCTCATTAGAAGGCTGGGGTGCTCACCTTCAAGGCCTTTCCATTAAAGGCAAATGGTCTCTGCTTCATCGTTTCTGGCACATCAACAGGCTGGAGTTGATGGCAATTTTTCTGGCACTCAAGTCGTTCCTTCCTGTGATTCAAGGGGAATCAGTGCTCATTCAACGGACAATACCACCAGTATGCACTATGTCAACAAGCGGGGCAGAACCAGGTCTCCACTCTTGTCTCGGCTGGCTCAGTCGATCTGGGATTGGGCAATCCGTCAAGTTTCCCTGGCGGCTGTGCATCTGCCGGGCGTCTCCAACATCCTAGCCGATTCCCTCAGCAGGTCCACGTCATCGACCCACGAGTGGGAGTTACATCAACCGACTCTCGACCTCGTTTTTCAACAATGGGGTAGTCAGTCTCTGGATCTCTTTGCAACACCGAAGAACCGGAAATGCCCATCTTACGCAAGTTGACATCCTCACCACGGCTCTTGCGGTAATGCCCTTTTGATGAATTGGTGCGATCTATTCGACTACGCTTTTCCTCCGATCACGTTGGTGCCTCGTGTACTGTGGAAGATGCGGAGGCAGCCCTGCCACATTCTCCTGATCGCCCCCAGATGGCCTGACAGGCATGGTTCTCGGAGTTGCTCCTTCTGTCCCAGTGCGATCCCATGCTCCTTCATCCTTGACCGGACCTCCTCACGATGGACAAGGGTCAAATTTGCCATCCGAACCCCTCCTCTCTACAATTGGCGGCCTAGAAGCTGAGCACCTTGAATATGCGCATTTAAATATCTCGCCGGAATGCAGAGACCTTCTCGCTCAAGCCAGGGCTCAGTCTACCATTAAGACTTACAAGCTCAAATAGAAGAGGTTCTGCCATTGTTGTGTGGCTACGAATATCCATCCTATCCATTCCACTCCGGAGCAGCTACTTCCGTTCTTTCTGGACCTGGCTCAATCCGGGATTTGCCATGCTACTTTGAGAGTTTTCTTGGCGGCAATCTCTCGTTTCTGGCAGGATGGCTCCTTCTCTCTCTGCTCTTCCAGAGTTATTCGTCAGTTTTTCAAAGGACTGTTCCAGAAGTTCCCACCTCTTCGGCGTCCTCCTCCCACTTGGCATCTCAATGTCGTCTTAGCCCAACTAATGAAGGAGCCATTCAAGCCTATCCATAGGGCGAACTTAAAGTTTCTGACCTGGAAGGTAGCCCTTCTCCTTGCTCTGACATCATCTCGTCGCGTGAGTGATCTTCACGCTTTCACTGTTAAACCTCCTTTTCTCCAATTCAACCCTGACTGTGTGGTGCTTCACACCAACCCAACTTTCCTGCCGAAGGTGCCTATGGATTTCAATCTAAATGAGGCTGTTTTCTGAAAGACTTTCTTTGCCGCTCCTCAAACTCCGGCAGAGCTAGGATTGCATTTTTTGGAAATCAAACAATGCCTTAAATTTTACATCAGCAGGACTGGCCCTTTTTGCAGGTCCGATCAACTGTTCATTGCCTACAGACGCTGGAGTAAAGGGCGCCTTGTTAACAAGCCAACTATTGAACGTTGGATTTCTTCAGCCATTGTCTTCTGCCATCAGCAGGCCGGCAAGCCTCTACAATCTACAGTGAGGGCTCATTCCACCAGGGCGATGTCATCCTCTACCGCCCTGTTTGCTGGTGTGCCGCTTCATCAGATCTGCTGAGCAGCCACGTGGTCCAACCGGCACACGTTCATGAAGCACTACTGCTTGGATACCATCAACAAGGCGGATACAGCAGTGAGACAGGCTGTCCTTCGTCATCTTTTCAACTAAGGTCAGCCTCTGTCTTCCCTCCTCCGCTATGGTTTTTTATGATTGCTATCAGTACTTACATGACTGTATTATTACTGGCTCTTTGGTTTTCTCCATGCTGTTGCATAGCAATCGGACCTCTTCGGATGTTACAGCTCTCTATTCTATTCAAGCATGTGAATCTATGAAAGACACCCTAATACTGGAGAAGAACAAGTGCTACTTACCTGTAAACAGGTGGTTCTTCAGTATTGGTTTCTTTCATAGATTCACATGCGACCCACTCTCCTCCCCTCAGAGGCTCGTTTCTCCTCATAGACTTTTGTCACTCTTGTGCTACGAAAATTTGAGGGTCTGAGCTCTGAGGAGAAGGTTCTGGAAGGGTGCTGGCGCCTGATTGGCTGTAGTTTGGACTAACATAATGACAGGAATATGTTACAAGTGTTTTTTCTCTCTATCATGTATTCCTATGTAGAAATTGTTTTTGAGCCTTTATTATGTATTTACTATTTGTTATTGGTATGTTATTGCTTTTTTATTTACCGTGGGACTCTCACTTCGACGACCGGGAATATTCAAGCATGTGATCTATGAAAGACACCAATACTGGAGAACCACCTGTTTACAGGTAAGTAACAATTGTTCATGCCTGTCGTCGACGCCGGCCGTTGGGCCTACCCACGCCGTGAGGCCTTCACCTCATTGAAAGGACGCCATTCAAAAGATGACCCAAGTGTGGAGCTAAATTTCCACACAGTGATCATCACGAGGTCTGTAACGTGTGCTTATCGCCAGATCACATTAAATCCAGCTGCACAGTCTGTGCATCCTTTCGATCGAAAAAGACCATTCTGGATCGGAGGGCCCGTCGACGCGACATGCAGAGATCCGCGCCAGAACCAGTGGATAACTTCGACGAAGGTCCATGTGTCCCTGAGGAAGATTCTGATGATCTCCAGATCGTATCCGAGGCAGATGACTCCAATGACTCTATACCTTCGGGTCAACGCGTGAGTACAACTGCCCCTGCCCCAACCCAAACACCAAAATCGAAGGCAAAGGTCAACACTCTGCCTGCGGGGCCCCGTCGAGACCGAAAAAACACTTCGAATGCCCCGCCTTCGAGCCCGGCTCAGAAGAAAAGAATGAAGCCTTCCGGTAGCTCCATACTGAGCAAACCGCATGTGCCGAAACCACCTGCTCCCTCGGCACCGAAACGAAAAGGTCCCGGTTCCGAAAGACACTCCGAAACAGTCGACTCCGAGAGACAAACTGGCTCTGAAAACATTGAAGCCTGTTTCCAATGCCCCTGGAAACAGCTTCCACTCCGAAGCCAATACCCTTGATGCCAAAACAAACAAAGCCTGCTTCCGATCCTTGTAGGTCCACGAAACAGGCTTTGGCTCCAAAGACAATACCTTCGGTGCCAAAATCTACATCAGCTCCTACGGCTAAAGACCAGCAACAAACAGGTTCGGGACTGAAAAGAGCAGCGCCGAAGGCTGTGCCTCAAGAAGAGCTTTTCCAACCAGATCCTTTACAAAAAAGAATCTACATTGATCCAGAAACAGGACATGTTTCCACCGCACCACACAGGAAGAGGAAGTCAGATACAGCACTTACACCTCCAGTCCCTGTCAAGAAGGACTATGCCACATCTCCTAGGCACCCTTCTTCACCTGTATCTCCTTCTCCTGCTCTTCCTTTGAACATGGCACCTCAATATTCTCCTCATCATTCTCCACAACATACACCTCCTCAAAATGTTGATGCAGAGTATACCATAGGGGGAGGGAGAGACCCAGATGACCCTTTTCCCTACCCAACAGGTTCACCAGACTGGGAGTATCCAAACCCACAGGATGTACCAGATATTCCTGACCCACATATATATCCATCTAAACCTTCTCCTCCAGAAGACAATATTGGGTTTGGACACTTAATTAATAGGGCTGCCATATCCACGTCTTCCCATACTTAGACGATTGGCTCATAAAAGCCAAGTCATTCAATCAGTGTGTCCAACTCACATCTCAAACTATTCAAATGCTGCACGACTTGGGGTTTACAATCAACTACACCAAGTCACATCTCCAGCCCTCTCATGTACATCAATACCTAGGGGCTACCATAAACACCAATACAGCTCTAGCTTATCCCAGTCCAGCCAGGATACAGAGCATTCAAGCCTTGGTTACAAGGTTTCAAAACCAACACTCTCCCAGCCAAACTGTTCATGCAATTAATAGGCATGATGGCATCTTGCATTTTTATTGTAACATATGCAAGACTGCAAATGCGCCCATTGCAGGAATGTCTAGCACATCAGTGGAATCGGGCACAAGGACAACTAACAGACCTGGTGTTGGAGGACAGCCGCACACATTGCTCTCGGCAGTGGTGGAACACCAAAAACGTGTCCAAAGGGCGGCCATTCCTCGAGCCAGTTCCACAGATAGTACTGACAACAGATGCATCCCTGACAGGATGGGGAGCACATCTGCTCCACCACACAACTCTGTGAAGGTGGACCGCTCAACAAAAGGTGCCTCACATCAATCACCTAGAGTTGCTGGCAATTTTCCTAGCACTAAAGTCCTTCCAAGTGCACATACAAAACAAAGCTGTCTTGATCCGGACGGACAACATGACAGCCATGTACTACATACAAAAATCGAGGCACACATTCACTGCAACTGTCCCGGCACGCACAAAACATTTGGAGATGGGCCATTCCACAAAGATATATCTGCTTGCAGAACACCTTCCAGGAGTTCACAATCAGATAGCCGATCTGTTAAGTTGACAAACACAACAGATTCACGAATGGGAACTACATCTGCAAGTTCTTCAGCCATTCTTTCACAAGTGGGGCCATCCAGACATAGACCTGTTTGCCACACACGAAAACGCGAAATGCCTAACATTCGCCGCCAGGTTTCCACACTCGTTTTCCAAGGGCAATGCGATATGGATGAACTAGTCAGGCAGATTTGTGTACGCTTTTCCCTCTAATGCCACTAGTGGTACGCAAGCTCAGACAACAGTCTCTCAAACTGATCCTGGTAGCTCCCACATGGGCACGGCAACCGTGGTTCACCACACTGCTGGAACTCTCTCTAGTTCCACACCAAAAACTGTCTCTGACACCATCCATGCTAACGCAGAACAATGAAGACATCAGGCATCCAGATCCAAGTCAACTGAATCTGGCTCCTTAAGTCTTAGAGTTTGGTTACCTTAACCTGCCACCAGACTGTATTAATATCATTAAAGAAGCCAGAAGACCTACTACTAGAGCTTGCTATGCTGCTAAATGGAAAAGATTTGCCATTTACTACACTAATCAAATTGATCCTTTAGATGCTTCCATCCAAAATATCTGTTACTTTCAATATCTACAAATCGTACAACACATGTCGTTGTTTAGAGTACCAGCAATAAAAGCTTTTTATGGAAGGATTAAAAATAATTAAAACATTGTTCTTGCCAGGCTCATGGGACCCCCTTTTGAACCTTTACTCAAATGTGAACTGCAATTTCTCACATGGAAAATAGCTTTCCTCATTGCTATTACCTCTTTAGAATAGTTAGTTAGATTCAAGCTTTCACTATACAAGAACCATTCTTACAATTATCTCCTAAATTCCTCCCTAAAGAAATAACTCCTTTTTATCTAAACCAATCTGTAGAGTTACCTGTGCTTTTTCAAAACCCAGACTCTGTAGCAGAGAGAACTCTACACACACTAGATGTCAAGAGCTCTTCTCTATTACATCGATAAGGACCAAATCCATTCGCAAAACAAAGCAACTATTTGTAGCTTACTCTTAAGAAGGTAACAGTTAGTTATGAGCGCTCGGCAGATTTAGGTTAGTAACGTGAACAGTCTCTATCGGTGCAGCACGCAAAACTACGTGATACGGAGTGAAACGCAGAGAACGCGAACACGCGTCCTTTATGAAGATATTGGATATTGATGACGAGCTTGGAGGTAGTAATAGGGAATTGAGATATTCTGATGCCCGTACATCCCGTGTTGCGAGGTACAATATTTTGATTACCAGTGATAAGGAAACTGACGCAAGAACATTGGATAACTGATTAGGTCGTTTTTGGTTGATTGAGACATACCGGGAGAAACTCATGAGGCCCTGAGGAAGTCTGATGTCATAATACAGACAAGACGAAACACGTGGTGGCTGCGCTGTGAAAGTTGGGAAACTATGAAGAATTAATAAACCGAACATTACAAGCGTGGGAACCATAAACTGGAAGACTGTGATCATTTACACTGAGTGCTCGGAAGGACTTTTCTATAACTATTTGTAGCTTTCTCTCCACCACATAAAGGCAACCCCATTTCTAAATCCGAAATCGCAAGGTGGATTGTTAAATGTATACAAATATGCTAACACATAGCAAAACGCACATTAACAGTTCCTCCTAGAGCGCGTTCCTCATGCAAACTAGGAACCTCCATGGCTTTCTTAGGGAACATTCCCCTATAAGACATCTGCAAAGCAGCAACATGGTCTACAACACACACCTTCACTAAACACTATTGTGTTGATGTGCAAGCCAAGCAGCAAGCTGCAGTAGGCCAAGTTGACCTCAAAACTTTCAAACTACTTATACATGTGACCACCGCTAGGCGAGACACTGCTGCACAATCGATGTAAAATGTAGAATCTGCAGCTCATATGCCTCGAACGGAAAATGCTTCTTACCAGTATGCATATATTGACATGTAGAGCTGCAGATTTCTACATGGCTTCCCGCCTCCCCGGGACCTGTATCTGTTCCAGTTTTATCTTAATTAGATATCCACGCATGGACATCCTTTCTTTCTACAAACTCCATCATTTCCCATCATGGCGAAAAACAATCGAAGGATGGAGCCGATGCCCATGCGCACTATCGTCCAAGGGAGGAGTCACCTATCTCGGGACTACAAAGACTTCTTCCAAGACGACAACAACATGCAATCATCCGAGCCCAACACCAGGTGGCGATCTATTGCAAAGTGTAGAAATCTGCAGCTCTACATGCCAAGAACAGATGCATACTGGTAAGTAGCATTTTCCTTTACCCAGTCAGCCTTCACTTTAAAAAGTAAATCATGCACAGAAACTCCTTGGAAATTTCAAAACGCAGCATTTCTGACAAAATCCATCCATTCCATTCCCTGGCGATCAAGCCGAGTAATTCCAGGCAACTTAAAACAATTAGTTTCACAGTAGACCAACCCAAGCAAAAATCCCCATTACAGGGAGCAAGTGCAATAGTGAATCATGTGTCATCTTGTAGGAGATTGTCTTGGAGAGGAAGAACCATGCAGGCATGGTCATTGTTTGCTAGTGGATAAAAGTTGTAAAATGCCTGAAGGCCCCCACTGCAAAGATTAAAGTTGCCCAAGAAGCCACTTATCAGTGAAAAATGTTTGGTTCCTTCTACATAACACCATTAACATTTTTTAAAATGTTATTGTCACTTCAACATCAAACAGTACCACCTCAATAGCAACTTTACAGGACCTGCACGTTAAATCATGCAGCATGTGAAACCATAACGGTCATAAGGTCCAAGCAATGCATTGCTTAAAACCTAAACTGCAGTAGAACACCCCATATTGTGAAACCTGGCCCCAACTTCGGTGTGTAACCTCTAAACAGGGTCACCATTCTCATTAGCCCATTGCAGTAGCGATTACGTTTGTGTAGCATCTCAAGTGCCCACCACTATTGTGGGGGCATATGAATCTCCACCAGTGAAGTTGTGCATCATGGCTCTCCACGCTAGTTGGTCATCCAGCAGTCATCATCATCATCAAAATTACTTTATTCGGTATACAACAATATCATAAAAGTACAATAATGTTAAGACAGCAAAGGTTAGGGCCTAATTCAGAATTAATGTACAAACGGTTAAGAAATATCTATAAAATTCATCTTTAGTCTAAATTAACCTCAATTGCAATGGAACATCAGGGATTTATGAACAGTTGCATTTAAAATCTGTTGGGATTGGGCCACTAGTGTATAATTCAAGCATGCGGGGGGGGGACCCACCTCCCACATAATTCATTATTTAAAACAGCATAAGTACTAATGCGAAGGAGTTAAAGTACAATCACCCATCACCTTTTGTGTTTCTAAGTCTCGCAGCCATCCTTAAAAAGTTGACAGTACAAACAAGTGTTAAAACCTCTGCGGACAATTTAGGGCCACCTTTGCCTGTTTGAACCTAGCATTCTTTAGGATACGTTTTAAAAATAACTTCCTGGGGTGCGCATAGTAGGGGCACAACAGAACAAAATGAAGCGTGTCCTGCGGAGACCGTTGGTCGCAGCCGCACGGACCCCTCAACTCTATGGATGTTATGTGCCCCCCAGAATATGATGTAGGTTCAACCTGAACCAAGTCATTAAAAATCTGTCCTGTGCGTTCTAAAAATAGGACAGATAAGGTTCCATGCCCATATAGGATTTGGCCAAAAGGTAGGCTCTCACCAATGGTTTTGTCAGCTCCCTGTCTTCCCTGTTGGAGGCTATTTTCTTTAAAAATTCCGACTTAATGAGGGCCTTGTCCCGGGATAACAGTTTTGTCAGATGGTTAAAATAATCAACGTAGCCCAGGCCTGACCGTCTCCCTCACATATTTAAGCCAAGGGATATTCCGCCCACGCTCCCGGGCAATACAGTCCATTATTAACTGCTGACTTAATACAGCTTCGGGGTTTGTCCATATTTTAATCCAACAGGTGAGGGGTTTCAGTTGGATGCTGTCTCTGATGTAAGTGAGACCCAGTTCCTCATGGATGGTATAGGAAGGTGTACTCTGGGGGACTCTGAGTAGCCGCCGCAGGTATTTATTTTCTTCAATTTGGATCTTCTGTGTGTCAATGAAGCCCCAAACCACACTGCCATATAGCGTTTTGGAGTTACATATGGAGCTATATAGTTTCAGTATATGTTTCGGTGACCAGTGACCCAGCCTATGTGCAAAGTTCATAATTGCCCCGGCAGAACTGATTAATGTTCTGTATTTATCATCTGTCAGGGTTTTAAAACTTAAGCGGCTATCAAATAAAATTCCCAAGTAGGAGAATGCCTGCACTTTCTCCAAGCAATGGGCACCAATCCTATAAATAAAGTTCCTGCTTGGTCTTTTTCCTATTTCCATTATGTATTATTTGGAAAGTTTGGCAGACAGATCCAAGCTCGCTATAAAATTGTCAAAACAGTCTAAGAGGCGCTGTAGACCCCGCGCAGTGCGTGCCAGAAGCACTGTGTCGTCCGTGTAAAGCAAGACGGGGATCCCTCTTCTTCTTATCCTTGGACAGTCCACCCCTAAAGCTCCAAGTGCCCGGTCTAAACCATTAATGTATAAAGTAAATAAAAAGGGCGCCAGGATACAGCCCTGTCTCACACCCCTGGAACATGGGAAGGAATCGGTGGTATTTCCCTCCTCATTGTATCTGACCTTGGCTGAGGTGTGCTGGTGCAAGGCTCTTAAAATATTAACCAGACCTGTATCGACACCCAGGGCCCCCAGTAACTCCCACAGTTTCTTCCGATTAACCCGATCAAAGGCTGCCGTGAGGTCCATGAATGCCAAGTACACAGTCTCATCACTAGCGGCGGTGTACTTGGCTACCCGGAGATATTAGTTAAGGCATTGATCTGAGGTTGAGCTGCCAAGCCTAAACCCATACTGGGTATCGGAGATTGTCATGTTCGTCCGCCCAATCCATTAGCCGATTAAGAATGGCCCTCCCTAGAACTTTCATTGTTACATCGATAAGACAGATAGGCCTGTAACATTGTGGGTTATCCCTGTTGCCCTTTTTAAAGATCGGCACTATTGTCGCAGTGGACCAGGATGCTGGCATACCGGATTCCACTGCTGCATTTATAACTAGTTAGTATGGGCGCCCAAAGTTCTACCCGACACATTAGAAGATCTGGGGGGAATCCCATAGGGGCCAGGGCCTTATTCCGTGTCAGGCCCTCAATGCCCGCTTTTATCTCTCCCAATGAAAAAGATGTCTGGGATAAGCTCTAATTTCCTTCCTCTACTATTGTTGCTGGGTCGCTTATACTACAGTGATTGTAGAGACCTTGAAAATGCTCCACCCAGGACTCTGGCAAAACGTGACATACAAGCTTGGGTTTATTTGTATCCTGAAAGCAGAGATCATTTATAACTTTCCAGAAGGCGGTAGAGTCCTTTGACTTGGTCGTTTCTCTTAAATTCTCCCATGCCTGATACTGTAATGATATTTTGCGATGTTTAAGTGTCTGTTTATACCGCGCCCTACATGTGGACATCATTGTTTTATCTTTAGGGACAGAGTTTGAAGCTGACTTCAATTCCCTCAAAGCAGTAGAACATTGCCGGTCAAACCACCCAGGGGTGTCCTGTTCCTTTCTTGTAGTTCTACACCTGAGCCGGCAACCGATACATTGGGCGACACCTTCAAATGCTATTATTAGGTCTGCCCCCTCCACTGCTTGGTTCAGGCACTTTCAAACCTGCGGTTCGTTCTCAGAAAGTAACGCCCTATACAAAGTTTTGCCATTGTCTCCTTCCCTGGTCAGTGGCTGAAATTATGCCGCCAAGCTGTTTTCAGCGTGAGTGCTTTGCCGGGTTAGGGTCCCATATGGACAAAACTAGGTGGTTGTGGTCACTAAAAACACTGGTTTCTATAGTAAAACCTGTAATCTAACACTTTAATGTGTTGGTAACAAAGATAAAATCAATAAGTGCCCCTTCCCCTGCCTTTAAAAGTTGAGTGAATCAGATTGTCCTCATCCACTCTAATCAGATCCATGGTATGTGTGAGGGCGTATATGCCCAGGACCTTACTTAGCTTACTTCCCTCCCTGGTATTTTCCATGTGCAAGCCCTCTTCCAGTGGGCAAGAGGACCATTCCCCCTTACTGGTGATCAGGTGGGGGCATAGGTGGCAGTTAAAGTCTCCCAATAACACCAACTGTGCGCTCGATGCCCCAAGCACTTCTAGTCCTGCCAACCTTTGTTCCAACTCGACCAATCTTGTTAGGGTCTGTCCCACTGTAATGGCATTATAGAAGTTAATAAAAATTAATTTTAGACCCTTATTCCGGTACCGGGTCCCCTGCAAACAGTCTGAATCCCAGCCTAGGTCCTCCCATCTCCCCTGAAGCCTCAGATCTACGTAAGTAATCAAGGCGCCCTTAGCTCATCCTGATGTGGACTTACGTGCAGGGACGAAATACATTTTATAGCCTTCCAGTGCTATTGCACTGCAGCTTCCCTCCCACGTTTCCTGCAGGCAAATATATAATCTCTTTATGTAAGCAAGCCAGTCATGATTTTTTAATTTACTGGACAATCCTGCTATGTTCCAGGAGATTATATCTATGTTTCCCTGCCTTACGGCGACTGGGATTTAGAACCCGTGACAAGTATGTGCGCTTGAGAGTACAAGAGGTACGCCGGGGTTCACCACTAAGCCTGACCCACTAGGGTCCTCACATCCGATGGAGGGGGTGGGTACATTAGACTATAGCAGGTCTGTCCCTACATTGACTCCATTAGGAGACACACCCTCCCGCACGGACCCGTGCCCTGGCGGTGGTCCCCCAATCAGTCAATCCAGTTTACTTAGGGTAGGACACTATGGAGTGAAGTATACCGATTCATTAACAGGACTAACCGACCCTCCCAGTCTGGTCTGGCTGGGTGTCGTCTGGGATCGTCGCAATTTTTTAGATGCATCAAATCCCTGTAGAAAAAACTAAGAGGGAGCATTCTGATACTTGTGCCACCCCCCACCTGATACGACCCCTTCTGTTGGTTGGCAAGGAGTTCTCTTGCCAGCTCTGGGTACCTGAAATTTAAGATCACACAATCTCCTGGGAAACCCTTCCTGCTGTTTCCAATCCAGGACACCCTTCTTGCCATGAGAATGTGCCTGTAATATGTTATGTTAAAACCTACATTGTTGACCAGCCAGTGGGCCGCCTTATTTATCAGGGTACGTGGAGTAAACCATTTTCAATGCATTCACCCGGCCGATCAGGGATAGATGTAAATTATCGACGCGGCGAAGATCTTTTTGCATTGTATCCAGCATGGGTTTCAAGTTTAGATCAACCAGGTTTCCTAGTTTAGAGGTGATACAAATACCCAGATATATGGCCTTATCCGTTACACGAGAGTATCATATCACATTTATTGTTCAGGATTATTTGTGTTTTCCCTTGGTTAAGTACCTACCCTGCAACTTTCCCATAAATTTTGGCTTCCGTTTCAATAGTGGGCATAGCCAGGCTTGGATCAGCGGTCACTATGGCAATATCATCGGCATAGGCAAGGGTCTTGGTTAAATATCCTAGTGTCAATATGGGGACTATACTCCTGTTGCATTCTAGTCTGCGGATGAAGGGATCGATGTAGATTGCAAATAGCAACGGCGAGCACGGGCACCCCTGTCGAGTTCCTCTTGATATTGTCAGCTCTTTAGAGAAGCTGCCATTGACCCTAACCGTGGCCCGGGGGTTAATGTATAGTTTCTGAACAGCATGTATGAACCCCTGTTTAAATCCCACCCGGGACATTGCGCGCCACAGGAATGGCCAGGAGACACTATCGAAAGCCTTCTCGGCGTAAATAAGTATTAACGCCATAGGGTCTACTGTCACCTCTGTGCTATCAAATAGACTGATCACTTGCCGAATATGATTTGTGGTTTCCCTTCCGGGCACAAAGCTGTGTTGGAATTTGGAAATTACTTTGTGAATGATTGGTGAGATGCGATTAGCTATTAGTTTGGAATACATTTTTGAGTCTACATTTATTAATGTAATAGGGCGGTAGGAGCCCATATGGTCCGGGGGTTTGTGCTTTTTAGGGAAGATGTCTATTTTAGCCCTAGACCAAGAGTTTGGGGGCTGCCCCCCACTAAAGATATGCACACATGTCTAGTAAAATGTCTTTATGCTGGTCTAAAAATGCTACATAAAATTCTAAAGGAATAGTGTCCAGTCCGGTTGCTTTCCCTCTGGGAAGGTCCTTCACTGTTTTTAGTATTTCATCTATGTTTGGGACCCCCTCTAAGTTTTCCTGATCTTCCTCATTAAGCTTATCTTGCTTGATAACTTTTATTTCGATTGAAAGACCATAAAAAGTGCACATAATACATCAGCACAGACGATAAAACAATAAATATTCATAAAATCTTAAAAAGAGAATTAAACTAGAAGTTATCATAAGACAAAGCATTTAGGCAGAATTGTATGTACAACAATCAAGTTAAAAAGGTATATCTCCTACGCCACATATTAAACAAATAACGGGAGACTGCGAACACAATGGGTGGATGTGTATCATATATCATTATCCTACATGCCTGTGTAAAGTGCAAAAGACCCAAGTTCTTACAAATGGGTATTAGCCAACGTTTTCTGATTGCGGGATAAGCGGGGCAAAAAAACAATACGTGGATTACGTTCTCTGTTTTGTGGCTGCAAGCTGGGCAAGCTTCACTAGTAGAGTTTAACCATTTGGATGTAAAGGACCTAACTGGAAGGGTGCCATGTCTTAACTGTAAATAAAGCTTTCAGGCAGCTGGGGGTTCGATTAAGTCCATACATTCCTCTAATTTAGGTTCTGATTTGACTTAAGAGGAATTCAGATGTCAGCTTACCCAATGATGCAGAGCTCATTAATAGTTGGTAATTTAACCACATCGCTGCTGTGCATTTTCCCCTCCTGTGCTGAAGTATGATTAACTCCATTATTCATGACGAGCTCAGCTCGTCATCAGCACAGCTCCACTGTGCCTCATGACGAGCTGAGCTCGTCATGAGCATGGAAGGGGTTAACATATGTATCTGAGAGAGAAGTTCTTTTTTGGATATCCCCGGGCAAAAGATCTCAGGAGTTTCCCACAGTTCAGGAAAACCTAAACGGGTACTAACAGCACGATTATGCTGGAGCCAGGGGATCTTTTTGTTCTTTAGAAGAGGCAAAATCTCAGAAAGTTCCATTCTATACGCATCCAATTCATGGACTGACCATAACCTCTTCCAGTACATTATAGGTCTAGCAGTAGTGACCTCCTCTATTGGCAACATGCCAAGGTCAAATCTGAGGGGGATCAAAGGCGTGCTAGGTGGTAACCCAACTAAGTTTCTAACAAAGGAGTACTCCACCCTTTTGAGACTCATAATCTGCTTGTGCCCCCAAAGTTCAGCCCCATAGGTCGCTGCCGGTCTAGCCTGCCGGCAGTATATCTCAAGGGCTGGAGATGCTGGCCTGAAAGTAGATGCCCTGGAAACTTTACCTATGCCCCCCGCTAACTGGGATAACTTAAGTGTGGATTTAGCGATCTGCATATTCCAACCAAAGATCTCAGTTAACGTGACACCCAAATAAACGAATGTTTTAACCCTTTCAAGGGGAGTGCCGTGTAAAACAGGATTTGGGCGTACACGCTTCGGCGGGTTAAAAATCATAAATTTGGTTTTACTTAAGTTGATTTCCAGCCCCCGAAGGTCGCTAAATTCCACAAACCCATCAAGTATTCTTTGAATGCCCAATGATGATCTAGACAACAACAGGGTGTCGTCTGCGAACATCAGAGCGGGCACTCTACCTGTGGCTAGTTTAGGGGCATCATTGTTTTCTACATCATTCAGGTGTTCCACAAGGCCATTTATGTAAAGGCTAAATAGCATTGGCGCCAGTACGCACCCTTGGCGAACTCCTTTTTGGACAGGGAATTGCTCTGTGAGTTCGCCATGCATGCCACACCTCACATGGGCGAAATTTTTATCATGGAGCTTAGAAAGGATGGCTAACAAGTAGGGCGGGAGGCCCAAGTCTGCTAGTACTCTCCAAAGTTTTTCCCGTGGAACTAGATCAAATGCTGCCCACAGGTCGACAAACACAAGGTAAAGGCTGCCACCCTCCACCTTGGCAGTCTTCCAATATAGGACCTGCAGGCGAAATATTTGATCTAGAGTGGAGGTACCATACCTAAAGCCTGCCTGGAGTATGGACAGTACCCTTTCATCCTCAATCCAACCTAGAATCCTATCAAGGATAACCCTCCCCATCAGCTTTTGAGATGTATCGATTAGGCTGATCGGCCTATAATTAGAAGGGGCTAAGGGACAGCCCTTTTTTTAAATTGGCACGATTTCAGCCCCTAACCATGTAGGTGGGGGGTCCTCTCCCTGTAGGATACCATTAAACAAAACAACCAGATAAAGGGCCCAGATTTTCGGTTGTGTCCTAAACAAATCCCCTGGCAATTTGTCCAAGCCCGGACCTTTGTTAGGAACCAACTTACCTAGGGCCATCTCTACCTCAGCCAGGGTGAAAAATTCAACTGGGGTGGGGCATAAAGAAGCTGTGATTGACCGTCCCCGCTCGATCCCGCTAGTACTTGCAGGCTGGTGGGATTCCAGAATAGTAGCAAGCTTTTCATCGGGCTCAGGGATGCCATAAAGTTCGCAGAAATAGCTTTCCCAAATTGCAGGAGCAATATTCGGGGCGAGTGCAGGGGTATGCCCACTAAGTCTTGTTGCGACTATGGACCAAAATGATTTAAAATCATTAATATTGAGGGCGGATCCCAATTCATCCCACATGGAGGCCTCCCATTCCTTCTTGGCATCGCAAAGTGTCCTTTTGTACACGATGCGATGGGCTCTAATTTCTTCCCTATTATTTGTTTTTATTGCTCTAAGAAGGGCCTTTTTGGCTTTCCTGCAGGAGGCGTTATACCATCTAGATATTAATGCTCGAGGGTGTTTTGGTTTTCTCACCGGATACAAAATATCTTTGAGTGCGGCTACCAGTTGTGTATATTTCAGATGCCCTGCCTAAATGCCCGAACTTCCCCATGTCTTCAATGAATGGAATAACAGACTCTTATAGTTCGGCAAGTTTGCTAGTGGACATCTGAAAATCTGGCCATTTAACCCTGCGCCTGCAATTTGTTATTATTAAAGGCACGGTGGTGGAGTCTTCAGCCGAAGTTTGACATTTCAGCCCAAAGCTCCCTGGTTTAAGTGATAGGACCAATGCGTTATGATCACTGTCTGACCTTTCAACAACCCTAAACTCGTGTAGCCTGTCCCAGTGCCTGGCCTCGATGAAAATATAATCGATTATTGAAGTACTCGTTTTTAAATCGATTAAACTTATTTTTCCCTGGTCTATCGGGCTCAACCCTCCCATTACAGGCTCGCAATGAAGTCGCTAACGAGAATGCCTGCAACTGTAGAACCAAAGGGTTCCATGATTTCACCCTAGTAATCAGTGGGTCAGGAACAGCCCACAGCAAGTCAACCTCATCTGAATTACTCAAATTCGAATCCATGAGTGGCTCAAAATCGCAGTTAAAATCTCCACCCAGGATTAATACAGTGGAAGGATCGATCGATTGGGTAAAGGATAACAAGGTCTTGATGGCCTCTGACTCAAGACCCTGCCTAACTGGCCTTGAATATACATTAATCAAGGCAATGTCCGGCCCATTTAATGTAGTCAACATCATGCACTGTACGTCCATTGAGTTGGTTGGAATTTGAGAAGCCTTTACACCAAGATGTGTACCAACCCATATGGACAGCCCACCCGAAGGCCTGCCCCTCTCCCCCATGCTCGCCAGGATATCGTATGTTGCAAACGCCTGGACCCCACTTTCTTTTAAGGCCCAGGTTTCTTGCAACATACGAATATCATGCGAGGCCATAAAAGTGCCCCACTCTGGGATGGGCAGTTTGTTTTTAAGACCCGCCGCATTCCAGGAAAGGATTTTAACCTGGGAAACCGGGAGACCTTGATTAGTTGCTTTACAATCCAGTATACCAGGAGGGTCATTGATACTGGCTGCGCTAGGGGGTGCCCCAACTCAAACTCACAATTCAGTGAGGATTGGTCATCAAATGAGCTACCAATAGGGGGTTGGATAGTTTGTTCTAATGTCAGGGCTTGTAATAGAGGACTAGATGTGACATTAGCATCTTGGTTTACATTTACAGATCGCTTGTTAGTGAGAGGTCCCTCTTGTCAATCGCAATCATCCAAGCCTGAGAAGGCATCAAACCTATTTGCGACTTCCAACGGGGTGAAGGGTAACAGGTGATCCATCCTCCCATTTCCTACAAAGTGATCAAACCTCTTATTTCCATTTATACGGCGCCTAAAAGGTAAAGTTTCCCACCTAGGTGCATTTTCAGCGATCATGGGGTCAGGTGCCTGTACCATATACCAGTTGTTGAATGGTATAGATGGTATGATCTGCGGACATGCTAGTGCCCCGGGATGGAATACAGGGTTCACTAGAGATCTTGGGTAAAAGTAAGTCAGATCACAGGGAACAATGGAATTACCAATGCTCCCTGGGATCCATTCTAGAATATATCTTACAGCCCCAGGATCTCTAAAATTGATGACAATTAGATCCCCCTTTATGTTTTTCACTCTGTTTCCCAACCAAGGGAGTCGGCGAACATGCAAGATTTCACCATGATTTCACCATTGACGTTAAAGGGAAGTGGTCGATTTTGGTTAAGCCAGTGCATGGTTTTATTTTTTAACTGGAAAAACCCTTCCTTCTTACCATCCTCTAGTGTCGGAACCCCTGTCAGGACAACCACGAAAGGGACCGCTTCGGGGGGTAATTCGACATGGCGCCCCTAGACTTCTCTGTCCTATGTGGACTAGTTGTTCCCCTCTCCTCTCGCTTGCTTCCCATAAGAGGTTTGTTCCCTGCCTTGGGAACTTCACTAGCTGTGCGAGGTAATGATTGTTGGACCAGTTTAGGGGGTATTGCCCTCAGTTTTTTTTGTATTGGTGGACTTACTAGTTTTATTTGCACCCGTCTCAGCAGCAGGAGTGAAAAATGGCAGTGCTGTTACAGGGGGTGGGGCTAACTTCATAGGACCCTTAGATGGTGCAATATTTTTGTTAACGGCCAATTCTAGAGCCCCCAACCTTTCTTCCACCCTCTTCAACCTCTCTATTATGGGTAAAACAAAGGACCTAATTAAGTGTTCAAAACCTTCAAGGGGAACATTGTTGTCTTAGACTGACAGTTCAGGGGACCTGATGGTGTTGATACAATCAGTGTAGGGGATTTTGGAGTTAGTACAGTGTGCGTAGGGGCCGTAGAGATTTGAGCATTTGGTACAGTGGTCTTCAGGGTAGATATAAGTATTGCGTTCACCTTAGTGGTTTTGCCAAAGTCAGAGTGGTGAATCCTGCTTCTAAGCGGCTCACCACCCCTTTTCCTTCTCTTGTTAGGTGGCGGGCCATAAACTTTAGGCACGGCTGGTTTCCTAGCCTTTTTTTTTCTAGCGGTCTCCGATACAGGCACAGGCTGCTCAACTTTCACATCTGTACATGCGATGGGATCGCCGGGAAGAGATACAATATTCGTAGAAAAGCTGTTGGGGGAATCAGGTGGGAGAGGCGTATCATGTAAAAGTATAGGAAAGTTGTCAGTAGAAAGAGTGTCCTCATTATCTATATGGATACTAGCACCAAGTGATGTAGTACAGGGCAGGCTATCCAAAAGGGGTCTACTTTTCAGGCACTCAGAGCGGCGCCGCTCCGCCCTGCGTTCAGCCAAAGCACTCTCCCTATCTGGGTCAGTGACAGTTTTGAAGAAGTAGATTTCCAAGGTACCCTTGGTATTCCCAACAATGCCTCCAGAAATGGGTTTGTCTCGTATCTCAACCATAGTAAAGAGGCAAACAAAAGTAATTACAGATAGTCCTACACAACACGTTAGATTATAGGCCCAGCCCGGCCTCGTCGTGCCTCTGAGGGCCTCAGAGGGCCCGCCCTTTGCCCGGGCTTAGCCCGGCGCACGCCCGCGCGCATTCTCGCGACGCCGGGGCTTCGCTGTAATTTATGCGCCTCCTGGCGCAGGTATTCGCGGCTTCCGGCCGCTAAGGCTCCTGGGTAATGTAGTCCTCCTTATGGTCTCCCACTGCGGCCACGCTCGGGTGTTGGTGAGCTGCGGCGGCGGGAGGAGACAGCCGTGCGGGCACTGCTGGTGGTCCTTGGCCCCAAAATCCGATTTCCCTCAGTGGAAGATTGCAGGTATTTCGTCAGGCAAACAAAGGTACATATCAAATTTGACTTTATCAAGGTATTCATTAATCCTCTCTAGGTCTGTTTCCCCCTCTTCTGTGTATATATAGTGCTATAAAAGCGGCAGAATGCCTCTGATCTTACCCGGGTCAGATACCAGACTTTCTACTGGATCCTGAATCTCACGTATGATATTCTGTGATGATTGTTGTTTCATACGTATAGCCAGCTGATGACCAACTAATTCACTAACCTCGTATACTTTTTCCTGGTGGATAGAAGCTTTTTTAACCGCTTTGATGGTAAAGATGTTTGTAATAGCCGCTTTGGCAGTCGCCACCTAATACTCAATGTTAGTGGTTTCTTCTGCACTTAGGGAGTCTCCTGTTGCCCTTATAAGGTCTTCAGCCCCCTTCAAGGCCTCCTGTAGTCCTCTGAGAGACTCTTGCCAGCTTATTAGCCCTTAGTGAATATTGCAACGTTTCTCTCCTAATCCCTGCTTTTAGGGCGTTGCACACATATTCCACCGAGGTGCTCCCGTTATCTTTTAAAAAGTTGGAAATCCAACCTCTCATGTGATTACAATAATCATCTTCAAGGAGCAGGGATTTCTCAAATGTCTTTTTCTTTGTGTCGGATTCATTTGGATCAAGCCTACTGTGCATAGCAAAGGATTGTGGTCTGAGAGAATTCGGGGTAGCTTTTTTACTTGTGATATGTATCTCAATTAATTAGATATTAAAAAATAGTCCAACTTAACATGTGTATGATGCGGGTTTGAATAAAAAGTGTATGCTGGATCGTTGGGTTTGGACATTTGCCATCCCTCAACAAGCCTGTGTGTGAGGCATTGCTGCTTTATGGCCCTAAAGACCTTAAGTTTCCATGATACTGCCAATCGTCGCCCAATGACCAATCGGGGGGAAGATTAATATTAAAATCCCCACAGACAAGTAGTGGTAATGGCCATTGGGTAAGTTCATTGGAGATCTGATTAATTACTACCTGGAACCACATTTAGGGAGACCCCTGCTACCCTGTGGAACAAACTATTCAGGCTAAAAGAAAAAGTGGTTGTATGATCTTCAGACTGAAACGGTGGTGTCTGTGAAAAACTGTGGAAATCTGTTGAAATGCGTGGTGGTTGGCAGTGAGGCCAGCAACCTGACCTACTTGCCGAGAAGAGCCAGATCCCAAGATGTGTTGGCTCTAGTTTGAAGCCTTTGGCGTGACTGGAGGAAGTGGAAGGTATGCACATCAAGGAAGCTCCTCTTTCACCTTTAATATACATCTCCCATGCAAGATGGAACCAAGCAAATGCTTTTGCATTGTAATCACAGGTCCATATTTATGCACTTGTAATGCATAATCATTGTATTCCCTTACCCCAATGCATTGTATGTCTACATCCTGTTAGTCTTGCTGTATATTTTTTTTTTGCTCGTTTTTTTCTTGTTTTCAAAAGGCAAAAGGCAACCGTTGCTGAAAGCCATAACACATTTTAATCTTTTCCATTTCACTGCTTAATGTACTGTTGTTCGTTGTATACTTTATAGACAACATTTTGTCAGTTTCTTAGTCCGACACTTTTGTATAAATGTTATTAAACATTTCTCCTTTGTCTTTCTGTGCAGGGATGGATAGATAATTTTAACGGGCCAAGTGGACTTTTTATCGCTGTAAGTATGTTCCAAATAAACATTTCTAGTAATAGGTTTGAATATAATCTTGCACTGTATAATTGTCTGAAAAACATTTTCTTTTCATTATTTTCTTTTTCTAGGCAGGAAAAGGAATCCTTCGTACAATGAGAGCTTCCAACAGTGCTGTTGCTGATCTAATTCCCGTAGATGTAGTTGTTAATACAACTCTTGCAGCAGCTTGGTACTCTGGTGTTAATAGGTATACCAGGTGATCACTGTAGTTTATTTTAATAGCAATTCAAGTGTGTATTCTTTCTTTCTTGTTTTCTTCGAATGTCTAAACTTTCAGGAAATTGAACAAACTGTGGTTATGGACTACCAACCTTCCTTGTTAGCTATACTAGTGTGACCTGGTGTTTGCGTCGAGCTGTTAGAGAACCACTTCTTGATTTCACCTGAAAAACACAGAAGCAGAGGATAATGGCATCCCATTTGTAGTAAATTTTTTTGGATAAATTATTCCTTTCAATTTGTTTCATGTGGTGGAATGTTATCTGATGCCCTGTTAGCTGCCTGTCCCTTCAGTTGAGGAAGCACCCCATCCTGTAAGAACAGGTTCGAGGCATGTGGGCTGCTGAATTCATATCTGTGCATAGATCACCGCCTAGTGTTGGGTCCGGATGATCGCACATTGTTGTCCTGGAAGAGTCTTTGAAGTATCACGAGATAGGGGGCTCCTCCCCTGGACTACAGTGCGCATGGGCATCGACTCCATCCCCAGATTGTTTTTTTCCGCCATTGGGTTCGGATGCATATTTGTTAACTCCAGTTCGGAATCGATAAAAAACTTTCTTTTTGGCCAAAAGGCCTTTAGTTTATCGTCGATATTGTCTTGCGATCGGTGCCCAGTTCTGTTCCAGCTCAGTTCCCGAGCCGGACATCCAAGGAGCCGCGTGGCTTTTCAGCACTGAAGGCCCGGTCGACGCCAGAGGCCTCATCGACGAACCATCATGGAACGGAGTCCGTTCAAGAGGTGTCCCGTGTGCAACTCGAAATATCCTCACATCGCCGTCCACCCGGTGTGCAACAAGTGCCTGTCGCCGGATCACGATGAAGCCAGCTGTATGGCTTGTTCTCGTTTCCGCTCCAAGAAGACGATTAGACTTCGGCGCGCAAGGAAGCCCAGCAGACGGCACCTGAACCAGTGAACATCTTCGATGCCGGGGACGATGAGTGTGCAGAGCGGGAGGTTCGAGAGAACCTGTCTGATCCAGCATCGGAGATTGACTCCAGCTACGACGCTGATATTGAGATGGTCGATACTGAAGAAGTCGTCGACTAGTTAGGAGACGACGATGGGGCCTTTGGGGCCATGGAAGATAGCTCAAGCGAGGAGCTAGGCCCAAACACTGATACTGGGGCCGAGACACTTGATAAGGCTCAGGTCGAGGGATCGCCACATGGCCTTACCCAAGATCTTCCACTGGGTTCTACAGCCTCGCCTTCGGGCCCGGCTTCGAAAACTTCTAAGGAGCCACTGGTTTCCAAATCGAAACCGAAAGAGAAAGCTTCGGTGTCTACGCAACCAAAAGCACTAGAGGCGAAATCTAAACCGGAAGTGCGTATTGCTTTGGTCTGCTCGAAGTCCTCTGAACTATCGGCACCGATGAAGCATAAAGGTGTTATCGACCCGGTGAGGTCACTAAAGGGTGTCGAGCCGAATACTGGAACACCGAAAAAACTGGTCAAAGACGTCGACCCGAAAAAATCGGCGCCGAAGACAGTCGACACCGACAAAGGACTCGGAGCTCAGAAGGTTCTCGATCCTACGCGTTGACCAGACAAGGCTAAGAGCGGTGCGAACCTCTAGTCCACGTCTGGCGGTGGCTCGAAGGAACCCGTCGAGTCGACGCAGCCGTCCGCCTCCTTCTCGAAGCAGGTGTCGGAATCGCTGAAGCGAAATAAGGAAAATGCTTCGGCTGTCGGACCAAAGGATACTCCACCACCAAAGCCTGCCAGTAAACCTAAAAAAACGCCGGCGCCCATCCAGTTCACGCTGCCGCCGAAAGTGGTACCTAAGGCCTTCGCCCATAAGATGGCCATCTAAGCGTCCAAGAAGGTGTCCACGGGGCCGAAGCCCACAACTGCGGTACTGGTTGCAAAGCATCGACAACCCTCGCTTGAAGAGCAACAGGAACAATTCATCGATGTCGACACGGGCAGACTTTCGATTTACAAACGAAAGATCGCCCCGGAACAGCCCATGGAGTCATATAGAATCCCATTGAAAAAGAAAAAGGATTCTACTACACCGCCCGTTCTTGTCGAATCTATATCTCCACGTGGCCAAGACACTGCTCCTGTTTCGCCCACTTAGTCTGATGTGGAGACGGGGGAAGGTGACAATGAGGAGTACAGTGATCCTGTGGACACTGATCCAGAAGATCACAATGAACCCTGGGCGGACGCTGCTGACTCAGGGGATCCACACACTGCCCGGACAGTCATGTGTATGCTGTAAAAACATCGCCTACTGAAGACTCAGCGGCGTTTAATGCACTTATTGAAAGGGCAGCCAAAAATCATGATGTCCAGCTCCATGCTGACCCTATTGAAGTGGACTTTCTTTTTGACACCTTTTCCACCTCAGAGAGAACTGTCAAGACTCTGTCAATACTGAAGGGTGTCTTAAAACATGCCGGAGAGATATTTAAAGAGCCTAGAGAGCCAGGGTGATAAACCCCATAATTGAAAAGAAGTACAAACCGGCGCCTGGGGACCCTACCTACATTAGGGGACAGTTGCTGTTGGACTCTCTGGTTGTTTCCAATGCCCGGAAGAGGGCAAACTCGCAAACAACGGGTGATGCTCCTCCCCCTGATAAGGAATCTAAAGTGCTAAAAGCATCAGGGAAAAGGGTGGCAGCTCAAGCGGCCAATATCTTGCGCATTTCAAACACTCAGGCACTCTTAGCCAGGTATGACAGGGCCCATTACGATACACTTGAGACCCTGTTACAACACTTGCCAGATGAATATAAGGAGGCAGCAGAGATGCTCATACAGGAAGGAAAGCTCATATCAAATGCTTCTATCAAATGTGCACTGGACGCAGCAGACACCGCAGCCAGAGCCATTAACACAAGTGTCATGTTAAGGCGACATGCCTGGCTCAGAATCTCCGGGTTCAAGCCAGAGATACAGACCACCATACTAAATCAACCTGTAAACCCTGATCATTTATTTGGCCCAGAGTTGGACACCACCTTGGAAAAAATCAAAAAAGACACTGAAACTGCAAAGTCTATGGGGGCTCTCCAGTCGCAGCAGTTCAGGGGTGGCTCTTTTCGTTGCTCAAGCAATAGAGGAGTTTCCAGAGGCCAGCTGTCCCAGCAAACACAGTACAATAAAAGTGGCGTGCAAACCACATACACCAAACAAAGTAGAGGTGGCTATCGTGGAAACCGCGCCAAGGGCAGAGGTCGTGGAAACAGCTCCAGATCCTCCTCCACTAACCAACAGTGAAGCCTTGTCACTGCCCCCCGACCATACAACACCGGTCGGGGGGAGACTACAACGGTTCCTGCCGGTCTGGAAATCCATCACCACAGACAGGTGGGTCAGAAAGCTTATCCAGTACGGTTATTGTCTGGAGTTCATATCCACTCCACCCAACATACCCCCAAGACACCGTCCTATGTCCACAGAGCATTTGCACTTATTGCAGCAGAAGGTAGTCCTCATGCTGCAAAAAGGAGCAATCGAGGTCGTGCCTGTGGAAGAAAGAGGTACAGGAGTGTACTCGCTGTACTTCTTGATCCCAAAAAAGGACGGGTCCCTCAGACCCCAAAATCAGTACATTCTATCAGAACACTTTCACATGCTAACATTGCAACAGGTTCTACCGTTACTCAGTCAGGGAGATTTCCTCGCAACATTAGATCTGAAGGATGCATATTTTCATATTCCGCTACACCTGTCACACAGAAAATACCTCAGGTTCACCATTCAGAATCAGCATTATCAATTCAAGGTCCTCCCTTTCGGAGTGACGACGGCATCCAGGGTGTTTACAAAGTGCCTGGCGACAGTGGCTTCACACCTACGGAGACAAAACGTTCACGTCTACCCTTATCTGGACGACTGGCTTATCCAAGCAAAGTCGGCCGAGCAGTGCCGCCCACATGTCCCACACCATTCACCTTCTTCACAATCTGGGATTCTCACTGAATTATCCGAAGTCCCACCTTCAGCCCGCCCACGTACGGCAGTATCTGGGCGCGACAATAGATACTCTGGCAGCCAAAGCACAGCCGAATTCAGTGAGGATCAACAGCATTCAATCGCTGATACAAAAATTCAGACTGCAGCACTCGCTTCCAGCACGAGTGTTCATGCAGTTGATAGGCATGATGGCCTCCTGCATCTTCATAGTCCCGCACGCGAGACTACATATGCGTCCGCTTCAGGAGTGCTTGGCACGTCAGTGGATTCAGGCTCAAGGACAGTTGAAAGACCTAGTGTTGGTGACCGGTCGTGCATACAATCCTCAGCATTGGTGGAATCCACAAAACCTTTGCAGGGGCCGACCGTTCCAGGAGCCTGTGCCACAGATCATTCTGACAACTGACGCATCTCTCCAGGGATGGGGAGCTCATGTACTCCACTACACAGTGCAGGGACTATGGACAACGCAGCAAAAGAAGATGCACATCAACCTTCTAGAACTGATGGCTATCTTCATGGCGATGAAAGCCTTCAAAGTACATCTGTGCAACAAGGTCGTGTTAATCCAGACGGACAACATGACGGCCATGTACTACATTCAGAAGCAGGGAGGTACACTCTCTCCACAGTTGACTCCTCCGGCTCAGAGCATGTGGAAGTGGGCCATTCAGAGGAACATCTTCCTCATGGCGGAACACCTCCCGGGCAAGGACAATCAGATGGCAGACCTGCTCAGCAGGTACAGCCACCAAATGCACCAGTGGGAGATACATCCATCAGTACTCCACTCAAACTTCCAGCAGTGGGGTCATCCAGAGATAGACCTGTTCGCCACAAAGGAAAACGCCAAATGCCAAAGCGTTGCCGCCAGGTTTCCACACCCACAGTCGCAGGGCAATGCGATATGGATGAACTGGTCAGGCATATTTGCGTACGCTTTTCCCCCAGCACCTCGAATACCGCTGGTGGGACATAAGCTGAAGCAACACTCGATGACACTCATCCTGGTTGCTCCGACGTGGGCACGCCAACCATGGTACACCACGTTTCTAGAACTATCTGTGGTACCGCATCAAAGGCTGCACCTCAAACCCAGGCTTTTGACGCAGAGCCATGGCGACATTCAGCATCCAGATCCGCAACATATGTAAATGTACAGGAATTTATATAGCGCAAATCACCAAGCGGTTTCTAAGCGCTTGCTTAGGGAACCCGTCCTGGTATTGCCCTGTGAGATAACCCCGGCAGGGTATCCGCAAAGTGAAAGCCAGGCATCCCGCCGTGAGGGACCGTTGTGGAGATTAAGCAAGCTATTGCCCAGAGTCGCAGAGTGTGAACCCGTGAATGGAGTAGGCACCGGAGCGAGAATTGTCGAGTCCATGGACATTTTAGGACTCAAGACCCCGCCGAGCCAGGAATTGAACCCTGGTCCCGGGCTGACCTCTGCTTCCAGGTCTGCCTCCTCTAACCAGTGAGCCACACTTCTCCACTTCACAACAGATCAACCTGGCGATCTGGCTGGTGAAGTCTTTGAATTTGGCTACCTCAACTTGCCTCCCAACTGCATGGATATCATAAGAGAGGCAAGAAAGCCCACCACCAGAGCGTGCTATGCGGCAAAATGGAAGCGGTTTGTCATTTATTGTGCAGACCACAACATCGACCCGCTACACGCATCTACTTGAAACATCATTTGTTATCTATTACATCTATACAAATGCAATCTGGCCTATGCTTCCATTTGTATACATTTATCCGCAATAGCAGCTTATCTCCAAAACATCTCACTTTTCAGAGTGCCTGCCATCAAAGCTTTTCTGGAAGGACTCAAACGAGTCATTCCCCCCAGACCCCACCGGCTCCTGAATGGAACCTAAATGTGATCCTCACCAGACTGATGGGTCCACCTTTTGAGCCTCTACATTCATGCAAGATTCAGTTCTTAACATGGAAAGTGGCTTTCCTGATAGCGATTACATCACTGCGACGCGTTAGTGAACTCCAGGCACTAACTATCCAAGAGCCATTCATACAGATTCACTCCAACAGGGTGGTGCTTCGCACTAACCCTAAGTTTCTTCCTAAGGTGGTTTCACAGTTCCATATCAATCAGACTATTGAACTGCCTGTGTTCTTCCAAAATCCTGAGTCCGTGGCGGAGAGAATGCTCCACACACTAGACGTCAAGAGAGCCTTAATGTACTACATTGATAGGACCAAAGATTTTCGGAAAACAAAACAACTATTTGTTGCCTTTTCGCCACAACAGAAAGTCAACCCCATTTCCAAAGCAGGTATAGCCAGGTGGATCGTTAAGTGCATTCAAATTTGCTATCAAAAAGCCAAGCGCACTCTTAACGGTCCCCCCCCCATGGGCCCACTCCACCCGAAACTTGGAGGCCTCCATGGCTTTCCTTGGAAATATTCCTTTAGAAGACATATGTAGAGCAGCCCCATGGTCTACCACACACACATTTACGAAACACTACTGTGTAGATGTGCACTGCAAACAGCAAGCAGCTGTAGGGCAGGCTGTTCTAAACACTTTTTCAAACTGCTGCAGCTGGCACAGGCGACCGCCGCTAATGGAGGGACTGCTATGTATTCTATGCACAGATATGAATTCAGCAGCCCACATGCCTCGAATATGCATCTGTTCTTGGCATGCAGGGCTGCTGACATTCATATCGCCCGTCCTCCTCCCCGGCGCCTGTAGCGGCTGCAGCACTCAGATTCATTCTTAGCATGGTCATCACTTACGGTATTACACTCCATCTTTGCCACAATGGCTACAACAATCTGGGGATGGAGTCGATGCCCATGCGCACTGAAGTCCAGGGGAGGAGCCACCTATCTCGTGATACTTCGAAGACTCTTCCAGGAGAACAATGTGCGATCATCTGGACCCAACACTAGGCGGCGATCTATGCACAGATATGAATGTCAGCAGACCTACATGCCAAGAACAGATGCATACTGGTAAGTAGCATATTCGTTATGCCACATCAAAAGCACTCTGAGTAGATTATTAGACACAACTGACTTCTACCACATCCTCAGACCAACAGTGAATAAGAGAATTGGGAGTGCATCAGACTGAGCCAGGTTTTAGGTCAGTAAGAGGATCTGGAACAAGTAGACTGCAGTCTCTTAATGTATCAGTTTCTTCAACACGCAGCCCTATGCTTTTTCACTGAGCTGAAACTGCCTGGTAATTTCAGTTTTTTGTGTCGTATCTGTTCTCTTAGGTTTACATTAAAAGCTGCAGCAGTGTCTGGGACAGTTTGTTAGCAATTCTTGGCAACATCATATAGCTTGAGGACCTTAGTGTGCACTTAGGACATTTACACAAATTTTGCTGGAAGTAGACTAATGGCTCATGTCTACAGTGTTTCCAGACATGCCACAGTTCATTTAGTTGCTGGGGTTACAAGGCAACCATATCAAATGAGCATCCAGAATCCGTATTGGAGAAGTATTAAAAACTCAAAATGCTAAACTTTTTCCTGTTGAACAGATACTTCTGTCTGAGATGTTGATCTCAGAATTTGACTCGCCAATGGCGCAGTGTCCCACTGGTCTCGCGTCTTGTGAAGAAAAGGCATCACATCTTTGATTCTTGTGTCGATAGGAGTTTTCCTTCATTCCGCCTAGCCAGTGTTTGCATCTCTGTGGAAGCTCAGTGGGTTATTACATTGGTGGTGTGCTTGGTGCAGAAATGGTGTCCACGCCACTTTAGTGGAAGGGTAGGCATGATGAGCCTTAAATGCATATCCAGGATGCATACCTTTCCAGTGTTTGTTGCTTGACATTCCCAGTCCATTTAATATGTTGTGAGCTTTTTTTTCCTGGTGATATAATTTATTGTATAGATCATACTTAAGAAGAATTGGGTTAGAGGAGGATCCGTCACAATGCATTTGTTCCTCTGGTTTTTCATTGTGCTGATCACCCACTCAGTTATTTATTTTTTTTTGCTCTTTCTGAGACTGGAATATTTTAGGACTTTATTTTCCTGGACTATCTTATGCTGGGTTGCTTCTCAGCCCTCCTTACACGCTCATTTTGGTACCTCGCTTTTAAACTACTGCATCAACTGTAATCCATAATTCCCAGTATTGCCAATGAGTTGTGAGCCTCTTAAAGTACTACTTGAGGCTTTCACATGTGTTTTGCTGTGCAAGTTGGCATCGTGGTTTCTGGGAGGAGGTAACATTTCCTTCAACAATCGAGGAGGAAACTAGAGAAACCTTTAATGTGTTCAGTCTTGACAGTTCTCTTAAAATAACTCTACATCCAACTCCTTGCAGCTGTTACTGCTTACAGAAATGACAGACCTCTTTTTTAGAATCCCAGTCATTCAAGACTTTCTAGATGAGCATAAGTGTTACCTCCATTTGAGACCTTCCACTGTTTGGAAGATTAATGTAGTCCATGCAAAATGTAAAGGCCATCCATTTGAACGAAGCCACATTACCTTCTTGCATCCTACTTGGTGGAAGGTTGCATCAGCATGTATGGTTAGTGAGATGCACACCCTGTGCGTCCATGAATCCTACAATGTACTACATAAGAATAAGGTTGTCCTGAGAAAGCATCCAGATTTGCTTCGTACGCAATAGACTTTCTTCTGAATCACTCCATTTTACTAACACTGTTTTTTCGTTCCTCTCCCTCCCAAATATCGTTAACAAATTAGTGTTTTTTTGTAAATAATGGACTTTTCCATAAGTATTACCCTGTTCAAAGCTATCCATTTGGGAATTCCTGATGGAATGTCTCTTGTATCTAAATGTGTTATTAGAAAGCAAACAATTACTTATCAGGCACACCATACGCAGAGTTTACAATAGGAAATGCTTAAACTGTGTCATTCAGAAACTTTTCAATCAGGGTCTTAAGTGTGCCTAATCACCCGTGAGTGTCTCAAGGTGCTGGGTGGGGGAGGGGCTGGGTCTGTAGTTCAGTCCAATAGCTTTGTTGTGTAGTTCTTCCTGAATTGCGGCAGCGATGGTGATTGCTTGAGGTGCAGAGGCAGGGAGTTCCAGGTCTTTGCATCAAGGTAGGGGAAGGCTCTTCCTCCAGCTGTGGTATTGTGGATCTGTGGGATAGTGGCCAGGGCTAGTTGGACAGTGGAGAGGTCTGGTGGGAGTGTAGAAAGAGTGGCAGTGGTTGAGGTATGCAGGTCTGGTGTTGTGAAGGTTTTTGTGGGCTTGCAGGAGAACCTTGAAAGTGATTCTTGTGTTGACACATCAGGTGACCGGTGATGTTTTTGCTGCATGGGATGTTCAGTGTGCCTCGCAGAGGAGATCTGGATGGTCTACAGTTTTTTGGTGTGGTGCTGGCATAGAGTGCGTTACCATAGGAGTCTGCTGCTTACAAGTGCCTGGGTGAATGGCTTTCTGATCTCGATGGGGATCCACTTGATGTTCTTACGAAGGATGCAGAGCGTGTGGAAGCAGAAGGACGAGATTGTGTTGATTTGGCAGTTCATTGAGAGCGATAGTCCAGGATGACGCTGAGGTTTCTTGCAAGGTCAGAAGCTCAGAGGTCCAGGAGGATGAGGGATGCAGTCTCACTTCGGTTGAGGAGACTGTGGAAGTTCTGTGAAGCAGAGAGTAGAGCGGTCTCAGTGCTGCAGTTGCTTCTGAAGCTCGATTGGGAGAGGTCCAGGATGTTGATTTTGATGAACTCCGAGTTGGATGTTGATGACTTTCTAGATGACATTGGCCTGGAAGGGGAGCCAAGAGACTGGTCTGTAGTTCTTGAGGTCCTTCGGGTTGGTAGAAGGTTTCTTCAGCAGGGTGTTGATCTCTGTGTACTGCCAGTCTTCTGGGAAAGTTGCAGACTCAATGGAGCAGTAGATGGTGCGGCAGAGTTTGGGTGCGATGGAGGTGCCCGCTCTGTTGAGGATGTGGTGAGGGCAGGGATCCGAGGGGGCTCTGGAGTGGTTGCTCGTCATGATCCTGGAGGTGTTGTCCGAGGTGAGGGTAGTCCAGTTGGTCAAGGTCTGCTGGGGGCTGGAGCCATTGTTTGCGGAGTGGGGGGTGGGTGTGCCTTAGGTTGCGAAGTTGTCGGTTGTCGCAGAGGTCTTGGGACAGGGGGAATGTCTGCTTTCTCAGTGCTGGGCTTAGCCTATTCTTTGACTACGGCAAAAACTTCTTTGCTGTTGTGTGCATTGGCATTGATGCGTTTTTCGAAGGCTGCTTTCTTTGTTATTCTGATGAGGTGGTGGTGTGTGGTGACTAAGGATTTGAAGACTGTGTGGTCTCCTGTTATCTTTCTTATCCTCCATATTTTCTCGAGTTGTCTGAAGGTGCGCCCAGACTCTTGGAGATCAGAGGGGACCAGCTGGATTTCTTGGAGGGCTGCTTTCCTGAGGGTGTCTTGAGTGTGTTGGCACATTCGAACATCCAGCTGTGGAAGTTGTGTGCTGATGTGTTGGTGTCCGTGGAAGTCAGTAGTGAGGCTTGCTGAGAGAGGTGGTGAGCTGGTCTTCGGTGACCATGTTCCAGCTTCTACGAGGTTCGCAGTATGTGTGGTGGCATATGGTGGGTTTGGTGAAGAAGTTGACACAGTAGTGGTCAGTCCTGTGTGGCTCAGCGGTGTGACTAATGAAGATGTTGCCTGTGGAGAAGATTGGGTCGAGCGTGTGTCCTGCTGAATGGGTTGTTGTTGTGACTAGTTGTTGGAGTCCGATGGTGGTGCGGTTCTCCAGTAGGGATGAGGAGTTCTTCAAGGTTGTCCAGGTGGAAATTGAGATCACCAAGGAGGATGTAGTCCATTGAGACGAGAGCATGTTGAGCGATCAAGTTGGCTATGGTGTTGCTGAAGTGAAGGGGGGGCGAGGTCTGGGAGGCCTGTAGAAGAGGGTGCCACAGAGGGTGCTGTTAGGGTTTGCTGGAAGTGGAGGTGCTCCCTGTTGAGTGAGTAGTGGTCCGAGCAAGTTGTGAGACTGAGTTTGTCTTATTGTACGATGGCAATGCCTCCTCCCAGTCTGTTGATGCGGTCTTTGTGGAGGATGTCTGTTGAGATGTCTGGGGCTGAGCTGGAGTTCATCAAGGTTTCTGTGGAGAAGGCAACGTCTGGGGAGGTGGAGTCGATCAGTTCCCAGATCTCCACCGCGTGTCGTTTAAGGAAGCGAGTGCTGAGTAGGATATATCCGAGGGAGTCGTGTGGTCGGTATGTCTGGTGTGTGGAGGACCACGAAGGTGCTGGTGCATGTGCACGGGGCTTTGGTGTTCTTCAGCCACATGAGGTGACTTCCTGTGTTGAGATCGTGGAGTGTCCTGGCGTTATAGCGGTGGATAGCCTGAGAACCAGGGTCTGTGATCTGGTCTTGACTTTGGCTGCACAGCAGCCCTCATTAAGTAGTGTGAGGGGGGGATGGACAGCTGGTAGGCGGGCAATCGGCACTGGAGGGAGTGGGGTAATGAGCAGGGACTCAAAAGGAAAAACTGCAAACGGTGAAAAGGGACAAAAGTGAAAAAGAAGTGACAAGTGGAAAAGATGACATGAAGGAATAGGATCAGAAGGGAGACACCAAGGGAAGAGACTTCCCACTGGGCCTCAAACTCGCAGACCTGCAAGGGTCAGGGCAGCAGCTACCAGGCAGAGCTGTGAGGGAAAGAAAGCAGTTCACTTAGAAGGTCTTCCATAACAAAAATCGGATATTCTGACGGACCTCCAAGTAGCACTCTCTCTACCTGGATTATGTGTGGTGTTAGCAAATCGCAGTTTGAATTTTTTTTTAAACCCTGTCATTGTTTACTAATGCAAATATACAGGTTTTTTTTTAGCACATTCATGGCATGTATCAATGCAAACTCTGCAACGATATATCATAGTAGGCTGGAGATGCCATGAAAAAATGTGGAGCTGTTTAATTTAGTTTTTATAATATTTGCTCAAAATTGCATTGAAGGTTTCAAATGGACAAATACAAATCCTGGGATGCCAGCCAAGGACGTATTTCCCTGAATGCCTGGAGACTAGCAATAAAAAATGGGTGTGGGTTTTCCTAGGGAATGTGAGTGGACCCGCCGGGATTTGAACCTGTGACCATGAGGTCGAACACAGGCCCCTGCAGTGGACGCATTAGTCCACTGAGCCACCAGACCCGGCCGTGGTGCAAGTCTGTACTCCCTTGCCAAAAGTGTCTAGAAAAATGAGCTAAAAATGGCATTTGTGAGACGTTCAATCATGGTTTTCTAAAACATGGTAATTTCGTCCAGTCTCCCTCATGCAAGAACATATCCCTCCCAAGGCTTGACCCACATCAGTTATTCCCTGAGTTTCCTTAGCATCTGGCTACCAGATGTGTATGGAGTGCTATGGGTTTATGGAGCCAACCGGCTATAAAATGATTCTAAAACCTGCTTTGGGTCTGCTCTGACTCTAGAGCAGACGTCCCATCCAGCACCTTAATCTATGCCATTTCCTGTCATGTCCATACCAGTGCTGATGCCAGAGGAAGACTTCATTCGCCATGTTCTATCCACCTCAAAGCCAAATCCATCTCCAAATTGGCCCAAGCTGTGTTCCAGGATAGTTCAAGTTCAGAAATTTATATAGCGCACTACTCACCCAGAGGGTCTCAAGGCGCTTGGGGAGGCGGGTGCATTTACTTATCGAATATCCAAGTTTTTAGTTGCTTTCTGAAGGAGAGGTGGTTCTGAGTAAGGCGGAGGTGGGTGGGGAGAGAATTCCAGGTCTTGGCCGCTAAGTAGGAGAAGGATCTTTCCCCCCCCCCCCCATCCCCCCCCCCCCCATGGTGGATCTGTGGATGCGAGGAATTACGGCGAGGGCTTGATTTGAAGATCGAAGTTGAGGGGTGTGGGTGTAGAAGGACAGTCTCGTGTTGAGGCATTCGGGTCCTAGGTCATAGAGGGCTTTGTGTGCGTGGGTGAGGAGACGGAACGTTATTCTCTTGTTGACGGGTAGCCAGTGGAGCTCTTTCAGGTGGCTGGAAATGTGAGCTTGACGAGGGATGTCCAGTATGAGTCTGGCTGATGCATTTTGGATGCGTTGGAGTTTTTTCTGTAATTTGGCTGTTGTTCCGGCTTAGAGGGTGTTTCCGTAGTCCAGTTGGCTAGTGACCAGTGCGTGGGTGACCGTCTTTCTTGTTTCAGTAGGGATCCCGCAGAAGACTTTTTTGAGCATGCGTAGGATGTTGAAGCAAGATGATGAAACGGCATTGGCTTGTCTGGTCATCGAGAGGGAGGAGTCCAGGATGAAACCCAGGTTGCGTGCATGATCCGTTGGTGTGGGTGCGGTTCCCAGGGCTGGAGGCCACCAAGAGTCATCCCAGGCTGAGGGGGATGAGCCTAAGATGAGGACTTCCGTTTTGTCCGAGTTCAGTTTTAAACGGCTGTTCTTCATCCACTCGGCTACTTCTTTCATTCCTTCGTGTAGGTTGGTTTTGGCGGTGTTCGGGTCTTTGGTGAGGGAGAGGATCAGCTGGGTGTCGTCTGCGTAGGAGATGATGTTGAGGTTGTGTTGACGTGCGATGGATGCGAGGGGACTCATGTATACGTTGAAGAGGGTGGGACTGAGTGATGATCCTTGAGGTACGCCACAGATGACTTCGGTGGCCTCTGATTTAAAGGGTGGGAGGCGGACTCTCTGGGTTCTACCGGCGAGGAACGAGATGATCCAGTCCAATGCTTTTCCTTGTATTCCGACGTTGCTGAGTCGTTGTATGAGGGTGCTATGACAGACTGTGTCGAAGGCTGCGGAGAGGTCAAGTAGGATGAGGGCAACTGTTTCTCCATTGTCCAGTAGTGTTCGGATGTCGTCTGTTGCTGCGATGAGGGCGGTTTTGGTGCTGTTTGGCTCGTAAGCCGGACTGTGAAGGGTCGAGGGATTTGTTGGAGTCGAGGAAGGCGGCTAGCTGATTGTTGACGGCTTTCTCAATGACTTTGGTGGGGAATGGGAGGAGCGAGATGGTGCGGTAGTTCTTAAGTTCGGTGGGGTCTGCTGTGGGTTTCTTCAGGAGGGCGTTAAGTTTGGCATGTTTCCAGATTTCCGGGAAGGTAGCGGAGTTGAAGGAACAATTGATGACATCGCGGAGATGGGGTGCGATGATGGAGTCTGCTTTGTTGAAAATGTGGTGGGGACATGGGTCGGTTGGCGATCCTGAGTGGATGGAGTTCATCAGGCGGATGGTGTCTTCGGTGGTGATTGGGTTCCAGGCGCAAAGGTTGTTAGAGGGCGGTGTTGAATCGGAGATGGGTGGAGTGGACAGGTCGTCGGCCTAGTTTTCAAAGCTGTTATGTATTTCAGCGATTTTTTTGTGGAAGAATGAGGATAGGGAGTTGCAGAGGTTTTGGGAGGGAGAAATGTCGTTGGTGCCCGCGGTGGGGTTAGTGAATTCTTTGACGATGTTGAATAGTTCCTTGCTGTTTTGGGCATTGTTGTGAAGTCGATCCTTGAATGCTGATTTCTTGGTTGATCGGATTAGTTGGTGGTGTTTGCGGGTGGCGTTCTTGAAGGTGGCTAGGTTATCAGTGGTTGGGTTTTTTCTCCAAGTTTTCTCGAGAGTACGACAGAGCTTCTTGGATTTCTTAAGGTCATCGTTGAACCAGGGGGCTTTTTTGCTACCTTGCTTGATTAGATGGTTTTTCAAGAGTGCAAGTTTGTCGGCGCTCTGGGTGATCCATGGAGTGAGGTTAGTGGCTGCTTGGGCCCTTGTGCACTTAGACCCAATACACTGACTCTGTTAAGGCGTTACCTTTGGTTAGGCGCCACCCTTTGCCCCAGTATTGGAACTTTCTAGATTCCCATGCTTTTGTATCATTCCCTGTCGGAATGAGAGTCTCGGTAACAAAAATAACATAGCAGTAGGTACTAAAGAGAAAGAAACAGGCCTAGGCCTCATTCCCTTTTGTAGCATATCCGCCTCTTTTTGTAAAAGAGACCAAACTTAGGCATCAGCCAATCAGAAGAGCCTCACCCCATAAAACCCTCCTGAAGGAACCTCAGAGCCTCGGATTTTCTACCGCACGTTGTGCTAGGGAGTCTCCTTTGAGCTCTGCTCAACTTCTACTCTTCCGAAAGTTTCTTAAAGGTTTTTTTCTTCAGATTCTCTTCAGATTTTTAGCTGACCAGGAGAAGGCCCTTTTCAAGCCATGTTCCACCTGTGGCAAGAAAAGGCTGTTCATTGAGGATAAGCATAAAGACTGCATCTATTGCCTCTATCCTGACCACAAGGCTGCGGACTGTAAGATCTGTCGCACCTTTTCAACCAAGACCCCTCGGGATCGTGAGGGTAGGCTTCTGACATGGCTCCAGAAGTTTATGTCCAGGAAGGATACGGTCTCCAGTGACAGTGAGGACTCTGCGTCTAAGTCATCATCAAGAAGGTCAGTCAAAAGGGGTAGGGGTTCCCCTTCTCCTTCTGCGGAGCATCCTTCTAAGGCCTCAAATAAAGACTCCCAGAGAGTCTGAGAGCCAAGGTCCAGGCGAATCTCCTCACTGTGGTGTAACAGACCATCTACGCCTTCTAAGGGTTTGAAGACTGATCCAGCCTTCAGAAAACAGTCTTCCCCATCTTCACGAAAGTCTGACAGGAGTTCCAAGTCGTCTTCGATGAAGGCGTCGACGAAGAAAAAGAAGCCTAAGCTGACACTGGTTCTGTCGACGGGCTCGTCGACGGGACAACCGACGATGACCGGATAGTCGACTGTGATGGAATCTTCGACTGCTACAACAGCGTCGACGAACGAGTGGTCGACTAGGATGCCGACGACTACAACGTCGACAACGACAACGTCGACTACGAGATTGACGACGATGGTGACGACGAGAAGTTCGTTGACTGTGGCGACGACGACAGTGTCGTCGACTAGAGCCTCGCCCACGACAACATTGACGTCGACGGCGGGAATGTCGACAGTCTCGTCGACGACTACGCCTATCTTGTCGTCGAGTGTTTCAGTGTTGACGATGCATATTCCGTCGACTAAGCAGACGACTGCTGCGTTTTCAGTTGGCATAAGAGAAGAGAATCACTATCTCAATGACCAGTATGACGCCAGACATGACTTCTCCAAGGAGGGTAACCCCCTTGCCGCCAGCGCTACTGTTGGATCAGGATGAGTCAGAGGAGGAGGATCAGGACTCCTATGACTACGCTGTCAGTCCTTCTCAACTTCTGGTAATATGCCAGAAGACTGATTCAGAAGGAGGGTATGACCAAGAAGGTGATTATCATTATCATCAGTCTGCCCAACCACATCAATATTCAGATCGGGACCTGGTTTCGGTTCCGTCTTCTTTCTTGCAGGACCTACACAAGATGCTACAGGATTACAAATCTAGAGCAGCAAAGCCTGCTCCGGCTCCAGTTGTACAAGCCGTTCCTGTCCCGGCATCTACCTCAACAGCTGTTCCTGAGGTACCAGCTCAGGTGTCTCCTCAACCACAGACACCAATGCCACAAGAGCCTTCCAGGCAAGTAGACACCCATGATTATTCCTCGGATGAGGATCATGATTTAGATGATGGTGATCAAGCTACTGAATGGGATGAATACATCATTCCGGACCCTCCATCTCCATGTCTGGACACGGTGGATTCCCCTCCGGCGGATATAGGCAGATTCCATCAGTTAATGGAAAGAGCAACTGGCAGATTTAAGTTGCCAATGCCTCCGGTGGCCACTGAGTGTTTCTTGTATGATTTCAAGGAACCTTATAGGAAGTCGACAAGATCCATACCGATAGTGCAGCATCTGTGGGAGGAAGGCCTTAAGGCAATGATGAATTCAGCGACGGTGGTTCCTGTACTACCGCGTCTTGATAAAGTACAAAGCGCACGATGGTCCAGCTGCCTTGACATGTCACCCAAAACCGGACTCTGTAATTTCTCAAGCGCTGCAGAGAAAATCCCGCAACTCCACTGCTCCGTGAACAACTCCTCCAGACAAGGAAGGAAGGAGATTGGACAATGCGGGAAAAATATTCTCTTCAATGGCGAGTCTTCTGGTGCATGCAGCTAATGCCCTTGCAATATTGGGCAGATATGATCGCCAGCTATGGTGTGATGTCCCACCGTTCCTGGAGCAGCTTCCTCCGGAATCAAAAGTAGAAGCAAAGAAAGTCTTACAGGAGGGAGAGGCTACATCTATGGAGATCATTGACTGCGCCATGGACATTGCCACGACGGCGTATCGGTCTCTGGCGGGGGCTGCAGTCCTTCGTCCCCAGGGGTGGTTGAAAGTAACCTGGTTTCGACCCGAGATCCAAAATAAGGTCCTAGATCTTCCTTTTGATGGAGAGGCACTTTTCGGGAAACTGATTGACGACGCTCTCCAATACATAAAAAAGGACACTGAGACCGCCAGATCTTTGGGTACTCTACTGTACTGCAAGACTCCTTTTAGAGGGTCCAGGGGAAAGAGTACAAACTACAGAGGATCTTATCAACAACAGAGATACTCATCCTACGGCTCAGGTTCTCAAAAGTACGGACAGCCTTATCAACAAAAGCAGGGTCAGTCCTCCAATTACTCCAGGCCTAACAATAGAGGGAAGCAGGCTCGCCAGGGACGTGATACCTCCAAACGTCAATAGCGGCCTCCTGGCTCTTCCTACTGTGCCCTTCTCCAGGAAGTCATCAGTTGGAGGCAGGGTATCCCAATACCTTCAGAATTGGTCCAGGATAACATCGGACCGTTGGGTGCTCAACATCATTCGAAAAGGCCATACCTTAGAATTCACTTAAATCCCACCATCCAAAGCCCCTGCAGTCATTCCATCGAAACACCTGCATCTCCTGCGGCTCAAAGCACATCAGATGCTCCTGAAAGGGGTAATAGAGCCAGTTCCTGCTGACCAAAAAGGACAGGGATTCTATTCCAGGTTCTTCCTGGTAAGGAAGACGCTAGAGAAATGGCGCCCCATTTTAGATCTCAGGGAGCTAAACACCTATCTTATCTCCCTGTCGTTCCGGATGGTCTCTCTTCAAGACATCCTGCGGCTCATCAATCCGGGGGATTTCAAGGCCACGCTCTATCTCGAAGATGCGTACTTTCATGTACCGATTCACCCAGCACACAGAAGGTTCCTACGCTTTACAGTAGCCAAGAGGCATTTTCAATTCAGGGTTTTACCCTTTGGTCTTTGCTCAGCCCTGCGGATTTTCACGAAGGTGCTGGCGCCAGTAGCGGCTTTCCTGTGAAGGAATCATTTTCAAGTCTTCCCATACCTGGACGACTGGTTGCTGTAGGCCCCGTCCAGGGGAGCTGCGCAGGACGCGGTTTAGGTTTGTACCAACCAGTTACAAAATTTGGGTCTCAGGTTGAACAAGACAAATCGTCTCGGATCCCATCCAGGGAAGCACGTTTCCTAGGAGCAGTCCTGGACTCAAGACTCTCAAAGGCTTTTCCAACTCTAGAAGGACGAGAAACTGCAGTCCATATCCCTGGACATACAAAAAGGAAAGTGTCTTTCATTACACCGCTACAAGTCTCTGCTGGGGGTAATGTCGTCATGTATACCTCTGATTCCTCACTGCAGACTGCGAATGCGTGTCCTTCTAGAACAACTAGACATCCAATGGACACAAGTTCACGGGTCATTCGATGACAAAGTAAACATCACTCCATCAATGAAAAGAGCGGCCCTGTGGTGGACAGACCAGAGAAACCTGCCCAAGGTCTATCCTTCATAAGCGATCCGTCTCCTCAGGTGGTGACAACGGATGCGTCCTTGGAGGGCTGGGGAGCGGTGATGCAAGACCTGCATGTCGGGGGTCATTGGTCTCCTCACAATCGTCGGCTCCACATCAATCTCTTGGAGCTAAGAGCAATAAAACTGGCTCTGCAAGCCTTTCTCCCTCGCCTGAAAGGTTCACAAGTGCTCATTAGGACGGACAACACCACAGCCATGCATTATGTGAACAAGGAGGGAGGAACCAGGTCTCTCCCATTGTCGCAGGAAGCTCAAGAGATCTGGGAATGGGCGATCTAAACGAAAATGCCGACAGATTGAGCAGGTTATCTTTGGTCAGTCAAGAGTGAGAGCTGAACCAGCGGGTTCTAGAAGAGGTCTTTTACCAGTGGGGCAGTTCAACAATAGATCTCTTTGCCACACCGACCAACAAGAAATGCCGGTCTTATGCAAGCAGGCTTCACCACCAAGGATCATTGGGAAACGTGCTTTCGATAGCCTGGTCAAGGACATTTGTCTACGCCTTTCCCCCCTTTCCACTGATCCCGAGATTGATCAAGAAGATCAAAGTGGAACCATGCAGGATGATCCTTTTAGCCCTGCTTTGCCGAGACAGTTTTGGTACACAGAGCTTCATCTGTTGTCAATAGCTCCACCGCTTCCTCTGAGAATTATTCCGGACCTTCTCACAATGTCCGAAGACAGATTTGGCATCCGGATCCGCAGTCATTACACCTGACAGCATGGCTCCTGAGCAGCGAGAATTTATTAATCTTCCCATCTCGACCGAAATTAAGGGAGTCCTCTCCCAGGCGAGAGCTCCTTCCACGAACAAGACTTACTGCCTCAAATGGAAGAGATTTTGCATTTGGTGCAAGAGAGAGAAGATTGACCCCTTTTCTTCAGAACCTCAAGTCGGGGCTGGCCCATTCATTTATAAAAGTCCATTTGGCAGCAATTTCAAGGTTCAGACAGTCCGAATCAGGACCTTCATTGTGGTCTTCCAGGATTGTGAAACAATTTCTAAAAGGGTTGTTCCGGGTCTATCCAACAGTGAGGCCTCCGCCTCCTACCTGGCACCTGAATCTAGTCCTCACTCAACTCATGAAAAGTCCATTTGAACCGATTAATCGATTAGAAATCAAGTTCCTTTCATGGAAATTGGCTCTCCTTCTTGCCTTCACATCAGCAATACGCATTGGGGAGTTGCAGGCTCTCACAATCCAAGAGCCTTTTCTGCAATTCAGAAGCAACACCGTTATCATGAGGACTAACCCAATGTTCATACCTAAGGTACCTTCGGACTTCCACTTAAACAAGCCGGTAATTCTTAAGGCTTTCTTCCCTCACCAGTCTACACCAGCAGAGAAGTCGCTAAATTCTCTAGATGTACAGCGATTTTAAAAATTCTATTTGGATCGCACCAAAGCATTTCGGAAATCTTCCCAATTGTTTGTTGCGTAGGGTGATCCGAACAAGGGCCTTCCTCTGTCGAAGCAGGGGATTGCAAGATGGATTACCAGTACCATTCTGCATTGTCATACTGCAGCAGGCACACCACTGACTGGCAGGGTTCGAGCACACTCCACAAGATCAGTGGCTTCTTCAGCAGCTCTCTTCGCGGGTGTACAGATTAAAGACATTTGCAGAGCATGAAAGTTCCAATACTGGGGCAAGTAAACAAGTTACTTACCTGTAACTTTAGTTCCCCAGTATTGGTAACTTTCATAGATTCCCATGCGCTGACCCACCTCCCCGAGGAAAGTTCAGCCTTCAGCAAATATGGTGACTGTTACACAACGGCTAAGAAAATCTGAGGCTCTGAGGTTCCTTCAGGAGGGTTCTATGGGGTGAGGCTCTTCTGATTGGCTGATGCCTACGTTTGGTCTCTTTTACAAAAAGGGAACGAGGCCTAGGCCTGTTTCTTTCTCTTTTGTACCTACTGCTAAGTATTTTTGTTACCGAGACTCCCATTCCTACGACGGGGAATGATACAAAAGCATGGGAATCTATGAAAGTTACCAATACTGGGGAACTAAAGTTACGGGTAAGTAACTTGTTTTCTTAGTGCTCCAACAACTCTCCAGATTGCACTCTTACCAGAGCCACCCAGATTTGTTTGGTTGTGAGGGACATATTCTCCCCATAATGTGACAATTTGTATCTGAACCTACAAGAGGGCAGTGGCACATGGCTAGTTACCCCCTCTGACCCTTCCATGGGAGAGTCTGCTTTATTTGGCATGGTCATTAGACAAGTGCCTGAAGTCTTGTTAAAAAACAAGGTCCTCACAGAGAGCTTAGAAACTGAACAATCCTCACCTGAACCCCTACCGCCGTTCGTGAAGCACTGACTGATTACCTTATGTGTACTTGGGCTAAACCTTGCTATTGCTCACTTGTAAACAGACCCACTCCAGGTGTGACCCTGCCTCTTTAACGTAGCACCCTAATCCTGAGAGCTTGTCAGAACAGGCCTTCACTAGCAAAGGTAACACCAATTATTTCCCTTCTACTCTTAACCACCCCCCACCCCCAACAAGCCCCCTTTGAGAGAGTTGATAAGGATTGAGACATTTTGGGAAGAGAATGTTTTCTTCTGCTAGCCTCCCCCTCAGGTCAATCTATGCCAGCTGTTTGGTGAGAAAGGTACACCTATGCGTTACAATACTCAGTTGCTGAGCTCTTACCTGCAGTCCCAGAAGAATTTTGTGCCAGTTTGGTGATGACCATTCAAGATGGCCAGGATGCAGCCAAGTACGAAGAGTGGTATACGCTAGCGTGGTGCTCCGATGCCACAAATGGATGAGATCCAGAGGCTTCTCTGGTGACATTTAGGTGTTCTTCATGGATATGCTTTTTTACTGTTCTCGCCTCTTTGGCAAGAAGGCTGTATCTGCCCTTGAGTGCTTCAAAGAGAGTAGAGCCATTGTGCACCTGCAGGTGCTGTGTGTAATTTAAGGTGGGCCACAAGCATTTTCAGTTTGCTGTGCTCCCTTTTTGGCTTCACCAGTGCAAAAGGGATGGCCATGATTGCAGGATACCTTTTGAGGTCTGAGGTATCAGCCGTCCCCTACTTTGACAACAGGTTGATTAAGGCAGCCATGCCACAATCTGTTGTAAACCACCTCCAGACAATGGTGACTCTACATAGCTGGGGCTGGAAATAAGTGTCCCGAAGTCTCACCTGATTCCTTCACAGAGGCTCCCATTCAGCGAAACTATCCTGGATATGGTGTACTTTATGGTCTCTTTTGTAGCAGTGAGTCGTGTACATTCAGGCTACGATTTTGATGCTTTAACCTCCGTCCTGAGTCTTACGGAGGGTGGCTCTGAGGCGTTTAGACTGTTAGCATCCTGCTCATCAACCATGCCCGGTGCCATATGCACGCTCTGCAGTGGGATCTGAAGTTTCAGTGTGCCCAGTACAAATGGAAACTGACAGTCCATACAGGTTTTGGAGAAGATTGTAAAGGATATGCAGTAGTGGCTACTCAACGACAGTTGGACCAGTGACCAACCCCTCCTCTTCCTTCCCTACCCAGAGCTGCAGTGTTGACTGATTAATCTGTAATGGGTTGTGGAGGTCGTCTGGAAGAGGTGGGTGTCAGGTCACCATTCTCTGGCTGAGACCCAACTCCACATCAAATTGTTGGAGTTGTGCACCATTTGTTTTGTATTGAAAGCCTTTCTACTGTCGGTGCCTGGTTCAGGTCCTCATGCACAACGCCACCGCCAAGTGGTATTGCGAAAGCAAGTTGGCGTGGGTTCCTGGGTCCTGTGCTTCTAGACTTGGCTGAATTGTCAGGGGATTTCCTGATCGTTCTCAAATAGACAATCTTTAATTGTGAGATCAGACACACTGCCAGAGATACCTATCTGATCACGAAAGGCAGTTACACCCAGTGGTGGGATAAGTTGTTTGGTATCAATACAAGAGGAGATTCTTACTACAATCTCCCAATGTCAAACACTCCATAACGTAAAAAGTAAAAAAGTGCCAGAAAATAGCAAGGTCCAGACATAAGTGTAAAAGAGTCTGCATGTAGAAGAGTGTCGGTCGGTGTTCAGCAAGTGACCCAACATAGCATGATCAGCAAGAACTTTCTGCATACAGATATCAACTTAAGGTATTTGCAGAACACATTTTCCTCTCTAATTCTTCTTTATGCTGTTTCTCTTCATCGAACTTACATTAGTATGTCTTTGGATGGTAGAATTCACATGGGTGTTTGGCTAGACTTTGGTTCACCTCTGTTTACTTTCTCAAATCCGTAACACATTGGTAGTCTTATGATCATGCTATGTTGGGTCACTTGCTGAACACCGACTGATACTCTTCTACACACAGACTCTTTTACACTTATGTCTGGACCTTGCTATTTTCTGGCTCTTTTTCTATTGTGCCCTTTTCTGCTTTTTAAGTAATGGAGTGTTTGACATTGGGAGATTGTAGTAAGAATTCCCTCTTGTATTGAAATCAAACATCTTGTCATACTGTTTTGTTAACAGCCTTGAGAAATTTGTCTAACGACGAAACACGTTCCGGCTGTTTGCTACACCTACCTGTCAACATTTAGGAAACTGATTCACCTATGATCAAGATTACTCGACATTACTTGTTTCAACCATTGTTCAGTTTGGAATTAAATACATTACTGACTTAAGTTAGTCAGTTGGAACTTTTTGTTGTGCTGTGCTCTGTTCAAATTTCAATAATCAATGTGTATAGAGAATTATTTATTTTTTCTCTATGTACTGACTGACACTGTGGATGGCACAGTGCTTACATTGAGCACGCCAGAGGACATATTGTGTTATACATTTGCAAACCAAACCGGGGTGCTGGCTTTTTTTCTTTGAAACCACTACCATCATTTTAGTACATTACACCTAGTGGTGGCACAGTGAGCCAGGGTTCTCCTCTTTGCTGAAAGACACAATCTCTTCGCCGCAGACAAAAATATGCAGTGTCAAATCTTTTGCACATTTGGGAATCTGAGAAGGCAGTATCTCTGAAATGCATTCTGCCTAGAGTGCAGCACAGCACTCCTGAATGCCTTCCCGCTGCTACTTCTCATGCCTTGAGTTCCGAAGATGAGGAAAAACTGTTTCCCAATCAGTCTAGGTGGATCTGGATTGGGCCATCAGAGTGTTGTGCCTAAAACATGAGCATTTGCCGTCAGATCCTTCTACTGCTATGGAAGGATCTTCTATTATAGTAGCAGGGCAGGGCGGGGTCTTGCACCCCGGGCCTAGTCAATCCACACCTCCATGCATGGAGATTGACCAGTGGCACTTCACTGCATCGATCTTCCTGTCAAAGAAATTAATGTCATCCTTGCAGCAGACATCCTTCTACAAAGTCTGTTCATGCTGGAAGCTGGGGCAAGTTTGTGACTCCGTGCAGCACTAGTAATACAGACAAGTTGCAGGCCAAATTATAGCATATCTTCTTACCTGTGTTGTCTTTAGTCCTGCAATGACCTGTAGTTGGCACTGTTAAAGGTTATCTGTTTGTTTTGTTTTTGTGTTTATCGGGCCAACTGTCCTTATTTACATCACAACAGGTGACTTGATATCGTAAAGGCTTAATCCTCCTACACTCTTAGTTATGCTTCAGTGGGACCTCAGTTTTGTTCTCACTTAATGTGGGCTCCTTTTGAGCTGCTGCACAGCAGTCCACTGTATCTCCTGACTCCGAAGACCGTCTTTCTCATTGGGATAACCTCAGCTGTTCGCAAGATTGAGCTTCGAGCTCTTATAGGTTATGCCACCACCTTTCCGAACAAACTGGCACTCCGAGTCCGTAACATGTAGAAAGGTCCATTACACTTCTAACGTTCTTTGCATTACCTCCCCTTTCAAATGAAGCAAGATTCCATTGTTTGGATCTCAGAAGACCGTTGAGCTTTTATGTCTGTTGTACTATAATCAATCAGTTGACAAACTGCTCTTTGTGTGTTTCTGGGGGGGGCAGGAAAAGGCAAAGCAAGACGAGTATTTTATTCATATGAATAATCCTTTGCTTTAATATCAGCTACCCATTGGGCATGAAGCAGGCCTAAGAGCGATTGAGGGCCCACTCCACCCAAGACACAGCTACTACCACTGTGCTGGCACGTAGAGCTTATGAGGGATGTTTGTGAGGCTGCAACTTGGGAACAAGTTCATGTGTTCACGGTACACTACTGCCTTGACAGCCAGGTTCTTTTGGAAGGGCATTTTAGCCACTGCTTTGCAGAACATTAGGTCTGAGTCATACCACAGACTTCCAACTGGAGGAGGTACTGTTTTAGTATCTATTCTAAGGGTGAGGAGTCTGTGGAACAACGTACTTGCCTTTGGTAATGCTCTCTCTAACCGCAGTTTCTTCATCGCCCTCTTTCCATGCCATTATATGTAATAGACTCTTTTCACATAAAACAAAATCCTGAATGGGAAATTTGTAGAGTGATGCGAGTCATTGATCCTTTGAGATCTGCTTATGAGAGCATGGGCTTCCAAGAAAGAAACTGATCACAGTGCACTGGGTGAAGCGTATATATAGCGCCAGCCATCTCTTCCATGGCAGAGCAGAATCGACGTGGAGGCACCTACTGGTGCATATTGTCTGTCTGGAAAATCGTCTGGATCCATTCTAGCACCTTGGGGCGAATCTACTGTTATAGTATCAAACTGCTTGAAACAGGAGGTTCTCTAGTTGGCACTAACTGTGAAACAGCATACAGTCAGCTGCAGAGTAGAATTTTAATGGCTCTTGACAAAACTGCCCCCACTCGTAGTATGAAAAACTCCAAAAACTCCAGGAAATCCACCCCATGGTACACCTCAGAACTCCAGGCAATGAAATCCGCGTGCAAAAAATTAGAACGCGAATGGCGTATCAATTTCTGCCCGGATACCAAACTACAATATAAAAAAGCGCAAAAGGAATATAATAAGAAAATCCGCACTTCCAAAGCCGTGCATTACAAAACACGCATTGGGGAGGCAGAGAACTCCTCCAAAGAGCTTTTTAAAATTTTTAAAGAAATTTCAGTGCTCACCAATGATAGTGTGTCTTGCAATAACTCGGTGGAAACCTGTAATAAAATTGCACATTATTTCTCGGGGAAAATCACCAACATCTATGCCAGTTTTTCTGGTAACTTGACCTCTGGCCATGATTTTGTGGAAAGTGTAGATGTTGGTTTTACTGAGCCTCGTCTGCAATGTTTTTCGGTTCCCCCTCCTGAAATGCTTATAAACATCTGTAAGAGCATCAAATCAGGTTCCCCTCGGGACCCGGCCCCCCCGAAAGTACTCAGAGAAAGTCTACAAGTACTAGAACCTTATTTTAGGCATGTCATCCAATTATCCTTTTCCTCAGCCTGCCTACCGCTAGATTGGAAAAGGGCAATTGTATTACCAATTAAAAAGAAACCTAATGTGAGTCAGGACATCCTGGAAAACCTGAGACCTATTTCCCTTCTGCCATACCTTGCGAAAGTGACCGAAAAAATTGCCAATAAACAACTCATGGCTCACTTAGAAGCCAATAACTCCTTGCACAGTTCTCAGTCTGGTTTCCGGACAAACTACTCCACTGAGACAGCCCTCCTGAGAGCGACTGAAACTCTTCGGGCAGGAGCTGACGAGGGTCATACGATGGCACTTATTATGTTGGACCTCAGCGCTGCGTTCGACACTGTAGCACATTCCATCTTGCTACAGTGTCTAAACCAGGCTGGGGTCACCAAGGCTGCACTGGGATGGCTTAAAGCTTTCCTCTTAGACCGCAGCTTCCAGGTTCAGAGAGGCAACCTCCTCTCTGACAGCATTGCCTTAGAACAGGGGGTACCTCAGGGCTCCGCCCTGAGCCCCACCCTGTTTAATCTTTATATGGCCCCGCTGGCGGATGTGGTCCAATCGTACGGCGTACAATTAGTATCTTACGCCGACGATACCCAACTCCTCATCTCCCTATCCCAGGCACCTACTTTAGCAGCCGCGAACTTTAAAACATGTATGCAGGAGCTTGCAGGCTGGATGAACCAACACTGCCTGAAGCTCAACGGCTCAAAAACAGAGGTTCTTGTGATAGGGGGAAGCACAGCTAGTTGGACTCAGGACTGGTGGCCTCCCTGCTTAGGTCCCCTACCTACTCCTTGCAAGGAAGCAAAGAACTTGGGTGTCTGGGTTGACCCCACGCTGTCCTTTGACAGCCATGTCCATAAAGTAGTAGGGAAATGTTTTGGGGTGCTGAAGACCTTAAACCGCACTCTGGACCTTCTCCCTTTAGAGGCTAGACGCACTATGACTCAAGCTCTAGTCACCTCCCTTATTGATTACGGCAATGTGCTAATGTTAGGGACTACCGAGAAGAACCTCAGGAGACTGCAGGTTCTACAAAACACAGCAGCGCGACTAGTCCTCAGGTTACCCAAAAGAGCAGCCTCCAAGCCCACCTTGGCTACTCTTCACTGGCTTCCTATAAAAAAGAGGATCCTGTTCAAAGCGCTACTACTATGCTACAGGATAACCTCTCAGAAAGCCCCTGAATACCTGAAGGATCTTGCCATCCCCTACGTACCCAACAGAGCACTTTGTTCTATGGGCACTGGTCTTCTTAAAATCCCTCGGATAAATAAGGCCAGAATGGGAGGACACTCCTTTCGTGTGTTGGCGGCCAAAAATTGGAATGCTCTCCCTCTGAACGTCAGATTAGCAGAGACTGAGCCTAGTTTTAGGAAACTTTTAAAAACCCACCTTTACACCTTATAGGTCTTCCACTGTTTTTCTTTTTTCTTCTCTGCTGCTCTCTCCACAGCGCGGGGACACGCCGGGATGGCGTCACCAGGCGCTTTATAAACCCCTTTATTATTATTACCAGTAAGGTAGTTAACAAAAGTGTATAATTTGTTCAACATAACATTTGTTAACTTTTAGTAGTTGTTTCCCCAAGTATGGTCTTCTGAGCTTGAAGGTATGAGACTTGTGGGTGTTCACTGGGTTTGAGCAAGGATAAGCAGACTAAACACCTGGGTATTCTTTTGATTAGGGGAGCATCTATGGGAGATTCGGCCTAGGTTTCGGTCAGCACCAAAAAGAAACTACCAAACTCCTGCATTGCTGGAAACTAGAGACCAAGGAAAATTTACTGTGATGTGGCTTACTTTGATCCCAACTCTTCTTATTACCCTGAATGTCCTGCAAATGTTAAAGTATACTCCATTTGTCTGTTCTACAGTATTGAATCTTTCATAGATTCACATGCTTGAATCTTCCCCGTCGTCCTAGTGGGAGTCACACAGTAATAATATTAAAGTAGTGCTATACCTACCTTGGAACAGGCCACTAAATGTTTTGACTTGTTTCTACCTGCCAGATTGAGTTTCTTTAAAAAAAAAAAAAAAAAAAAATTCTTTTTTATTTTCTGTTTATTGATTTTCAAAAGCATACCATTCCCTGTGCAGCAACACAGGGCAGAATACTGCCATTGATAACAAAAACACAACGAAACAACTGTGATTTGATTTTGTCGCCTGGTTACATATCGAATACCACTTATAATTGTACGCCATTAAACAGAACATACACATCACAGAATTATACCGTTTAGTAATCAGTAGCGAGGTCACCTTGACTCTTTGCTATCATGTATTGTCGAAATGGCTCCCAAATGTCTGTGTTTTAGAGGAGGACGGCAGTTCTTCAACATACAGCTCAAGGGTCTCTTTACAGTATACCATGTCTTTTATCCAATGGTCACCCTTGAGGGACAGTTTGCTTTCCCACGTCAGCGGCACACGTCGCTTTGCTAATACCAAGGCAATTCAAAGAGACATCCCCAGTGTGCCCTTAACTTGAGGTACAAAGCACAGCAGACAGCCAGCGCACATTGCAGGGTCTGACATGTCCCCCAGACAATTGACAACTTCTGTCCAGTATTGTGCGACAGGATTACAGCTCCATGCTAAATTCCAGAAGTCTGCTGTGGTTTACCACCCCTCTTGCAATTGCTCGTGTCTCGAAGACCTAGTCTGTGCAGCCATTAGGGGTCCACCTGCCAGTGAGCGTGCATATGTGTTCCCAATCCAAGGGGGTTAGTGGAGGGTCTAACGCGTTATTCCACCGTGCCAAGCTGCGGTCCTCCCCTCGCACTCTTTCAGCTGGCACCGCCCTGTATGGCTTTGTTACCAATTTTCGCTTTGAAGGCGCCACCAACAGTAGCAGCAATGATTGCAAGGGAGGCGGCTTTTAGGAAAGGAGTTATGTGCTTTGAGCGCACGTTTTAAGTGGTGCATCGTGAATTGAAACAGTGGTGTCTGGTTGCTGATGTACTGAAGATCCCCAGGTGTGAGAAAGTGCATTTCTATATAGAGATCATGCACGTGCTGGATTCAGACTGCCTGAAGAGATCGAATCGGCCCAGTTTCTTGTGTGACGACAGGGAGGCATGATGCGCAATCGGCAGGGTCGGAGCGTAGAGTGGGAATCTGGCTGCTAATTTACCTATAGTTTGCCAAGCAGCTATGGTGCAGTCTACTGTGTTAATTTATGTCCGTGGCATACCCCTACGTGTATGCGTAATGATGCCGGACAGAGAAGTGGGGTGCGCGTCCCTGTCTTCCACAGCCACGTGTGGTGTGAAGGCGTTCGGTTTGAACCAATGTTAGGCGTACTGTGCTTGCGCACACAGGTGATTTAAATAGAAATCAGGTGCACAGAATCCACCCTGGGCATAATCCAGCGTAAGGGTACGCCAACCTATCCTGACCTGTTTGCCACTCCAGACAAGGTGAAGCAGAGGAGTACGAAGTGTGTGAAAAAACTGTGTTGATAATTTGATGGGGATGTTGTTGAATAAATGAAGGAACCGTGGTAACACAACCATTTTTATAATGGGGATGCGATCAGCCAAAGAAAGTGGCAGTGAAGCCCACCTGTCAACTTGAAGTTCTAAATTTGCAGACGCCCTACCATAATTTTCCCTCACTACAGTCTCCGGGTCACGGTGCACCCATATACCTTGGTATTTCACCGGGTCTGTGGACCATAACTAGGGGTATTCCATTTATGGTGGTACAATAATCGTCGTCAAAGGGATTACCACCGATTTGTCCCAATTTATCAGTAGCCCAGAAAACAAGCTAAATCTAATATAGTCACTAAGGACCGGGGACAGGTATGTGAGAGGTTCATGAATGAAGAACACCATATCGTCCGCATATAAGAAAATGCTGATGGGGCAATGGTTCCTCCCACCCGGACTCGTGCCGACGGATCAGTGTACAAAAGTTGCACCCACTTTAGAAAGATGTTTGGGAATCCCATGCGCCTTAGAGTGCAAAACATATACCCCCATTCGATAGTCAAATGCTTTAGCTGCATCTAACATGATTGCAGCAGCCAGGAGATCAGGAGATGAAATATGAAACATGGCGAAAATAGTCCTAAAATTGTGAGATGATATGGTATGAAGCCAGATTTATCAGGCAAGACGTCAATGGTTGGAGCTTAGTAGCAAGTATTTTAGCCAGTATTTTGGTGTCTGGGTTAATAAGCGACAAAGGGCGATAAGAGTCACAGTGAGAGGGGGATTTGTCTTTTTTAAGCAGTGTGATAATTAGAGCATGCCTTAATGATGATGGCAGTATGCCAGTGTCATGGGTCGCAACATATACCTCTAATAAGTAGGGCATTAACAGATTGGCATATTCCTTATAGAATTCTGCCGTGAGGCCATCCGGCCCCGGGGCTTTACCGTTTGGTAATAAACTTATCGCTGCTTTAATATTGGTCTTGTCAATTGGTTGACTGAGGTATTCCCGATGCCCATCGATAGCCAGGCGCAGGCTATGTCAGAAAGATAATCCCCAAGAGCATCTTCATCCAAACTCCCTCGCGACGTGTACGTCTTCGAGTAACAGGATCTAAATTGTTCCACTATCCCCTGAGGTGTGAAGTGCTCCCCACCCTGTGAGTCTACTATTTTTGTGATATGTTGATGATCCGCCCTATATCTAAGTTTGTTAGCCAGTTGTCGGCCCAGACAACCTCCATCGCTATATGTGTACGCGACATGGCGATGCGATATAGAACGTGCTTCAGTGTCGGCCATTTCGTTGTATTCTAGCAGCTGCTCCTGAATGCGTACTAAAATGGTGATGTCTGGGTTCCCTACGTACTCCCGCTCAAGGTCTGCTAGTATAGCCTCGATTTTGGAGAGCTGCCCCCGTATGTCCCGCAATATGCCTGCTGTTGTGCTTATGCTAACCTCCCGTATTGTAACTTTAAATGCCTCCCAAAGGTTGGCGGCACTCTCCTCCGTACCAACATTTATTTCAAAATACTGTGCTTTTGCCTGCACTATAGTGTCATTGTAAATGGTGTCTAGTAGCGCATCAGCTCTAAATCTCCAGGTGAATGGACAATGTGTGGTGGTGGGAATTCCAATACATAGTTTCACTGGGTTGTGATTGGACAGGGTGTGCTGGGAGCAAACCTTTATCCGTGACCCAGTCGTTGGACTCTTCATTCACTAACCAGTAATATAGGCGGGACCAGCTTTTATGTGTGGAAGTAATAGGAGTGCCACTCCTGACGTCAGCATTGCTTATCTGCCAGACATCTATCAATCCCATCTCCAGCATATCCTTGCGAATACATTGTTTAATTTTTGGGGTGCGCGCACCCTGTGGGTTTGACTTATCCCGAACAGGGTCTAAATGGGTATTGAAATAACCCTCCACCCCCTTCCCCTCCGCCCTCCCCCTTAAAAATGGCAGCCTCCGGCCAGGTGCGCAGGATGCTCAACATTCGAAGAAAAACCTGTGGATAGTCTTGGATTGGGGCATAGATATTAATGACCGTGATCATAGACAACCCCAGTTTCCCATGGACCACAGCGCAGCGCCCATCTTTGTCCATATGTTTTGAGTGGTGTGAACTGTAGACCTTTTTTAAACAGGATTAACACTCCTCTGGCGTATGAAGAGTACTACGAAGCCACCCTGTGTCCGGCCCATTTAACAGCAATTCGGGCCTCAGAGTATTTGGTAAGATGCATCTCCTGTAGGAGGGCTATCTGAACCGTATGTCTAAGTATGCTAGCACCTGGCAGATTTTCTTGGGTGTATTGACCCCTCGTACATTCCATGTCAGACAGGTATATTTATCAAACATTGACGAGGATGATGAAATTAAACTGAGGCGCGTGTAGAGTCAAGGCATTGATATCTCTAGCTCTAAGTGTGCGATGTGGCATGTAAGTAAATGCAATCCCAGATAAACATTTCCCATAAAGAACAATGAAACCCCTCACCCCCTCCCACTTCAGCAGACCCAATTTGCTAAAGGCAGATCCATCAATTACAACAAACCCCAACATAAAAGTAACACGTATAGCATTGGTTGTGGGGTATACCCAGTGGGGACACTGTGGCGCAGTAACTCCCAGATGTACCTGGGAGGTGGCCACCTTTGATGACCTAAGTCCAGAGCTAACCACCTAAACTCGTGCCCCATAGTCCGCAGTAGCTGAGCATCTCATATGTTGTATCTGCAATACCTGCATACCTGTGAGATATAGCGGATTAGTGTTAAAGGAGACTAAAAGACGTGATCCAAAAAGCGTAAGTCCACGGACCAACCCAGACTCTGAGCAAATATCCGTTATAAAAGATGACTGGCCTCAGTCTGTCCTCATTATCCGATTCAGCAAGAGGCCCACGCTTCTTGCTACTGTGTTATTTGGTGAACTCCATGGCCTGCTTGGGGTTGTTGAAGATCAGGGCCTTATCGTCTACACCTATATGCAGACGGGCTGGATATAGCATAGCGTATGGGAGATGTTCATTCATCAGTAGTTACTTCACCGCTTGGAATTCTTTCCGCGCTGCCTGAACAGTAGCTGTAAAGTCCAGGTAGAAGGCTAATGTATTCCCCTGTTAAGAGAGAGATCCCTTTTGACGAGATATACTTTGCACAGCATCCCGGTCCCTGTAGTTCCTCAAGCAGGCGGTGATCGGCCTGGGCGGATTGCCCCGGGGTGGACGAGAAGTCAAAGATTGGAGCGCCCTCTTCAATGAACATGCCGGACAGATTGTCGGCACCACAGATCTCACGGAGCATTTGTTCCACATAGGTTTCAATCTTGCACACGTTCGTGGATTCTGGCAGTCCTAGAATGTGCATGTTATTGCGCCGTGAGAGCGCTTTGAGGTCTTCCTTTTTCACCTGGATGACTGCCAGAACCTTTTCCATGTCAGAGACCTTTGTGGTGGCCTGCTGCAACCCGTCCTCTGTGTTAGAAATTTGTTGTTCTGCCTCCCCAATGCGAACAGAGTGTCTGTCCAGTTTGGCGGATATTGTGTCCATCCGACCCTTTAGGGCCTCAATGTTGCAGTCTATCGATTGTAAGCTTGCGTGAATGGAGGCTAAGGTTTTCTTTAGTGTAGTTTGCGGCGCAGTTGCAGTGTCCAGTTCGGAGTCCGATGCTGCGGTTTGTCCCTGCTTGCCAGACTTTCACAATTAAACGTTGAGTCTCGGCTGACTTTTGGCTGGCTTGCCCATTGCGAAACTCACACAAAGCCGCAGCTTGAAGGTAGTACGTTGATCCACAGGAGAAAGCAGAGTGGGCCTTGTGCAAGTGCAGATGAACACTCTACGCCAAGAGTGGAGCTCCTTATCAGAGACAACCAAATCCTTCAGCATGCATCTAGGGAAGAACCTTCTTGGATCGTCCAGTTGTCTCAGCAAGTACAGTCAAACACAAACAAGCCCCACAGAATCAGCAATGCAGGCCACACTCTAGTCCAGCCGCCACCCACAACTGCCCAGTATGTCGGCGAGGCAGTCCGCAAGCGCAATCTCGCACGTGATGTAGATTTGTGAGCCCTCCTGATTAAACAACATTCAGTTCAGTACCCGAAAAATTGTCCACATTTACAATGCGCAGCGTTTCTCTGCCGTGAATAATGCAGGTACTCTCAGCCTGAGAGACACGCTTCAATCGGCAGCTCTCCCAGATACTAAGAGTGCACTCACCAGGCTCGGTGCTCAGAGGAGATGGCGGGAGGCCCAGCTAGTAGCAGATTAGTCTTCACGGTTCTGCAAGACTCCTATTGCGGCAGCCACCACTGATGCTTTCGGACCGCTCCAGCAGGCGCAGCCAGTCACTCAGCATGCCAAGCACAGAGGTCTTGTGCTCTGCCTCACCCACCTGATTAGCCCGTAAGCAGGGTCAGGCGGCGTCTCAGTGTCCAGCGCACTCACCAGTCCTCTCTGTCCGCAGCAGCGATCTGCTGGCCACAGTTAGTATATCGGGCTCATCACAGCAATTAAACCAGGTCCGGAGGTGGAGATGTGATTAGTTAAGATCTTCAGGTCCGAGGTCTGACCTCCGTCAGACACAGCGCCGTGTCACTGCCGCCATGTTTGGTGAAGGCGGAGTCCCGGTATCCGGCGCACTCACCAGCCTATGCCAACCACTTCAGCGAACTAATGGCCACATTTAGTGGATTGGGCTCTCCACCACAATTGCACCAGATCTGGAGTTTGAGATGCGACGAGTGAGGAATTAGATGCCCGATCCCCGTCAGTCACAGGCCTCGGTCACTGCTGCCGAATTGGGAGAAGACCTGTACTTCAGCCATCAGCTAGACGGGCAGCAGGGGTGAACGTAAAGCCTCAAAACAGGTACCCAGCTCTGCACAAAGGTATCAGGTGCATTGTCCTAGCATGTGAGGCACGGATGATCACCAGGGCTCAGGATAGATGCAGGATAGTGAACGCGGCCGGCGCAGCTGCACCACAGTGCGCCCATCTTGCCGTACGTCCCAACGCCCCACCCCCAGATTTAGTGGTTCTTATATTATTTAATGTAAGCAAGTTGGCATTCATCCAATGGGTGACTGCACAAAGTCATGTATAAACTGATCCTGTAGATTGTCTAGATTTCTCTCTAGTCTGAGATTGAATGGAACATCAAGATAGGCATACAATTTTAAGCCAAGTAATTGAATTTCTGCCAGTTGGGCAGCATAAATATTGAACATCATAGGGCCCGTGCAGTTGTTGCTTCTGAAGGCTTAGTGAAAAGGAGCAGCTCCTCTAGTCTGTAACTTTGATTCCCAAACTCAGGAGTCTGTCTTCGAGAGTATTGTAAAAAAATCAAATGGGGGAGTGTAGAGGAGATGATAGAATCACCCTCCTGAACTAGACTTGTAAACAATGGTATTCTATCAATGTGAGTGGTGACTAATTTTATATGATATTGTATATTCTCTAAACTCGTGGATACACTGCAATTTGAAAATCAGGCCTCTCTGCGAGTGGCAGAATGAGGGCACTGTGTGTTTTTAAAATACCCCTCACACACTATGAATCCCATAGTGTCATTCTACCATCATTGGAGTCTTCCCGTCCCTCTACGGGCGGGGCGTGCTTTGACCTACGAGTGACGCGGGAGCACTTATATTTTTGACAATAGGCAATGTGATGTGATGAGGATAGTGATATGTGTTAGGGAGTGTAGGGACCTATTTACGTGAATGGTAGTGTAAAAAAAGGGTGAAAATTCCCTGGCTAGTCGAAAAAATTAACTTTAATGGCTTTGCAAGCTGGGAACATTAAAAAGTGGGTTAGTAAGTAGAATTACAAGTGGGGTCTACTTTGTCGACATGACATGTTTCATAGGCAGACCCCTCCTGCCTACTCCTCAGGAACTCTGTTGATCCCTACAAAAAAAACTCAATTTTAAACTAAATGTTAAATACCTATGGTCCTAAAACTTAACAGCAAAAATCGGCTGCTAGGTTTAGCCTCGGGGCTTGAGTTGTCCCTTAGTGAGGCATTATCACGGAGCTGCTGAAGGGTATGGAATAAAGCCAGATTAGGCATGCGGTCACTAACCAGTCAACTAATCACCCTAAGACGCAGGCTCATGAGGCCCTACCACCACGCTTCAAATAGACCATATTAGGTCATTTTTCATGATCATGCCTCACTAAGGGCCAACTCAAGCCCCGAGGCTAAACCTAGCAGCCGATTTTTGCTGTTAAGTTTTAGGACCATTGGCATTTAACATTTAGTTTAGAATTGAGTTCTTTTTTGTAGGGATCAACAGAGGTCCTGATGAGTAGGCAGGAGGGGTCTGCCTATGAAACATGTCATGTCGACAATGTAGACCACACTTGTAATTCTACTTACTAACCCCCTTTTTAATGTTCCCAGCTTGTGAAGCCATTAAAGGTAATATTTTCGACTAGCCAGGGAATTTTTACCCTTTTTTTACACTACCATTCACGTAAATAGGTCCCTACACTCCCTAACACATATTACTATCCTCATCACATCACATAGCCTATTGTCAAAAATATAAGTGCTCCCACGTCACTCGTAGGTCGAAGCACGGCCCGCCCCGTAGAGGGACAGGAAGACCCCAATGATGGGAGAATGACACTATGGGATTCATAGTGTGTGAGGGGTATTTTAAAAACACAGTGCCCTCATTCTGCCACTCGCAGATAGACCTGATTTTCAAATTGCAGTGTATCCACGAGTTTAGAGAGTATACAATATCATATAAAATTAGTCACCACTCACATTGATAGAATCCCATTATTTTTGAGAGTATTGTGCCAAGAGCAACCGAAAGATCAAATAAAATTAAAGCTGCCACTGCTTCGCAATCTATTATCATTCTGATATCATTAGTAGCAGATGTCAGTATAGTTTCAATGCCCCCGTTTTGGCAGAAACCAGTTTGGTAGGCATTAAGAACATGACGGTCTTCAATACATGTAGACAGCTGTTAGTTAATAAAGCTTTTAGTGCTCTTGGCCACCAGTGGCAATAGTGAGATATGATTATTCAACATATTTGAATGGTTTTTGGTGGGCTTTCTCAAATGCAGGACGATAAGTGCTTTTTCTGTGACTCTGGTGCTATGCAAAAACACAAATATGAGTTGCAAATCATCGTAAGGTCTGGTGTTAGTGTTCGAACTACTGCTCCCACTCTCTTGGCAGGGCATGAAGCGAATGGTGATCCTGAACACATGGATTTAAGTTGAGAACAAATGTCTCCTAGGCTGAGTAAGGAAAAAGAAGCCATCGATTAAGTAGGGTGATTTGTTTTCAGTAAGGTGTTCATTCTATGCGACTCAAATAAAACGTGTGATTTTGAAAAAAGTACTTAAGGATTTTAGAGATCTTTTTCATGGAAGAATTTGGAGTTGAGAACACAGTAACTTGGTGGGGACTGCAGAGTTGGATGCTGCAGCCGGATGCTCTATGCTGTCTATTATTGAAAATAATTTGTGGAAGGACTTTTTGGCGACTTAATTAGGTTTTGTCAAACTTGGATCTGGCTTGCTTAACAAGTTTCTGTGTAATTCAACTCTGTAAGATTCCCTGTCTGCAGGATAATGAACATTTCTCCATTAGTGTTCAATTCTCATCCAGCTTTATTTTGCCATAGAAAATTCTGTGCGCACTAATGGGCAGCTAGATAGATCCTGTGGAAGTTTCCTCAACTGTGTTGCAATCATAGCATCTAGGTTATTATTTAATAATTGATTACATTTTGTTAGTGCTAATGATGATGTCCTAATAAAGTATAGGCAGCGATGCTTCTAGAATAGATGTCCGGTGCTGGATGTGTCGCTTGTTCCAAGGACGCTAAGACTGACTGCATCATATCGATGGTGGATCTCTTTATAGAAGGAGGGAACAATAGCCTTGAAGTTCATTTTTTATGCCCAGTGTAGCTGCAACAAATGATGGACAGAATGCTGAATGATTCAAACATTCTCCCCCATGTCAAGAGATCTGGGTTAAATCCATTGTTATTTTGCCCACTAGGCCAACCCAGTTTGGACCCAGCCTAATGCAAATCAGTCTTGACCCTGTGCCTCATGGTAACAGTCCAGACCGAACTGCCAAGCCAGGTCCTCCCTGGACCGGAAACAAGTTTCCTGGGACCGGTTTCTGGGTATATCACCCTTCATCAGCCAGGCTAGCTTGAATCCAGTGGCATGAGTGGATTTAAGAGGGTGGCGGGGGCATGAGCGATCCTCGTCCTTCACCAACATCACCACATAATTAATTTCTTCTGTTGATGGATTATGAGTGATGATCTGAAGGAAAGTGGGAGGAGCAAGCTGCGCCAACCTCCTGTTATGAGTCCTGGGTTCTAGGCCACAGGACTTCCGGGGTTGAGTTCCTATTCAAGGGATGCAATGACTCAATTCAGTGCATCATCACTGAGGAAGGAAGTCAATTTGAACTGCAGCCGCACGCAACCCACATAGCATTCCAGCGAGGGTGGTGTTTCCTAGGTTACTAACAGTTCCATAAAGGGTTCAGGGACACAGTGGTAAATCAAAACCAGTTTTGTTCTTCAAATTCCACACTCAAAGATAGTACTAAACAAAATCTGTTTATTTCAAGTTTTATTCTGTTGCTTATTGTATCCATAACCACACAGAATATAATTAAAACTGCATGTGCACATGTTGCTAGCAGCAGGAATAGAATGAAGTTACGATATGTTTTAGAATGTCTTAGCTACTATGTGTTATACTATGAGAACATGTAATTGCTAACCTGCCTTTATAGCTTCTTTGGGGCCTTCTGCACTGCCTACCTGTTGAAAGCAGATCAGCTGTTTTTATCAACCTTCCTGGAAGGGATTATGCCCTTAGAAGGAAAACTCACTATCAGCTGGGCTTAGCTCCTTTCTTCACTGAATAGACTCTTGGCATAAGAGTGGATGTTCCAGTGTCTGGTGGGACCTCTTGTGATAAACTGCTGCAAAGGTCTCCCATCCTCCGTAGTACTTTCCCATGGTTTACATAAGCTATTGACTACTTACCTTTGGCTTGCATTGCAAGACTAAGGGAGGGTTTTCTAAAATTTGAGACCAGTCTACGTCAACTTGAACTAAATTTTTGCTTCTGTATCTACAGTTCTACCTTGAAGTGTTGATATCAAGGAGTTTTTATCAGATTTGTTGTCTGAGTTTTATAACAAAACAATATTTAGATGTGTAAGAAATTGGGTTATTGGTTGACTGGGGTGTGAGCCCTGGTGAAGCAGCAACCACAGTCCTGGTCAGGTTAAGACTCATGCAAACCTGAAATTAACATGCACTCAACACCCTGGTAGCTTGGCACAGAACAGTCAGACTTAACTTGGAACCAATGTGGAAAGTATTTGTATAACACTTCAAACAAACACAGTGAAAATTTGTCCCGAAAGGAGCCCACACAGAGTTAGAACAATAGTCGTGCCTGGTGTCACCTCTGCCTGGTGTGGGAAGAGCGGCCTTTCTGGTGCTGACGGGGGCGGCGCCTGAGGTGCGGATCATACCGCGGGGTGACCGGTGAAGAGGCGTGTCGGCGCCCGCTCAGCCCTGTGGGGCTACGCCGTAGCTCCGTGACATGTGGCGATATCGGCGGAGAGGAACCCTGCAGCTGTTAGGTGGGGCCCACTCCGCTCCTGCACAGCAGCGCCCGTCGGCGCTGGACGCGGTGAGTGGGTGGGCCTGTATCCGGCCCGGGCCTCGGAGGTGGGATCGGGCTGGGTGCTAGGCCGCGCCTTACTTGCTGGGTCTGGTGCGGGACAGAGACAGTTGAGGGCAAGGAGGCCGTCGCCCTGCGGAGCCTGGGGCTTGCGGTGAGCTGGAGAGGTTGATTTGACTGGCATACTGGAATCTGGGCCTTCTTGTCATTGGAAGCTGCTGAACTGTATAGACTGAGACCTTGGCTGTACAGGGGGGACAGCGGGGCCCTCACTGCTGGCCTATTGTTGGAGGTGATTTGTTGGACGTGGAGACCTGTCGCTTGTCTTACCTGCTGCACTTACCTGGTTTGAGACGTGGGTCAGTGAATATAGTTACAGAACTCTCTATTTACCTGGGTGTTGACGCGGTGGCGGGCCCACTGTGCATTGGGCCTCTCTGCTACTGGACACTGCAATTGTTCAAGGCCTCAGTGGGGCGGGGGTGACAGCGGAGCCCCTGAAATGGCTCTATTGTGTGTTGTGCCAACGTTGGCTTAGGAGGTTCTTGGCAGCTGCCCGTTATTCCCTTTCTGGGTGAAACTGAGGTGGTGTATTCTTGACAGACCTGTACATTGTGAACTTTGGGAGATTACTACGGGGGCCGCTATAGCGCTACAACACATCCTACTGATGCCGCTAGGGGGGGGGGGGGTGGGGGGTGGGGGGGTGGGAACTGTCCTTCACGAGCAGTGTGAGGCAGGCAGCTCTGCTAGATTGCCTCACTCCCACTTGAGCCACCGTGCTGTGAGTGCTGCCACCATCATTTCTGTGGGTGAATGAGTCAGTGGTGAGACCTTAGCGCTAGTTAATACTACCTCCTCACTGTGAGACCCTGAAAGGAGTGCCCCAACCAAGTCCTTGTGTTAAGTTTGGTCCATATAGAGCCATCTAGCTCTCACCTAGCACCTGTTTTTGTTTTTTTTGCGATCTGGGACAATGGGCCGATCTGATAGGACACAACCTAAGCTAACATTTGAAACTCGGCGCGTTCCTAAGACCCCACAAAAACCTGCCTCGGACTCTGAGGTAGATGCGGTGTCGGATGGACACCCCGCCCTTGAGGCTACACTAGCTGCCATGCAGCGGACCTTACAATTCATAGTGGGCGCTATGACGGCGGTCAACCACAGACTGGATCACATGTCTTCGCAGTTGGAAAAACAAAACGTGTGCATGGGCGAGGTGGAGCAGAGGGTCTCTGCCACAGAAGATGGTCTGTCCACAGTTAGACAAGACCCTAAATATGGGGAAAGTCCTCTCGCTCATATAGGCAAAGAACGAGGATTTGGAGGCGCGGTCCCGACGCAATAACATCCGGGTTACGGGACTGCCAGAATTCACAAATGTGGGGAAAATGGAGACCTATATGGAACGCCTCATCACAGACCTGTTTGGCACAGAACAACTCTCCCCTATGTTTATTGTAGAGCGCGCCCACCGTTCGCTGGCTGCCCGCCCAGTCCCAGGAGCACCTCCTCGTCCTAGAATTGCTAGGATTTTAAAATATAAAGACAGGGACATGATTTTGCGATTGGCGCGAGAGAAGTGAGCCATAGAACATCAGGGGAACTCCCTTGCCTTTTTTCCTGATTTTACTGTTGCAGTGCAGGCTGCGCGCCGGGAGTTCGCTGCTGTGAAACAGCTTCTGCGCTCGGAGGAGGTCTCCTATGCAATGCTGTACCCTGCCCGCGCACTTATTGGCACAGCTTCGGATAATAAGATTTTTGCTTCACCTAAAGCTGCTATTGATTATGCAAAAAAGTTCAAGCGGAGGAAGAGGGCCTCTGCGGTGGCAATGGGAGGGGAGGAACTAGAGGATACTGACTGCTGAGGGTTCTTCCTGGTGTGTAACTATGACAACTGCACTAGAGACTGGTAGACCTTTGAAACCCTGTACACGTCAAAATGTTTGAAAGTTTCCATTAGTTACTCGTCCCAGATGTAGTGCTGTTTCCCGTTTTCTGAGGGGTAGACTGTTAGACACTGCGGCTCTGAAAATGCTATAGATGCCAGGAGTGTTATATATTTGCTGTCACTGGTAAACCTTAGGCGACTCTGACTGTTCCACCCTTTGCATATCACCTACTCCACAACACAAAACCAAATATAAAAGTTACTGAGGGATTTATGTCTGTCTAGACCTGCGTTCTTTATTACAGAGTATGGGTCCTTGAAGTATAACATGAAGCTGTGATCTAAACACACCTAGAAACAAGGTGCCGAATGTGCTAAAATAATCCCCCTGTCAACTCCTGCTACGCTGGAAGAATGCACATCTGCATATGGGTGTACCCTGACTTCTGTTCTCGGTTGTGGGCGCTGGGGGGGGGGAGGGCTAAGTTGGGGTTGGAGGTGGCTTTGGCATAGTTGGGGTGCTGAATTGGGAGGTGGGCGGGATAGGACGAGTTGGGGTGGATGATTGTTGGTTGATTGCTACCAGGTGTACAGTTCGGTTCATGGACGTCTGTTGCGCTCTGGGAATGTGTCAAACTAGTACTCATATCTGCCTCTTATTACGCCTACCACCAGATAATGGGTAGCTCCCTTAAATTTGGCACTTGGAAGGTGTGCGGGCTGAACTCCCCGCAGAAGATCAGGAGGGTGCTTGCAGGACTGGATTGAATGGGTGTGAAGGTGACTTTCCTTCAAGAAACACACTTGACCTCTGCCTTGGTACGAAATGTTGGCGCCCGGTGGGCTGGTGTACGAGCTTCCTCCTCCTATTCCTCGTTTGCTAGAGGTGTACTCACATTAGTGAAGAAGGGGGTTCCCTTCACTGAAATACAGTCTGAATCGGATGACTGTGGACGATGTGTGATAATTCATGGCAGACTGGAAGCAAGAGTGTGTTAGTGAACATCTGTGTGGCATAGGATTCAGCGGTTTCCCCGAGCTGAAATTATTTGGGGTGGCGACTTCAATGTGTAGTTGGATGCGATTGAGGATAGACAGGGAGTGAGTGACGCCCGACCGAAAAATGCATTCGAATTGTTGTGTGGTCTGATAGATGCTGGACATGTGCAAAATGTGTGGCGACTGCGTCATCCAGAGGCACGCAAGAGTTCTTGTGTGTCTTCGGGGTGCGGATCGTGGTCCCACATTGACTATTGGTTGATTTCAGAGGGGGTGTATCCTTGGGTCCAGAGTGCGTGCCATGTGGCCAGGACGCTCTCCGATCATTCTCCTGTGCTTCTGGAATTGACATTGCTGGATTGTGGGGCCCCGCCGTTTGCCTGGCGCCTTCAGCCGTCTGAATTGAAGGATCCGGTGTTCAAACACACCATAGAAGAAGCGATCGGGCATTACTTTACGGAGAATGAAGGCTCGGTGGATAGTGCCGGAGTCTTGTGGGAGGCCTTTAATGTCACCATAAGGGGTGCTTGCATAGGGGCTCAGGCAGGCGTGCTGCGGGATATTAGACACCGGATACGGAAGTTGGCTATGGAGATCAGAGAGCTGGAGCTAGCCTTTGACGCGGACCCGTCTGCGTATAAGCTTGCTCAAATTCGAGAACTTATTTCGGAGCATAATGACCCTGTAGACCAGGAATTGGGGCACTGCTCTCGGCGTCAGGTGGCAAGATATTATGGGGAAGGTGGACGGTCGAGCCGTTCCCTCGCTCAGAAGCTGAGAGAGCCCCGAAGCCAGGAACCCATCCATGAGCTCATTGATGATGCAGGAGAGGCCTGCCACTCAGCAGACCTGTGTGAGGTTGTCTTGAAGTTCTCCACTGATCTCTATGCTGCCCGGGAGTCTCCTTCTGATGAGGCAACACATGCTTACCTGGATGATGTGGCACTGGGTTGGTTGTCTAATGCGCATCGTGAATATTTGGTGCAACCGTTCCGGGAGGAAGATGTGCACAACGTTATAATGGCCCTACCTACCTGCAAGGCTGCCAGACCGGATGGGCTGCCTAGTGAATTTTATAAAACGTATGCATCACTTCTGGCTCCCCGGTTGCTGGAGGTGTTTGCGGAGGCATATGACAATGGGCATCTTCCACTGTTACTCCGCGAAGCCTTACTGGTACATTACTGAAACCAGACAAACCCCCTAATCAATGCGGATCGTTCCGACCACTGTCCATCATCAACATTGACACCAAAGTTTAGGCAAAAATGATTGCCACTAGGCTACAGCCCCTGGTTCCCCTTCTGGTCCTGCCGGACCAGTCTGGCTTCGTGATGGAGAGGTCCACTACTCATAACTTACGTACACTATTCTGCACATTGCACTATTTTGAACTTGACTTCCAGGCCGTGACTGTGTTGCTCGACGCAGCTAAGGCCTTTGATTCAGTGCATTGGTCCTACATGTTCACGGTCTTGACCCGAATGCGATTTCCCCCCTTCTTTCTTCATTGGATTCGGGTTCTTTATAGTGTTCCTTTTGCCAGGGTTAGGGTTAATGGCAAGGTCTCGTCCTTATTTCCGATTGGAAGAGGCACCCGACAGGGCTGCCCCCTATCACCGATACTCTTCTCCTTGATAATAGAGCCCCTAGTTTGCAAACTTCATCGAAAGCATTCGGCTGCGGCCTTGAGATTCCGGCAGCGCCCCTTGATCGTGTCGCTGTATGCGGACGACATGCTTCTGTACGTCCGGGAGCCCTCCACCTATCTATCTCCGCTTCTGAGGGAATATGTCCAATTTGAAAGATTTTTGGGTTTGGGTATAAACTGGTCCAAATCCGTGGTTCTTCCTCTAACGGAGCGCAAGAAGGAGGTTGACATGGACTTCCCCCTGACATGGGCTACAGAACCAGTAAAGTATCTTGGGGTACTGATCCATAGAGACCCTGCAGTGGTGGTCGCAGAGAACCATGGCCGCGCCGTTATGCGCATAGTGGAACAAACTGAGAGGTGGGCACGTCTTCCCCTGTCACTGGAAGATAGGATCGCAGTCGTTAAGATGGTGTTCCTGCCTAAACTACTGTGTTTTTTTCATCAATGTCCCCATCAGACTGAATCTAGCTTTCTTTCAGACGCTGCAGTCAGCCCTACTTACATTTATATGGGGAGGCAAGCAAGCACGATGTTGCTGGGACCTCTTAGTGCAATCGTTCGACAGAGGAGGCTTTGAAGCCCCGGATATCCGCTTGTATTACCTTTGTGCACAGGCACACTTTGCGCATTACTGGCATTTCCCGCAGCGCTTCCAGCAGCATGTGGCGATTGAAGCGGACGCGGTTCGCCATATCCCGGTGCAAGCTACGACTGTCGGGCGGGTCAGGTGGGCCTCGCCAGGAAATTAGCCCTGCCTGGTGTACGTCCTGGGCGTGGAAGACTCTAGCTGCTAGGGTTCCGCTCTCATGTCTCTATGCTCCCCTCCTGCCTTTGGCTTCTCATCCAGGAATTTCGGCTGCGAGGGAGCCCACTGGCTTGAAGGATCTCTCTGCTGCCGGTATAGTTCGGATGGGTGATCTGTACGCTGGAGGTCGTTTCAAAACTTTGGAGGTAGCCCAACAGGGTGTCAATCGACCCTTTATGTTCAGATTTATGTATATCCGCGTTCGGCAGGCAATACTGGAGGTTTACCTGAACTTCCCGGAGGAACCTGTAATCCTCAGGGCCTTGCAGGTGATGCCGACTGGTACGAGCCGCAAGGGGCTCATAACTCACCTCTACCATGCATCTCAAAGAGAAACGGAGTTTGAAGACCACGCGTCGACGATGGCAAACGGGACTGGGCACCCCACTCCCGATGGAAACATGGTCGGCTTGTTGTCAACTCACAGGGCTCTTGACTGCCAATTGTAATCTCAGGATTATCCACTTTAAGTTCCTCCATCAAATATATTATACCCCTCTACAACTCTATAGATATGATCTGCGTGAGCCTGCACGGTGTGCGAAAGGTGGAGGTGAGGATGCGGATTTTCTCCACGTGGCTTGGCGGTGTGGGAAGGTGTCGGAGTTGTGGACTGCGGTAGCTCGCATATTATCGGAAGTGGTACTGGAGCGAGTTGAGTGTACCCCTGAATTGTGTCTTCTAGGCTATGTCAATGGTCTAAAGCCCGCTAACCGCAGCCTCGTGGCGATTGCCACTTTGCTGGCAAAACGTGCTGTGGCAAAGAGGTGGGGAGCACGCTCGGCTCCAACGGTCAAATTGTGGCTTACTGATCTGTCATACTGTAGGGACCAGTTGCTGGCTTACAGGGAGGAGCTACCGGAGGCTTCCTGCCTGAAGGACTTCTGGAGCCCCCTGACGACCTACATGCTTGCACACCCTGACCTGCTTGGGGGGAGGGGGGGGGAGCGGCTCGACACATAGGTCGCTGTGAACACTATTCTGGATGTATCACAGTTTAGTCATTCTACATTGTAAGCTCTATGTGCTATACTGCATTGGCATTAAGATACGACTCACCGTACACTCTATATAATGAAAAGCGCATGCATGGACGGAACTGTCTTGAGGAGAACGCTTTGCAGTGTTGGTACAACCTGGTAGATGGAATGGGGGTGGGGGATGTGGGAGGAGAGTTGGGTGTTTTCTCTGCAATTTAGCAAAGCCTGTATATGTTACAAATTGACTAACTGTGCCTCAGATTTACAATGTACTGTGGAAATGGTAGGCATACGTTGTTGTAGCTGTATGTTGTACTCTTGAGTTGCTAATAAAACTTTAAAATAAAAAAATATATTTTTTTTAAATGCATTGCACAGCCTAAGGGATGTCTGTTCCGAGATGCTTCCAGGGTGTGGTGCAAGGTCCTGTTGTGTTGAGGATCCCCTTGATGGGGCTTGCAATGGGAAGTCTGGTGAAGGGGATGCGATGCTCAGTCGGGGCGATGAGTCGATTTCGAAGAGCTGCGAGCCTGCGTTGTGGTTCCTGGTGTCGTCGTTGGTTGTTGTAAATGAGATCTTAGGGCCTACACCGAAGATAATCATGCAATGGCGCCGATGACTCTTTGCGACGGGTCCAATCCACGCAGCTGTACTTATGTCTGTTCTGCCTGGAATTGCGTCGCCCAGCAGAGGAAATGAGTTGGTTCCATTCGATACACAGGCTGACAGAGCAACTTAAGCCCACTTTCAAGCTTCCAGGACTGGGGTGGCACCACTTGGCAGTGTGGACTCTTAGGTGGCAATGTCCATGTGCAGATGCTAGACTGTTGATGCATCTTGCGTCCCTTAGGCCAGCCAACTAGCCGTTGGGGTCACTCTGGGTTCTGGGTTCAAAAGATGCAGGTCCAGTCCTTCTCACCCAGGCAAGAGGGCAGTAGGTTAGCTAAGCAAGAGTCCAGCAGAGTAGAAATCCTTCAGCAGCACAGCTGTTCTTTGTCCTGACAGAGTATCCACAGACCCCAAAGTGGTGCTGTATGAGGTTTATCTTTTTTACCCTGGTGCTCTGGTCATGGAATGTATGAAGCTTTTAGACAGTGGCCTTGAAGTGCAAGGAATTCCCTGCCCTAGCTCCGAGCTTGCTGGAGTGACAGTGCAGGTTTGTTAGAACCTTTGTGTGTGGACAGGACACAGCCTATTCAGGTGTAAGTGAGGCTGTATTCAGCTCCTCCTTCTGTAATACAAGTGATGGCCCATACATTCACATCTAATCCCCCGATTGTGTGGCTGCCTGGAAGGAATCTGTTAGTTTACACCCAGTCATGTGTCCAAAGACTGGCTGTAGGCACCAATTGGTTAAGGCAAGAAAAATGGCAATTTTCTGAAAGTGCCATTATCAGAATTGTAATTTAAAATCTGACTTCACAGTCAGTTAATATTTTAAATTAGGATTCCAGAGACCCCAAACATCTCATTCCATTTGGAAGTAACGCTTCTCTAATGAAAATAAGGCAACTCCAATGTTATCCTATGAGAGCAAGAGAAGCCTTGCAGTAGTGAAAAACAAGTTTATGCGTTTTTCACTACCAGGACTAGTAAAACTTAGAAGCACGTGTCCTGCTCTTTCAAATAACTGCACCCTACCCGCTGGTCTGTCCCGGTCCTAACCTAGGTGTGTCTTAAATGTATTAAAAAGGAAAGTTTAGGCCTGCCAAAAGGGTTGTGCTGGGTTGAAATGGCAGTTTAAACTGCACAAGCACTGGCTATGCAGTGGTAGGCCTAGGACCAGTTTAAGGGGATACTTAAGTGGGTGGCACAATCAGTGCTGCGGACCCACTAGTAGTATTTATTTTACATGTAGTGCCACTTTACTAGGGACTTATAAGTAAAGTAAATATGCCAATAAGGTTATAAGCCAATGTTACCATGTTTAGAGGAGAGAGCACAAACACTTTGTCCACTTTACCACTGCTAACCAGTGCTAGAGTCCAAAGTCAAAACAAACAAATGATGGATGGAATGCTGAACAAATCTATTCACCCCAAGTCACAGATCTGGGTTAAATCCTTTGCTTTTTTGCTCACCATCCCAGTTTGGACCCAGCAATATCCAAATCAGTCTTGACCCTTCCCACCATAGGAACAGTGGAGTCGAACTGTCAGACCAGGTCTTCCCCAGGCCAAATAACAAGCATCCCGATACCGGGTTCAGGGTATCACACCTCATAAGCCATGTTAGCTTGAATCCAGTGGCATAGTAAGCCAGGGTCCTACGTCTGGGCATACCCTTCCTACTTAGGGCAACTATAGAAAAATAAACAAATGATGGATGGACTGCTGAACAAATCAAGCATTCACCCCCAGCCACAGATCTGGTTTAAATCCTTCGCTTTTTTGCTCAACATCGCAGTTTGGACACAGCCATATGCAAATTAGTCTTGACCGTTCTCCACATGGGAACAGTCCAGCCTGAACTGCAAGCCAGGTTCTCACTGGACTGGAAAAAAGCATCCTGTTAGTCTGTAGTAGCATTTAATTTACATATAGTGCCACTTTACTAGGGACTTGTAAGTAAAATAAATATGCCAATTTGATATAAGCCTATGTTACCCTGCTTAGAGGAGAGAGCACAAGCACTTCATGCTCTGTACCACTGTACCTCTAACCAGTGCTAGAAACCTAGAAGTGACAAAAATTAATTCAGCAAACATTGGAGGAGGTAGGCAAACAGTTTGGGGATGACCCTGCAGAAAGGCCATGTTCAACAGGATTAAAATGACACACCAGTTCGGCGAACTATAACTACCTGATGACAGTGAACCAAAAGAAGACAGGATATTGGATTATTAAAAATGGAGTCTGGCTTGGAGCTTCACGGCACCTCCTCTATCCCCACATCTAAAATAAATGCAGGGAGGATCTTAAGGCAGGCTATTTTTAGTTCCTGGTGCAGTCCAGCTCACTAGCTTGATCCTGGGAAAGACTCTAGAGGGGCTATGGAATATGTCCCTGTCCTTACAATTTGTGTCACATGCATAATGAGGGGAACCAGTAGGGAGGAATGGGCCATTTTATTATGATGTAAACTTCCTCACCTTTTGAATATTCCCATGGTGTCAGACTAGATCCAGAGACTTAAAAGCAGTACTCCTGCAAGTCAATTGGCGGCGTGGTGCCACTTTTGCGGCAACAAGGTTCTGCTCTGTAAAGGACAAGCAATATGGGCCACCCCCAGATGACCAGATATCTATTCCTTGCAGCATTTTTTAATGTAAGCCTAAAAAGAAGCACAAGAAATCGCACTAGGCTGAAACCGGCCATTTACCAACACTCTAAGGCGCAAGGACGTCAACATGCCTCTGGGTCTTGCTCCTGAACTACTGAGGAGCGGATTCAGAGTGATCCTGAAGCAACATGAATTTCCAGGGCCATTGACTACGTCTCAGCAAAGATATACCTTTAAAAAGACTCTACTGTGTATATTTTTCATTCTTCTGGCTCCCTCTCGTCTGTCTTTGAGCTCCAACAATCTGCAGAGGTCTAGTAGTCCAGGTTCCCACTGACTGTTTTATCCTTGAGCAACGTCTGTGTCTCTTGAATTCACATCTGGTTCCCAACAGCCATGGTGCTGACTTCAGTTCTGGTGCCACCCTCTCCGCCAACACCTTTCTCATTGACTAGGGTACCTACACTGCTGATGTCGTTCGGAGAGCTGTTCCCTATAGTCTTCGGGCTGGCTTTGTCTCTCCACCTACATCCGCTCTACAGATCAGATTCTCACAATAACGACCGACTGACGGGACATAGTCACCACTCAATATAATGAGGACACTTTAAGTCTAACTAAAAGATGCCATTGGTGTGGACAATTCCCCAGGCAATAGGCTTGTCTCTCCCTCTTGCTCTGCCACTGAAGTGTCTTTTATGCTATGGTGACTAGGTGGGCAGCAAAGGTCCTTGACCTGCAGCTTCCTACAGTGGAGCTTAAAACTTAACAGAGGTTCTTCAGCCTGTCCAGGTGCCTAAGGAATCGCTATTGCTATTTAATGAGACCTTAACAGAAACCCTTTTAGGCACTTGGAAAAATCCATGTTCTAGGTCCTCAATTAATAGACAGGTAGCTAGTCACCACAGACTAGCACAGTCCATCATTACTTTTTGAACACAACACCCTATGTCTGTGGGCCTAGTGGTCCAGGCAACCACTAGCAGTACACACTAAAACCCTTATCACAGCTCCCTGACTGAATCTAAGTGCATGTAAACGTTCGGCAAGCTCATGTTTTTGTTTCTTGGTCTTGTACAGTGCTCTGTCCATGCTAACAGCCTTGTAGGCTGCAACAGAACACTTTGGGAGTGACAATGGAACCGAGTCTTCAACTGGACGGTTTCATTGACAAAACAGTATCCACCTGTATGGGCCTGTTGCGTTCCCTTAGGAAGATTCTCCCTCTGCTCCCTGTCCATGCTAGACCAGAAGTAGTGCGCAGCATCATTCTAAGCAGACTAGATTACTGCAATGCACTGCTTCTGGGGGCACCTGTCACGGCGATAGGTAAGCTACGAGTGCAGAACTTTGCGGCTAAGTTGGCACTCTCCCGCCGCCGTTTTGACTCATCTTCAGCAGCTCTTAGAGACTTGCATTGGCTCCCTATCCCTCAACGGATCGAATTCAAGGCGCTATGTCTGGTTTTCCGGGCTTTGCATGGCTCGGGACCGCTGCCCTTACAGGAGATGTTCACTTGGTACACCCCCGCTAGAGCTCTCCGATCTGCCTCTGCCTATTTGGCAGTTGTTCCTAAGTTTCGGAGAAAGCGAATGGGCGGCCGCTCTCTTGGTTCCACGGCATCTAAGCTGTGGAACGATCTGCCACTGTTGCTCAGATGCTCAGGAGACCTCCCTTCTTTTAAAAAACTACTAAAAACTCATCTGTTTCCTAGGTCAGGATAATTCTTCTATGATCCTTCTTTGATCGTGCTTCAGGATCTGCTTGATCTCAGCGCCAGGATGCCCGTTGGGTGACAGAATGCGCTTTATAAGTGTGTTATACATACATACAACAGTCATGTTATGCAGTCTGACCTCAATAAAACTGACCGCTTGGGTTGAGCAATGAGCACTAGTGTGGTTCTTCAGTGCCATGACTGGATGAGGTCTACAGTCTTCTCTGGGCACATCTAAGCATCTTTGATGAACATACCATTTGATGCGCCTCTCCTTTTTGGTGAAAAGCGGATGTTGCTCTGGAACGCTGTAAGGTGAGTTGTCAGTGTGTTCCCTGGGGCTGTCTACACCTAACACACAATTTCCTAAGTGGTTTTGTACTTTTCTTGGCTATGCTGGGGTTTTTCAATACTGTCCAAACTAGACCTCCGTCACTGGCACAACAGTTTGCTCAACCATTTTGTGGCGAGGTAGTGGCTCAATGCACCAGGAACATTGTGAAGCTGAGTCCCCCACCCTTCCTGCAAAACTGCTTCAGTGTCCTTTTCAGACGTTTCCTTCAAGGGTGTCAAGACCTGACTCTGAACCCTGAATCCTCCATATTGTCACATGGGGCTACGTCCTCCTATTCCTTTCTATTTCACTGCATTTGCCACACACATAATCACGGCTGACAGAGGAACATTTGTCTGTTTTGTTGCAGCAAGTGCAGACTCTTGGCCAAAAGACAGAGGCCATCGTCCTATTTTTTGGATGTCTTCCCCTTTAATGTATTCCTGCAGAAGGGCAAATTGAAGATGCTAACACTGGCCCAGGTCTTGTTTGACCTGGATACTGGAAACCAGGTAGAGCGGATTTTCTATCCCTGTTCTGCAGGCTCACAAACCCTTGCTTGTGGTTTTTCAGGAACGTTTTCAGTTTTCCATGCTCCCTTTTGACCATGCCAGTGCTGAAGTTTGTGGCTTGGTACAGCACCCATCAAATTGATCCGCTACAAGCTAAAATGTCTGAAGTGCTGTTATTTGTTTTGTTGTTCGCCCATCAAGGACCTGCCTTGGACACGGTCAAAGGATTTTTTCTTTGTTTAAATGGCCATGTTATGATGAGATTTCTTAAAGGTTTGCAACATGTTATAACTCAAGACTTGTTATGCCACAGTGGGACTTAAATTTGGTCCTCCCTTTTCTAAAGTGTGCCCCATTTGAGCCAATGCACATTTGTTAACGAAGTCTCTTGACTTTGAAAAAATAATCTGGTCATGATCACATGTTCACAAAAGTGAACAGTGGTATTTGCAGCGTGTCTTCAGCGGTTTGTTGAATCAGTCATCCCATACCGCAAAGACTGGCCATTAAAGCGGACTCTCCACAACAATGGATCACCTCCAAATGACTGCATACCTCTTAACATTGTTGGGGTTCACTATCGACTGAAGTTACAATGGATTTCTTCGCAGGCAATCCCATTTTTTAAACCTATCCTTGATGCGGTCTTAAAAAAAAAAAAACACCTTTTGTATTACATTTAAAGCAATAAAATGGAGGGGATTGCATCATAGATTGCTGTTTTAAGGATTTGATCTTATACAACCAGCAGATCTTATTGTTCATACCACTTGGTCAACAATCTAGGACTGTAATAAAACTTTGGGATCTTTTACTTACCCAAACTCCCACCTGTACCCTTGCCTCGTGCTGTGTCTCAGGTTTCTCTAAAGGTTTTCCATGGCCCCCACACCTTTCCCCACATCCGGGGGCATCCCGGCTTTTGTATATCACCTGTTCTGCATTTTTTACCAATCTACGTCTGCCGACCATTGCTGTATCCTAGGATGGTATACTCTTCCACATGCTCTCTGTTTCTTTTCTCTACTCCTAGAGCAAGGGTCACCCATATTTGCTGGTACTTCGGCCGAGGGACATCTCAGGATACATTCAGTAATGTTTATTTGGGGTCCATCTGGATGGTGCCTGCTACGACTTGAGCTATGTCCATAATCCCCTTCCAGAAGGCTTGGATGATTGGACAGTCCCATAATGTGATAGAAGGTGGCCTCTTGGCTGAAACCCCGGAGACACAATGAGGTGGATGTTTTCCCTATTTTGAAGAGAAGGGTACGGGAATAATAGGAGCAGTGGTGGATTCGTAACTGGATCAACCTAACCCTGGTCCCAATGGCTATTTCTCTCTGTCCCTGTAGTGCTTCAGTCCATTCTTCATCTTCGATGTTACTTACATCATTTTCTACCCATTTCTGACGTAGGGAAGCCAGAACCTCAAGGGAGTTACTTAGCAGTTTCTTAAATGTCAGGGAAATAACTTTATTAGCCATGCTGTCTGCTATCAATCTATCCTCTAGGGGAGAGCGGTCTGGCACCTCTTACCCCTCTTTTGTGTTGCCGTAGCGTATGGCTCAACTTTAAATACTTGTACTGTTCCGACTCTAATCGATCATATTCTCTTGCTAGGTCCAGATGTCTTCTAGGTGGAGTATTCCCAGCATCCCCCCATTGTTGGAAGCCCTTCAGTCTTCTAACCTCTCTCAGTGTATTGCTGCACCATAGGGAAGTCCTTACTGTCAACTTATTACTCCACTCTTAAGTAGTGGTTTACCTCTCCATGCTCTCACTACTGATTGTGTATGCTCTGGGAGGTTTTCTCTCCCTTTATTCTGATACATGATCAGCTCATAATTTCCCATGCCCATCTCATGTCTGTCCACTCTATAGGTGGGCTCCTGCTGGTTTACATATACCCAGTCGTTAATTACTATATGCTGCATTGCCCAATAGTATAGTCTGGCGTCTGGGATTCCCAGAACAACGTCGTACAACCCCTCTGCAGTTTTCACAGGGCTATTCTGGGAGCCGCTCCCTGCCACAGTAGGACCAGCACCTCTTGCTCTATCTTTTGGAACACTTCCGGGGGCACCCTGAATGGTGTGCTCTGCCAGGCGTGGGAGGGACATCATCTTGTAAAGCGCAGCTCTTCCTGACAGGGTGAACTGCAGCGTGCGGCAGTGAATCACATCATTGTGGAGTCTCTCTAACTGTGGGTTGAGGCTTAATCTCAGGAATTTCTGTTGGTCTCGAGTGATGCAAATCCCCAAATATCTGAATCCATCCTCCAAAATTGGGGCCTCGCAGTCTGATTGGGGTGGCGTGGGGGGGGGGGGGGGGGGGGAGAGCTTCTCCCCAATAGTGGAAAGACAAACTATTCGAACTAGTTTATCCTGTACCATGAGGGAACTCCCCCAAAATGTGTAATAGTCTGCTCACAGAGTGGTATGGGTGGGTGACATACAGGAGGATGTCGTCTGGGTATATAGATATACACTCCTCCTGGCAATGGGATTCCCCTGATCAATTGGTCTCCTTGTACCCACGCTGCGAGCGGCTCTAGTGCTAGTGCAAATAATAATGGGGAGAGAGGACAGCCCTGGCGTAAAGTGTCTCATAGTATGAGGCAAAGGCAGCGTTATTTCCGAATGTGCTGTATAGTTTGCCCCATTATCGTCTTAAATTTCTAAGACCCATGCTTTCTCCCTATGGCGGTGCTCCAGCCAGGCCAGGAGTTTGCCAACTTTATCTCCCCACATCATATATCCGATGCTGCACCGCCCGGGCGTACACAGTCGCTCTATTCTCCGCCCGGAAGCGGAGCTCATCCTGTTTTAATACCAATTGGTGAGACAATGCCCTCTGTGCTTCCTGTCCTATCTGTTTCTCTAGCTCTAGGATGTCCCTTTGAAGGGCCTCTATTTCTTTTTCCTCCTTTTGTTCCCTCCCCCTATAGGGGCCAGTACCTCACCCCAGAGCACTTTCATATGCTTCCCATAGTGTGCATGGGGAATAGACTGTGCCTTGATTATCTTCAAAACATTGGGTGGTGACCTCTCTAACTTTCTCCTTTATTTCCCTTTCTTGGATACACCAAATCTATTCTAGGAATCTGCGGCCTATGTATCTGGGGGACCTGGAAGTGCAATCCCACTGGTGAATGATCTGAAATGCCTTTCAGAGCAGATTAGCAGAGATCATATGTGTCAGGAGGTAATCTAGTCGGGTGTAATACTTTCGTGCCGGTGAGAAGTGTGGGAATTGCCTGGCTAAAGGGTTGTGTTGTCTCAGAGGTTTGTCAGTCCCATAGCTTCTGCTAAGGATGCAAATGTACCTAGTCTGCCAGTCAGACCTGCCCGCTTAACTTTTCTAGGGATGCTCCCATCACATCATTTACATCTCCCCCAGTATTAGTGTGCCAGCTGGCAGGGCCAGAAGGGTGGTGCCCCGATCTGGCAAAGTTCCCGCATGGAGTCTGGGCGTAGGTTCAGAGGTTCGCCCTCCCATATGCTAGTCGCTGCCACAAATCTTCACTGTGGATCATTCTAAGTACGGTGTAGTGTATAGGGGATTGATTTTTTTGGAGGAGTGTGCCTACCCTTGTGAGTCTGTTGTGAAGGCTGCACGGGCTAGTAAGGTGTATCCGAACCAATCTAGGGCTTTATAACTGGTGCCTCTAAGGTGCGTCTCCTGGAGCAACAACATATCCGGGGGTCCTCCGCCGAATGTGTTGCAGGACCAGGGTGGGTTTTATCTTGTCCCAGTCCATTTATTTTCCATGACCATACGTGTAATTTTCTAGTTTGCATGTGATTAATTCCGTAGTGTAAAGTGTTTGTGTTGGGCCTCTGCGCGCTCACGAAAATATTGCTCCACCTTCCATAACCTGAATCTGAAGACTGAACTGATGACCCTCCAACCTCCATCCCTCCCTGTCGATATGATGCTTTGATAGTCTGAACATAATACATTAGTCTAACAATTTTCCTCAAGGGTCCCAGCCCCCCTGCTACGTTGCTTAACGAGCTACAACTTGCCCATCTGCCAACTTGAGAGTGCCTTTCGCCCGAACAAACTTTGATACTTCTAACTGTGGAGGCGGGCCGATCACCAGCCCAAGACTTACCTATCTTGTTTTGTCAACATTTCCTTCTATAGGTAGAATCCTAGTGCAACGGGCAACCTTATTTGACATTTCTCAAGAAGGAATTATCGCCCCGTCCCTGCCACCCCCAACCCCCCTCCCTGAAAGCCCCCGTCCACCAGATTGTTATACAATGGCAGGTAGGTAGCCCAGTTCAATATGTTGATGCATCAGCGGGGTTACTGCCCCATTTGTAATAGCAAACTTAGGTTCTCTCTACACTGGATCTTCGGTCAATGGCAGATTTTGTTCTTGCTTGATCTTCATCTCAAGCAGCCCTGTGCCCCTCAATTCTCCGAGTCTCTTTAGTTCCTGGTCCCTTCTTGTGGACTGGCCTCCAGCCCTTCACCCACTTCCTGTTCAACAAGGACAAGGGAAACCCTACTCACCGAGAACCAGGGTACGTATTATATATCGAGAAACAGTGGTTCTTGTGGAAACATTGGTTGGGTACATGGATAATTTAAAGAAAGGCGCAATGGCAATATGCTTGGGTCAAGTGGATGTCAGACAAAAATGTAGCCGAGAACACCGTTCTTATTTTTGAAAATGTATATCCATTATTTGAGAAACTATTTCTTATGTACAAAATGATAGGTGCAAAGTGGCCCCAGTGTAAAATTGGAACCAAGTAAAAAAACTGTAGTGACATTTGTGACAATTACAGCGTGGTTTCCATTATTGTTTGACAAACGACCATTAATGTTTTCAACAATTTCTTCCAGCACTATAAACAATAATTAGTGCTAGTATAATGATTCGTTCTCTTCAGTGTCGACGGCGTTTCGACCCTTCAAAACAATATAGGGTCTCTTCACGACCCAATGATATAGGGACATCTGTAAAATCAAAAGGGAGAGTGGCATAAGCTCTAGTTTAATAGGAGTGTTGGGCTAGGGTAGATTAAAAAAAAGGCCGTCAAGGTGTCAATAACTGGAGCAAAAACAATACATGCGCATAGCCATGTGGATTCCGTGAGAACACCGGTCAAGTGAAAGAGAAGAAAAAGATACTCACACTGGACCCAGCCGGGTACTACAGAAGTGAGAGGAAAGAGAATTAGTGAAGTCCTGATAAAACAAGTGATAGATGATGACGTATGCAATGATCATTAGGATTGCTTACCTCAGTGACCACTGCGCCTCCCGGCCTGGTCACCCACACGCTCCTGAGCCTCCCGCCACCCCAGCCACAGAGGGCCGCCGAGCCCCCTGCCTCCCGCCACCCCAGCCACCAAGGGCCGCTGAGCCCCCTGCCTCCCGCCACCCCAGCCACCAAGGGCCGCTGAGCCCCCTGCCTCCCGCCACCCCAGCCACCAAGGGCCGCCGAGCCCCCTGCCTCCAGCCACCCCAGCCACCCGAGGACCGTGCCAGATTTTCCCGCCGCCCCAGCCCGAGGCCCCGCCCCCCGCCAGCCGATTGGCTCCCGCTCCTGCCCCCCCCCCCCGCAGACCCTCCCTCCCAGCTCCCTCTTAAGGGGAGCCCGACCAGAGCCAGGGAGTGACCACTGCGCCTCCCGGCCTGGACACCCACACGCTCCTGAGCCTCCAGCCACCACAGCCACCGAGGGCCGCCGAGCCCCCTGCCTCCCGCCACCCCAGCCACCAAGGGCCGCCGAGCTCCCTGCCTCCCGCCACCCCAGCCACCAAGGGCCGCCGAGCCCCCTGCCTCCCGCCACCCCAGCCACCAAGGGCCGCCGAGCCCCCTGCCTCCCGCCACCCGAGGACCGCGCCAGATTTTCCCGCCGCCCCAGCCCGAGGCCCCGCCCCCCCGCCAGCCGATTGGCTCCCGCTCCCGCCCCCCCTCCGCAGACCCTCCCTCCCATCTCCCTCTTATGACGTCCTCAGAGCGACCGCGCAGCGGACGCGTGCAGCGGGAGCACCGACTGAGCGCCGAAGGTGCGCCAAAGGTAAGCCTGTCTGCGCCTGGACCGCGCCCAGCGCCAGGACCCCTGGCCCCCGCAGACCCCAGCCCACCCGCCGAACGTACGACGCCGCCACCCTCAACGCACTCAACGCCGGCCGAGTCCCGGGCTGCTACTGAGCCACCCCGAGACGCACCCACGGACCCTTCTGCTGCAACTCCTGCAAGTTCACCTGCATCCGGACCTGCTCTACAACTAAACCAACCAAGACGAGCAACAGCAGCAGCCACCTGAAATGCATCCTGCTCAACACCCGCTCCATTCACAGGCACGCCATCGAGGTCTGGAACCTGCTCGACACCACAGCCCCAGACGTCGCCTTCTTCACGGAAACCTGGATGAACGCCTCCTCAGCGCCTGACATCGCCATCGCCATCCCAGACGGCTACAAGATCATCCGAAGGGACCGCATCAACCACACCGGAGGAGGCATCGCCATCGTCCACAGGAACACCATCCGCATCACGACCAACACCGATGACACCCTCGCAACCGCCGAGCACCTGCACTTCCAAGTCCACATCAACCCCAAGACCACCCTCAGAGGCACCCTCATCTACAGAACCCCTGGACAACGCACACAATTCAGCGAAGACATCGCCGACTTCATCAGCCCACACGCCCTCTGCTCCGCTGACTACATCCTCCTAGGGGACCTCAACTTCCACCTGGAGAACAACAACGACCGCAACACCACCACCCTGCTGGACAACCTCGCCAACCTGGGACTCAAGCAACTGGTGACCACCCCCACCCACTACGCCAGACACACACTCGACCCCGTCTTCTCATCCAGCAAGGACATCGCCTTCAGCCACACCACCGGACTCCACTGGACGGACCACAGCTGCGTCCACTTCAGCTTCGCAAGGACCACGATCCACCACCACCAGCAACAGGCTGCACGCAGGAACTGGAACAAGATCACAGCCGACCAGCTCGTGTCCTCCCTGAGCATGAACCCTCCCACCAGCACAACGAACCCTAGCCAGGCGGCCACCAACCTCACGAAGTGGATCAGCGACTGCGCAGACGAGCTCGCCCCCCTGAGGACCCCGCCCAGCAGACCCGGCAGCAAGAAAGCCCCGTGGTTCACCGACGAACTCAAGAGCTCCAAGAAGAACTGCCGAGCCCTCGAGAGAACCTGGCGCAGAGACCCAACACCGGACAACATGACTGCCCTCAAGCTCGCCACCCGAAAACACCACCAACTCATCCGCGCCACCAAGAAAACTGCATTCAAGGAACGACTGGACAACAACGCACACAACAGCAAAGAACTCTTCAACATCGTCAAAGAGCTCTCCAACCCCAACGCCGGAAACAACAACATCACCCCTTCGCAAGACCTCTGCAACTCCCTCGCCTCCTACTTCCACAACAAGATCGCGGACATACACAACAGCTTCAGCACTCAACCGACTAACACCACGACCGAACCACCGCCCCCCACCACCACCCTCCGCGCCTGGACTCCGATCAGCACCGAAGACACCGTCCGCACGATGAACTCCATCTACTCCGGATCTCCGACTGACCCCTGCCCCCACCACGTCTTCAACAAGGCCGACGCTGTCATCGCACCCCACCTGCGAGACATCATCACCTCCTTAGACACCGCTACCTTCCCGGAGAGCTGGAAGCACGCCGAACTCAGCGCTCTACTCAAGAAGCCATCGGCTGACCCCACCGACCTAAAAAACTACCGCCCCATCTCGCTGCTCCCGTTTCCTGCTAAAGTCATCGAGAAGACCGTCAACAAGCAGCTGGCCGCCTTCCTCGAGACAAACGGATCCCTCGACCCCTCGCAGTCTGGCTTCCGGGCCAACCACAGCACCGAGACCGCCCTGATCGCAGTCACCGGTGACATCCGAGCGCTGCTCGACAACGGAGAAACAGCGGCCCTCATCCTCCTCGACCTCTCCGCGGCCTTCGACACTGTCTGCCATCGTACCCTAGTACAACGCCTCAGCAACGTCGGAGTCCAGGAGAAGGCACTGGAGTGGATCATCTCCTTCCTCGCCGGAAGGACACAGAGGGTCCGCCTCCCTCCGTTCAGATCTGAAGCCACCGAAGTCATCTGCGGCGTCCCTCAAGGCTCCTCGCTCAGTCCAACCCTCTTCAACATCTACATGAGCCCCCTCGCAGACATCGCACGCCAGCACCACCTCAACATCATCTCCTACGCCAACGACACCCAGCTGATCCTCTCCCCTACCAACGACCCCGCCACCGCCAGAGCCAACCTTCACAAAGGGATGAAAGAGGTAGCCGAATGGATGAAGAACAGCCGCCTGAAACTGAACTCAGATAAGACGGAAGTCCTCATCCTGGGACCCTCACCCGCCGCTTGGGACGACTCCTGGTGGCCCCCCGCCCTAGGCAGCGCACCCAAACCAACAGACCACGAACGCAACCTGGGCTTCATCCTGGACTCCTCCCTCTCCATGACCAGACAAGTCAACGCGGTCTCCTCGTCGTGCTTCAACATCCTGCGCATGCTACGTAAGATCTTCCGGTGGATCCCCACCGAGACCAGGAAGATGGTCACCCAGGCCCTCGTCACCAGCCGTCTGGACTACGGCAACACCCTCTACGCCGGAACCACCGCCAAACTCCAGAAGAGACTCCAGCGGATCCAGAACGCCTCAGCACGACTCATCCTGGACATCCCCCGTCGCAGCCACATCTCCGGACACCTGAGGGATCTGCATTGGCTCCCGGTCAACAAGAGAATCACCTTCCGTCTCCTCACCCACGCACACAAAGCCCTACACAGCCAAGGCCCAGGATACCTCAACAGCCGCCTCAACTTCTACGCTCCCAAACGCCAGCTTCGATCGACCAGCCACGCCCTCGCCGCCGTCCCCCGCATCCGTAGAGCCACCACAGGGGGACGGTCCTTCTCCTACCTCGCCGCCAAGACATGGAACTCCCTCCCCACCAACCTCCGCCTGACCCAGGACCACCTCGCCTTCAGGAAGCAACTCAAGACCTGGTTGTTCGAGCAGTAGCAGATCCCCCCCCCGCCCCCCCACCCCAGCGCCTTGAGACCCTCTGGGTAAGTAGTGCGCTATATAGATGCAATGAATGATTGATTGAGTGTAAGGAAAGCGGGAGGGTGGGGTGAGTGCTTGCGCTAACGAATGATGTAGGGCAGGCGTGGTAGCCGATGGCGCTACAGGAAGTAATTCGCTGTAGACAAGAGGAAATTGTTAGTATTGGCTGTGATGGAGTAAAGTTTGTCCTTCCTTGGTAAATATGTGGAAGGCCTTACCTAAAGATAGTCTTTGCAGTAAATGGCGAAGGAGCAGATACTTTGTGTGCGCAGGAACTGGATACGTCCTGGCCGGTTAAGTCCTAGAAGAATATGGTGTGTTCAGTAAATTAAATGCTGCATAGGCGCCTGCTGTCAGAAAATACAATACTCCATATTATCAAACCACCGGTTGCAGTGTTTATCAAGCGTGGTGGGCCCTTGTTTGCTATTTCTGTGTTAATTATAACTGTCTAACCTGTACATAAATGCCAGTTTTCTATTGTTAAGAAAGACGGAGCGTAAAAGGCGCTTGAATTTCACACAATCTAGTTAAATCGTATTGCTGGGTCAAAGGGCCAGTAAACAATGCACTCAATCAAAGTATAGCAAGAACGTGAGCCATCTATTGGATTAGGGAAACTAAAGTTAAAACGTAATGGCACCTATACAAAGGCGTTATACTCGTACTGCGGCCTAATGTGAAGCGCGGTTCCTATTTAACGTTTACTGGGTCATAGTCGGGGTGCTCACCTTTGACATCAATTCGTATTATACGCGTGCAGCCGCTACGTGTCCTTCCTGTTGTTGCTGCCAGGTACGATGACAGCGAGTGATGAACAGCGGTGTGATAAAGTAGTTTACACTGCCGCGAAAAGGATTTCACGCAGCGTAGTGATGCAGAATGCCGTTCGTTAAAATGACATGGCAAAGAAAGAGTAGAAAGACCGGGTTCATGGGATATCTGGCTCAGAGTGAAGCATGTTGTGTGTTTTAAAAAAACACGTATTCAGAAAAGATAAAGTACAGATTCTCAACATATCTTGTTTAAAAATGTATGCAGTAGACAAATGGAATTGGAAGAAATGATCTAGTTTCTTAACATAACAGCAATTGAAAATAGAAATTTTACACATTAGTCTTTGTAAACAGATTATTTACGAGCATATGCTTCATCTAAAAGGTATTTTGCACATTATTCAGAGCAGATTTCAAAGCGTATTATTTCTTCAGAACATATTATTTACAAATGTAAGTTTGATCTAAGAGGTTACAAGGTCTTATGATTCATCATATATATTAGCATACAATATATAGTTCAGCACACAATATAATTCAGAATGCAGAAGCACAATTAACGTAGTGTGAAATATAAATGTGTACTCATTAGCATATTGGCAGGTACACGTTGCATCCAATATCAAATATCAAATACCAATGCGTATGATGATTCATAAGACCTTGCCACCTTTTAGATGAAGCATATGCTCGTAAATCTGTTTACAAAGAAGAATGTGTAAAATTTCTATTTCCAATTGCTGTTATGTGAAGAAACTAGATAATTTCTTATAATTCCATTTGTTTACTGCATACATTTTTAAACACATGATATTTTGAGAATCTGTACTTGATCTTTTCTGTATACATATTTTTTTAAAAACACACAACATGCTTTACTCTGAGCCAGATATCATATGAACCCGGTCTTTCTACTCTTTCCTCTTTCTTTGCCGTGTCATTTTGACTAACTGCATTCTGCATCACTACACTGCGTGAAATCCAGTTTGCGCCAGTCTAAACTACTTGATCACACCGCTGTTCATCACTTGCTGTCATCGTGCTTGGTAGCAACAGAAAGGACACGTAGCGGCTGCACTCGTATAATACAAATTAATTTCAAAGGTGGCCCAGTGAAAGTTATTTTTCCCCAGACTCTCCAAATAGGTACCGCGCTTCACATTAGGCCGCAGTAACAGTATAACGCCTTTGTATAGGTGCCATTACGCTTTAACTTTAGTTTCTCTATTCCAATAGCTGGCTCACGTTCTTGCTATACTTTGAGTGCATTATTTACTGGCCCTTTCGCCCGGCAGTACGAGTTAACTAGATTATGTGAAATTATAGCGCCTTTTATGCTCCGTCTTTCTTATGAATAGAAATCTGGCATTTATGTACAAGTTAGCCTGTTATGCCCCCGGGCCCTCCATCAAGGGACTGAATATGTTTTAATAATTAACAACGAAATAGCAAACCAGGGCCTACATCGCTTGATAAACACTGCAAGTGGTGGTTTGATAATATGGAGTGTTGTATTTTCTGACAGCAGGCGCCTATGCAGCATCTAATTTACTGAACACACCGTATTCTTCTAGGATTTAACCGGCCAGGACGTATCCAGTTCCTGCGCACACAAAGTATCTGCTCCTTCGCCATTTACTGCAAAGACTATCTTCAGGTAAGTCTTCCACATATTTACCAATGAAGGACACACTTTGCTTCATCACAGCCAATACTAACAGCTTCCTCTTGTCTACTGCGAATCACTTCCTGTAGCGCCATCGGCTACCACACCTGCCCTACATCATTCGTTAGAGCCAGCCCTCACCCCGCCCTACCGCTTTCCTCACACTGAGGTAAGCAATCCTAATCATTGCATACGTCATAATCTATCACTTGCTATATCAGGACTTCACTAATTCTCTTTCCTCTCACTTCTGTAGTACCCGGCTGGGTCTAGTGTGAGTATCTTTTTCTTCACTTTCACTTGACCAGTGTTCTCACGGAATCCACATGGCTGTGCGAACATATTGTTTGTGCTCCAGATATTGATTGACTGCCTACGCAGGATTTCTCTTCTCTGGGGCGGCCCCAGGGATCTCCGTAGCTCACGGGAGCCCCGGGCCGCGGGAGGACTCGGCTTCTTTGCTCCATCCCGGCGGGCAGCCAATCATAGCCCAGCAGCAGGCGGGACTTCCTTCTTTCTTCTCGCCCGGCCTATGTCTTCTCTCCCGTTGCCTGGCTTCCTGCCTCAGGGGTCCGCCAATGGCAGCGCGGCCCCGAGCAGGGAGGCGGGCACAGCGTTTCTTCTGGAATCCCGGGCCCGTCGGCGGTGATAATTTATTTGGGGACACAGTGGGGGCTGACTAAAAAAGCAATCATGTTGACTCCATGACATCAGCTGTGCAGCATGGGCAAAAGAATAAAAAGGCGAAATGGAGCGGCTGAAGCAGCTGCATTATTTGCTGGGTTGAGCTTGCATGAAGACTTGTGTGTGGGCATGAGTCATTACGCTTGCACGAGCCAAAAAATGAAATGGGTGACATTTTTTCCCACCGATCTCAGATGGCTCCAAAAATAAAATAAAAGCAGCTTTTTTTAAGGCGGAAGAGATGGCAGCAATTTGTTAGGTCACCCCACCTCCCCAAAAAACAAATAAATAAATAAAATATGTTGAACAAAATGCAGGGGTGGGTATCAACAGGGTGTGGAAAAGAGAAGCAAGGGTGTGTGGGTGGGGAATGAGAAAAAGCAGCACACAAGAAAGCGCAACACGGGGCGCCAGATAAACACACACATAAAAAAGCAACACAGTGCGCTGGGGGCAGAGGGGGCAGGAGAAGCAACTGAGAGAGAGAGCTTACACCACGAGGAAGACAATACCTTGATGTTAATAAACATTCCATTCCACTGATATTTTGAAAACCAAGTGCGGCTCTGATTACATTACGCTGTGGGCAAACAAATATGGGGAACATGCTTTTCCGTAGCTTTCAGTAATTGCTTGTTCCTCTCATGTTTTATGCACGACTTTTTAAAACTTGTTTTTGTACTTTTGTACCGACTCTCCAAAGGTATCAGAGCGCTGGCTCGCAACCGGTTCCCTCGCTTCAAAGAAGCTCGCTCCAGCCATTACATCAGATCCTCGTCATTGCCCTGTTCTGCCTGACCCCTCCACCCGTGCTAATTACAGGCATAAAGGGGTCAGCATTTTGGTGAAGGCAACATTATCCATTGTATATGGAGGGCTCTCTTTTTAGAGGAGTATTGAGTTGCAAATTGTCCCCAATAACTTAGATGTTCCTGCTGATGAGACAGAACAGATTTCATGTCGAGCAACATTGGCACCAAGTGAGGAGCCGCCTGGTTTGCATTTTTTTTACAGCGCAAACACGTCCCGAAGGTATTTCAGTAGAAACATACAGTATGTTAAATTGCTCATATTAACAATAGCCTAGTTCATTAAACTCACCTACAGTTTAATGTATATCTGACTCTTCAGGGAAAAAATAAGGAGGACCCCACACAGAGTTATAAAGGACCGTGGGGAAAACAGAATTCAAAATTAGCAAAAGTCCCAAGTCGGTGGACAGAGGATTGTGTCCTATTTTAGTGTTGGTCATATGGGCATGGTAATGTAGGAGAAAAATGTTATTTAAAATTAAAATAAAAAATTTGGTCAAATGGAACGGGCGTCAATTCCGCGGGAAAGGCAAAGGTACAAAATTGTGTGATTAGTTATCCATATACAGAAATTACGCACTATAGTCTCTGGAATAGACCCGGGTAATGACAGATTCTACGCAATTATTTCAGATACCTTCAACAAGTATTACAAATTTAATTACGACTTTTCAACAAGTATTACAAATTAAGGCTTATCACCACGTGTTTGGTAACGATATTTAAATTTTATTACACTTTATCAATTCACAATTTCTGTTAAAAACAACATTTAAAAACATTTAGCAATAGACATGATCATCACAATAGTTTTTGATAAAAAAAATATATATGCAAGCAAAGAATCAAAAGGTCGACGCGGCGTTTCGGCTTTCTTTAGTACACCTTCATCAGGACTGATTCTAAACAATTAAAATATTAAAAACACAAAGTTACCAAACAATTTAGATTGGGTGCAATCTTGTTCATCTGTATATTATCACATTTCATTTGCCCGATTTGATTACTCTACTGTTTTACATATTGTTATACATCATTGCTCATCATTTAAGTCCACATGTTCTATATCTGCGTTTTCTGTTTACATTTGCTTTAATATTCACGATCATTATTTACACATTATTACACACTTTATTTGCCTTCCCCTTGGAAAAATATCCAATGCTAGACCGGTTCCCATAATACCACGACTAAAAGAAGTACGCTGTCTCTTCTTTTGTATGCGTACCTTGTTATTCCAGATGGAATTATTGCCCATGTGGAAGGAAATCGTTGGTTCAACGAAGAGTCCTTTTTGAATACGGACGGTTGGTAGATCGCAAATTGCTAGTAATTATGTGCAAAGTTGCGCTGTCTCTAAATGGGGACATATAAATGCTAGTGACTTATACGTATTAATAGTCATACTCGAGATACATTGGGTGATAAATCTCATTAGTACATACCTTGTACCAGAGGGGTAAATTCAATTTCCTCTTGGTTTTGATTACTTTATTTATATATATCATAAGGGACTTGATTTCCACTTTCTGTACCTGTTAATATAAAAAGATAATGTCCAGGGTTGTTTTCAATCGTTCTTCCCCTGTTTTTGTACTCTGGAGTAATTCACTATGGTAAGCAATGTACCTTTATATAGGCTGTGATCCTGCCGTGTTACGCCGCCAGAAGGAGCCACCGTTTTATGTAGGTTGTCGGCAATATTCTCTCTGCAAGGTTAGAATTAATGTCCCTTTTATTATTTAAATAAAACCAAGATCGCGACACAAGTATCTGTGCTCTATATTCAAAGATTTACATTATAGTTACACTCACCATAGGAGCCGGGTGCACGGTTGCTGAGATCCAAAACCACTTTCAATTAGGTCAGCATATGTCAGAAACACAATCAATATGTTCGGGATTAGCCTCATCGGGTTGTTGTTCCCTGTAAGGGTATTAGTACCATTAGTTTGTCTCATATTCTTTAATGGACTGTCTCTTCCTTACATTTGTATGATGTTACCTCTTATTCTGGTTTGACTGTACTCTAGTTTTAGTCCCATTAGTTTAACTCATATTGCTTCAAGGACTACCTCTGCCTTATATTCATGTGTTGTTTTACTATTACTAATAACTTCTAGAGTTTCAGACTGTTACTACTAGTCGTTTTTATGTCTGCATAGTGCGCTCTCCTCAATTCTTTAAGGATAGTTCATTAAAGATGTAATGCGCTCACCTTAACTTTTTACTGGTGGTTCATTAATAACATAGTTTTGCTCTTATTCCTAACTTCTGGGGTTTAGACTGTTCTTACCAGTCGTTCTTGCGTTTACATAATGTGCTCTCCTTGATTCATTAAGAACATAGTGCACTCTACTTGACTCTTTACTGATGATAGTTATAGTGCGCCCAGTTGTTCCCTGTACTCCTTGTTCTCTAGACATCATCTTATCATTATTATTTCTAAAGGGGCCGAAATGACTGAGTTTTAGTTAAAAATGGACCCAATGTCTACCCATTTTACTCACCAATGTTGCTGGTTACGGCCTCCCTGCTCCTTTCTTTCTGGCAGCCTGTCCTTGTTTCCTCCGCACGGCGTTCAATGGAAATGCTCACCCAGCGGTATTTCCTGCCTAAATAGTAGACGCCGGATGATTGGGCGCCTTATTCCCAGAGTGTGATTGGTCGAGGTGTATGCGTGCTGTTTAGGTCGCTATGGACACTGCCGCTTTTCAAGGCTGGCTCCTATTGGCTGGATCTGTCGTCCAAGACTAAGCCTATTGGTTTAGACAATGGAACGCGTTCCCAAAGGGACATTCTCTGTTCCTGTCTGAGTACACGAAAGCCGTAAACTATGTGATAGCGTCTCTACCAAGGATGCTTTAAAGCCACTATCAGCTGTTGCGTTCATGATTTCACTTTTATATTCATCAAGACGGCTTACCGAATTCTTTGTCTATGTGCTTTTTAGTACGCTATTGTCACTACCGGTTTTTAAGGCTTGCTCCTATTGGTTGGATCTGTTGTCCCAAACTAAGCCTATTGGTTTAGACAATGAACGCGTTACCATGGGGACATTCTCTGTTGTTGTCTGCATGGAAACGTACCGCGCTCTTTATACGAGCGTATCTTACATAAACGCTTGAACTCCACTACTCACTGTTGGATTCCTGATTTGCCTCTACTTTCTTAAATATAAAGAAGGCGCATTTCCGAATTCTATGTGTATAAACCACTTCAACTTATATTCTATGCTCATTTATTGCCCTCGTGCTATCATAGTCCTCGTCTCTATTCTAATATGCACTGGTATTTTACAATTCTGAATACACTGTCATATTTACGTTGTTATTTATATTTGTGTGTGATCTACTACATTTATACTCTGTCATATTTACAGTCCTGCAGTATCATCTATGAGTGCTTGTTTTGAATTTAGCGCTATTGTGCTGTGATTATCCATTATACAATGTCCTGATATTTTATTATACGTATCTTCAGTCCTTAATTAATTTCTCCCAATCTTCTCTAGAGTTCAACCCACATCTTACACTGTTAAAGGAAGACATGTAGAATTGTTCTCTTCTTTTTCTCTTATTATCCAAGTTACCACCTCTCCTGTTTCCTGTGATTTTTTTTTCCAGCCCGCACCACTTGAGGTCATCAATGTGGTGTCCGGCACTACGCCAGTGTTCAGTTAGGGGTGCCCCTGGCTTGTTATTTCTTATGGCTGGTCGATGTTCATTAAGGCTTAACCTCATGTCTCTAGATGTCTCACCTACATAGGATTTCTGGCAAGGGCATTGAATCAAGTAAATAACGTTTTTTGTCCTGCACTTCATGAAGCTTTTTATATTGGTTGATCTTTCATTTACTGTTATTGTATTGCCTTTAATAATGCTTGCGCAATTGCTGCATCCCAAACATGGGTATGTACCAGTTGGTAGAGGGGTATCATTAATGGTAGGTTGGGAATTCTTGGCAGTTTCTCTGTATGTATGTACAAGAGAATTCCTGATGGTTTTATTTCTTCTATATGAGAAGATGGGCTTTGGGATTGGAATCTGGGTTTTGTCCTTTACTAGGTGCCAAGTCCTATTTATAATATTTTTTACCCTATGGCTAACTTGTGAGAAGTTGGTTACAAACATGATGGATTGCTGATTCTCCAGGGTATTGTCCTTAGATAGGAATAAGTTGTCTCTGTTGAAATATTTAGCCCGTTTGTAGGCATGTCTAATCATTCTTTTAGGGTAACCCCTCTCTATGAACTTGGCTCTTAGGGTTGCCGAATGTTTTTCAAAGTCTTCCATGGAGGTACAATTTCTTTTCAACCTCAGGAATTGTCCGAAGGGAATGTTATTCTTCTGTTAAGCAGGATGGTTACTCTCAAAGTGCAGCATGGTATTCCTATCTGTGGGCTTTGTATAAAGCTCGACAGTTAGGTGGCCATCTGTATGTTTAATTATAATGTCCAGGAACTCTACGTATTGTGTAACAGTGTAAGATGTGGGTTGAACTCTAGAGAAGATTGGGAGAAATTAATTAAGGACTGAAGATACGTATAATAAAATATCAGGACATTGTATAATGGGTAATCACAGCACAATAGCGCTAAATTCAAACACTCATAGGTGATACTGCAGGACTGTAAATATGACAGAGTATAAATGTAGTAGACCACACACAAATATAAATAACAACGTAAATATGACAGTGTATTCAGAATTGTAAAATACCAGTGCATATTAGAATAGAGACGAGGACTATGATAGCACGAGGGCAATAAATGAGCATAGAATATAAGTTGAAGTGGTTTATACACATAGAATTCGGAAATGCGCCTTCTTTATATTTAAGAAAGTAGAGGCAAATCAGGAATCCAACAGTGAGTAGTGGAGTTCAAGCGTTTATGTAAGATACGCTCGTATAAAGAGCGCGGTACGTTTCCATGCAGACAACAGAGAATGTCCCCATGGTAACGCGTTCATTGTCTAAACCAATAGGCTTAGTTTGGGACAACAGATCCAACCAATAGGAGCAAGCCTTAAAAACCGGTAGTGACAATGGCGTACTAAAAAGCACGAAGACAAAGAATTCGGTAAGCCGTCTTGATGAATATAAAAGTGAAATCATGAACGTAACAGCTGATAGCGTCTCTACCAAGGATGCTTTAAAGCCACTATCACATAGTTTACGGCTTTCGTGTACTCAGACAAGAACAGAGAATGTCCCTTTGGGAACGCGTTCCATTGTCTAAACCAATAGGCTTAGTCTTGGACGACAGATCCAGCCAATAGGAGCCAGCCTTGAAAAGAGGCAGTGTCCATAGCGACCTAAACAGCACGCGTACACCTCGACCAATCAAACTCTGGGAATAAGGCGCCCAATCATCCGGCGTCTACAATTTAGGCAGGAAATACCGCTGGGTGAGCATTTCCATTGAACGCCGTGCGGAGGAAACAAGGACATGCTGCCAGAAAGAAAGGAGCAGGGAGGCCGTAACCAGCAACATTGGTGAGTAAAATGGGTAGACATTGGGTCCATTTTTAACTAAAACTCAGTCATTTCGGCCCCTTTAGAAATAATAATGATATGATGTCTAGAGAACAAGGAGTACAGGGAACAACTGGGCGCACTATAACTATCATCAGTAAAGAGTCAAGTAGAGCGCACTATGTTCTTAATGAATCAAGGAGAGCACATTATGTAAACGTAAGAACGACTGGTAAGAACAGTCTAAATCCCAGAAGTTAGGAATAAGAGCAAAACTATGTTATTAATGAACCACCAGTAAAAAGTTAAGGTGAGCGCATTACATCTTTAATGAACTATCCTTAAAGAATTGAGGAGAGCGCACTATGCAGACATAAAAACGACTAGTAGTAACAGTCTGAAACTCTAGAAGTTATTAGTAATAGTAAAACAACACATGAATATAAGGCAGAGGTAGTCCTTGAAGCAATATGAGTTAAACTAATGGGACTAAAACTAGAGTACAGTCCAGAATAAGAGGTAACATCATACAAATGTAAGGAAGAGACAGTCCATTAAAGAATATGAGACAAACTAATGGTACTAATACCCTTACAGGGAACAACAACCCGATGAGGCTAATCCCGAACATATTGATCGTGTTTCTGACATATGCTGACTTAATTGAAAGAGGTTTTGGATCTCAGCAACCGTGCACCCGGCTCCTATGGTGAGTGTAACTATAATGTAAATCTTTAAATAAAATCAAGATCGCGCCACAAGTATCTGTGCTCTATTTTAAATAATAAAAGGGACATTAATTCTAACCTTGCAGAGAGAATATTGCCGATAACCTACATAAAACGGTGGCTCCTTCTGGCAGCGTAACACGGCAGGATCACAGCCTATATAAAGGTACATTGCTTACCATAGTGAATTACTCCAGAGTACAAAAACAGGGGAAGAACGATTGACAACAACCCTGGACATTATCTTTTTATATTAACAGGTACAGAAAGTGGAAATCAAGTCCCTTATGATATATATAAATAAAGTAATCAAAACCTAGAGGAAATTGAATTTACCCCTCTGGTACAAGGTATGTACTAATGAGATTTATCACCCAATGTATCTCGAGTATGACTATTAATACATATAAGTCACTGGCATTTATATGTCCCCATTTAGAGACAGCGCAACTTTGCACATAATTACTAGCAATTTGCGATCTACCAACCGTCCGTATTCAAAAATGACTCTTCGTTGAACCAACGATTTCCTTCCACATGGGCAATAATCCCATCTGGAATAACCAGGTACGCATACAAAAGAAGAGACAGCGTACTTCTTTTAGTGGTGGTATTATGGGAACCGGTCTAGCATTGGATATTTTTCCACGGGGAAGGCAAATAAAGTGTGTAATAATGTGTAAATAATGATCGTGAATATTAAAGCTAATGTAAACAGAAAACGCAGATATAGAACATGTGGACTTAAATGATGAGCAATGATGTATAACAATATGTAAAACAGTAGAGTAATCAAATCGGGCAAATTAAAAAAATGTGATAATATACAGATAAACAAGATTGCACCCAATCTAAATTGTTTGGTAACTTTGTGTTTTTAATATTTTAATTGTTTAGAATCGGTCCTGATGAAGGTGTACTAAAGAAAGCCGAAACGCCGCGTTGACCTTTTGATTCTTTGCTTGCATATATATTTTTTATCAAAAACTATTGTGATGATCATGTCTATTGCTAAATGTTTTTAAATGTTGTTTTTAACAGAAATTGTGAATTGATAAAGTGTAATAAAATTTAAATATCGTTACCAAACACATGTGGTGATAAGCCTTAATTTGTAATACTTGTTGAAAAGTCGTAATTAAATTTGTAATACTTGTTGAAGGTATCTGAAATAATTGCGTAGAATCTGTCATTACCCGTGTCTATTCCAGAGACTATAGTGCGTAATTTCTGTATATGGATAACTAATCACACAATTTTGTACCTTTGCCTTTCCCGCGGAATTGACGCCCGTTCCATTTGACCAAATTTTTTTATTTTAATTTTAAATTTTACATTTTTCTCCTACATTACCATGCCCATATGACCAACACTAAAATAGGACACAATCCTCTCTGTCCACCGACTTGGGACTTTTGCTAATTTTGATATCTGACTCTTCAGCAACTGAAGATTTTCTGCCATACTCATTGAAAGTTGTTTCTGCCAGACGATCACAGGAACACTCACATTTGTGTCACTCTACACATGTGTACACTTCCGCTTCTAAAATTTGATGTGACATGCATTTGTAACTGTTTTTTGTTTCTGTACTAAAACCTATTTTTTCCTTTCAAAAACCTGTCACTCCGAAACCTCTGCCACTTCTAAAGATGTTCCCTCTTAACTCCCACCGTTAAAATAGATTTATTCCTGCTTTTCACAATCCTATAGCTAAAACTTTTTTTAAGTGGGAAACATCCTGCAATAACATTCAATTCCAAATGACTAGCAAACGTGTGGCTGTTGACCAACTTTTAAAGGTGCACCCACAAAACTGCACACACAAAAATATTTGCTTGGAAGTAATTACAATCTGCTGGTGGGATTTTAAGTAAGTAAATGTCACCAGTGACATTTCTGCTTTAGTGACACCTCCGGATGCTGACATGGTTTATTTCTCTCTCCTACTAATTCTAGCTTCCCTTGTGGCAATTTCATTTAGTGTTGGCATGTAGAGCTAAGACTGAATACGTCAGATGTTGCAACAAGAGCTGTGCTAAATACAGATAAAAGAGTTGTGTGTTTGCTGAAGACTTGTGACTGCATGTTTTTATTTTTTAAACTTTTGTACTCCCCCCTTCATTCACACTCATCCTAACTCACGGTCCTCATTATAAGTAATCGCCCCTTTTTAACACAGCATGGCAGAAATTCAGAACATGTTATTCTTCATTAATAGTTCCAATTCAGAATAAGATACCAATCACTGTAGAAGCCTTCTATCCATCTCTGCAGAGAATTTAATGAGTATGTTATTTTAGCCAAGAACTAGGGCAATTGTGCAGTTCTACAACATATGTCGCTTATGTTCTGCACTGTCCTGTCATTGTGCTGTTGTGTAAACCTTGTTGTTTAATAAAAATCTGTCAAATGACCAATGCATGTTTCAGAATGTTAAAAGATGCATACACAGCATACTCGCCTGTTTAGAGTCTTACTCTCCCTTTCCTGTAATATCTCTTTAAAATTTTAAGTGAGACATCTTGGTACCAATGCTTATATATCAAGTTATTTGCTTCGTTATGTTACGGCATGGTATGTTACTTTATACTTTGCTATTTTTAACAGAGATTTGTTTAGCGGGGCATGGCTTTTAGTGTAGTGCACAGTGACTGGTGGTTTGGGTATCCCTCACTGTGTAGGACTGCCATGTCGACTTGCAGTTTCTGTTTCTTCAGGGGCCTTTTACAGCGTGATATTGACTTTGTTGCTCTTGGGTTTCCTGTTGGTGCATGGGTGAATTTGGTTGTTGAATACTATGCATGTTTTCTCTGAAGATGGTCCTAGTAATAGCTTAGGTTGCAGGTGGTGGGCACCGGTGCAAATGTTTGGCAACTGGGACTTATTGTTCATTATCAGATTTTGACCCAGAGCAAGAGAGGGAAAAGCACGAATAAGAGAGACCGAAATCAGTGACATAAGTAGAAAGCAGAGATTAAAAAGAACCTGCAATCACTCAACCAAACACACACACGACACACACAACACACACACGCCCACACACAGCCCCCCACACACACACAACACCCACACACACACACAACCCCCCCCCACACACACAACGCCCCCCACACACACACACAACCCCCCCCACACACACACAACCCCACACACAACCCCATACACACAACCACACCCCCCCACAACTCCACACACACACAACCCCACACAAACACACACACAACCCCACAACAACCACACAACCAACCCCACACACAACCCCACCCCCACACACAACCCTACACACACACAACCCCACATACACACTCAGACCCCCCACCACACCCCCCCCACACACACCCTCACACACACCACCCCCCACACAAACCCCACACACATAACCCTCCACACACCCCCACACACACAACCCCCCCACACACACAACCCCCCACACACAACCCACCACACACACACAACCCCACACATACACACAGCCCACCACACAAAACACCCCACACACAACCCCACACACAATACCCCCCACACCCACCCACACAAACACCGCTCCACACCGCTCCACACCGCTCCACACACACAACCCCACACACACGACCCCACACACACGACCCCACACACACGACCCCACACACACGACCCCACACACACGACCCCACACACACGACCCCACACACACGACCCCACACACACGACCCCACACACACACAACCCCACACACACAACTCCACACACACAACCCCACACACAACCCCAGACACAACCCCACACACACACAACCCCACACACAACCCCACACACACACAACCCCACACACACAACCCCACACACACAACCCCACACACACAACCCCACACACACAACCCCACACACACAACCCCACACACACACACCACACACACGACCCCACACACACGACCCCACACACACGACCCCACACACACGACCCCACACACACGACCCCACACACACGACCCCACACACACGACCCCACACACACGACCCCACACACACGACCCCACACACACGACCCCACACACACGACCCCACACACACACAACCCCACACACACGACCCCACACACACAACCCCACACACAACTCCACACACAACCCCACACACACACAACCCCACACACAAACAACCCCACACACAAACAACCCCACACACACAACCCCACACACACAACCCCACACACACAACCCCACACACACAACCCCACACACACACACCACACACACCACACACACACACCACACACACACCACACACACAACCCCAGACACAACCCCACACACACACAACCCCAAACACCCCCCCAAACACCCCCACACACACACAACCCCCCCCCACACAACCCCCCACACAACTCCCCACACAAACAACTCCCCACACAAACACAACCCCACACACTCACTCAACCCCACACACATACAACCCCACACACTCAACCGCCTACACGCACACACAACCACTCACAACCACACACACAACCACAACCCCACAACCACACACAACCCCAAACACAACACACAACCCCAAACACAACACACACAACCACACACAACCCCAAACCCCACACACAACCCCAAACAAAACACTCACAACCCCACACACACACAATCACACACACACACACAACCACACACACAATCTATCTATCTGTCTATCTCCCTCACTCTATCTATCGCCCTCCCTCTATCTATCGCCCTCCCTCTTTCTATCTATCGCCCTCCCTCTATCTATCTATATATCGCCCTCACTCTATATATCGCCCTCACTCTAACTATCGCCCTCACTCTATCTATCGCACCACCACAGCATCACTCTGCACCACCACAGCATCACTCAGGAGCACCACAGCATCATTATGCGTTACCACAGCATCACTGAACACCACAGCATCACTCGTTGCCACCACATCACTCAGCGCCACCACAGCATCAATCTGTGCAACCATTCAACAATAACTGGTTCAAATATGTTCTCTCAATGTTTCAAGCTTTATTACAAATGTCACAAAAAAGATGTTAATATTTCACTTCTGTTTTTGGATTTTCGTCACAATAAAATACACTGAACATAATCTTCACAAAAGTTATTTACAAAAGTGTAAGCTATTGCCTTTATCAACTACAATAACTTTTATTTAAGCATTTAAAAAAATTAAAAGCCATTATTTGTAATATCAATACATCTAAGTCACGTAAATACAACACATATTGCATTACAAATCCTATAGGTGTCACATTTGCAAAAATTATAACTATTGGCATTGTAAATGACAAAGCTATTAATTTTGCAATTTTCAAAACCATCACATAAATAAAAAAATTGTCATTTACAATACCAATAGCTCAAACTTTCCTAATGCGAGACCTATTGCATTGCAAATGCTTGTTATCTACCCTAGCCCAACGCTCCTATGAAACTAGAGCTTATGCCACTCTCCTTTTTGATTTTATAGATGTCCTATATCATTGGGTCCTGAAGAGACCCTATATTGTTTTGAAGGGTCGAAACGCCGTCGACACTGAAGAGAACGAATCATTATACTAGCACTAATTATTGTTTATAATGCTGGAAGAAATTGTTGAAAACATTAATGGTCGTTTGTCAAACAATAATGGAAACCACGCTGTAATTGTCACAAATGTCAGTACATTTTCTTTTCTTGGTTCCAATTTTACACTGGCGACACTTTGCACCTATCATTTTGTACATAAGAAATTGTTTTTCTCAAATAATTGATATACATTTTCAAAAATGAGAACGGATTCTCTGCTACCTTTTTGTCTGACATCGACTTGACCCAAGCATATTGCCGTTGCGCCTTTCTTTGAAATTATCCATGTACCCAACCAATGTTTCCACAAAAACCACTCCACCCACTTCCTGGCAATTTCCGGGGTGTCAAAAAGCCATGTTCTGCCCACGCTGATTATCTTTATTCTGGTTGGATAAAGCATCATATATTTTATGTCTTTCTCCCGGAGAACCCTTTTCACTGTGTCGAAGATCTGCCTCTGCTTTACAACTTGCACCGTAAAGTCAGGAAAGAGACTTATTACTGCATTGTCTATGCCAATGTCGCCTTGAGTGCCTGAAGGATTGCCTCCCGATCCCTATAATTGAATACTCTTGCTATGATTGTCCATGATGGGGCACTTGGTTTTGGATGGGGTCCTGGTGTTCTGTGTGCAAGTTCTATTATAAAAAATTTGGAGAGCCTCTTGGGACACAGTTTCATGAGAATCAACTCTTCCAGGAACAGATTGACAATAGGTCCCTCCATGGCACTCCAACAATTCTGATATTATTGCACTGTGACCATCCGTCTTTGTCAGCCACTTTAGATGCAAGGGCCACATTGTATCTGGAGAGGGTTTGTACTTGCTCCTCCAGTTGCTTCGTTTTGGATTGGAGGCTGTTATATGACTACACCATTTAACTTCATCTGCTATGCCCCTGACATCTGCTCGAAGGAGATTAGGGTCAATTTTCAGTGTCTATTTTGGTTTCCAATGTCCTACATAGGTCTCCGATTGCTGCCATAATCTCACCCAGGGTGGGCTCCCCATCCTGTAGCATGGAGGGACCCTGGTCTCCACCGATACAGATGGGGGAATATCACTCTGAAATGCCATTGGCACAGTGTATTTATCAAGTCTGTTTGGAGCGGTTGTGCGCCTCGATTCCTGACCATCTTCTCCCCACCACTCTGGCTCCCCTCTTTGATGTCGGCTGCGGAATCCGTCCCCAATCCCAGAGTTTTTTTTTTACTGTTTTATTGGCATTTTGAATCAACTTACGCATAATCGGCACATCAGTTAATTTTCCACCCCACCAAGCAGCCCCTCCGCCCCTCCCTCGCCGCTCATCCGTTTCAGTGGAATTGCATACATCAATTCAACATTGTCCATTTCTGGCCCATTAAACACCAAGTCCCCACATGCCAACTTTCAAAGGGGGCCCGTAGGTCCCAGTTTCTTGAACCACAAGCCATGGACCAAAGGCAACATCCTAGCCAATGTGCCCGGGAGCTTTTTAGTCAGTCCCCAGTCCCACATCAAATCCATGGTACTTCCTCCACTTCCCCCAGACCTTGTGAAACTTTTGCGGGCAGCCCCTAGCTTTATATGTCACTCTCTATGCCGCAAAGTACATGTCCATTCCCCTCCGCATATCTTCTCCCTTTGGAGGTAATGGTGCTCCCCATTCTCGTGCCAAATCTCTCTCTGCCACCACTAGGGCCAGCAGAGCAAAGATCAGGTGCGGGCGCGTCAGATCTATCTCCGTAGTTATTCCCAGTAACACAAACTTAAGGTCCATCGGTAACGTCGCCTCCAAAATTTTACTCAGCTCACCCAGGATATGTGTCCAATAAGTGTTTACGGTGGGGCAGTCCCACAGGGTGTGGAAGAATGTTCCCTGCGGGTGACCACATCTCGAGCAGCAAGGATCACTAGCCCTGCCCATGCGGTGCATTCTGACCCTATCATAATAGACCCTATGCAGTATTTTATATTGAATGAGACGTAGTCTGGTTTTGATCGCAACCTCCCTGTGGTGCATCAGGGCCGCCTCCCGGTCTATGGTGTCTGTCGCCCACGTCTTGCTCACAGATCATCCTCAATTTCCCTAACCGGTCCGTTGCATTATTATTCAGTGTTTTATATGTCAAGGATACCAGTTTATTGGGAATCTGTTCTTGTAACAGGCGACCCTCCAGGGGGGCATACTCTTGGTAGTGGGGATGCTTCCATGCATGACGCAATCGTGCCTATTTGAAGAACTGCGCCGGGGTCAGCCCATATTCCGCCCTTAGGGACTCATATGTCTTAAGCTCTCATCTTGCCACTAGGTCTCCCAGCGTGGAAATCCCTATGGCATCCCACCCACCAAAGCCGGCAAGCTTGTGCAGTTCTCTCAGCCACGTACAGGTCCAGAATGGTGTCTGCTTGGTCGGTTTGTGTGTCCACCCAATCATCTTAGTCACCCTGTCCCATACCTCTATGGTAATCTGTGTGGCCGGTAGTAGCAGTCGCCTCCAAGTTCTCCCATACAAATAGTGCAGACTAGTGCGGTGCGTCATGGTGGCTCTCTCTAGCCTATAGGTCGGGTGATCCGTCGGAGCATGTAGCCATTCATTTATCGGTGCGAGATGCTCTGCCCAGTAATAGGCCTCTATATCCGTCAGGGAGATCCCCCCCCCCCCCCCTATTATATTGACTTCATTGGAGTGTAGCTAGGGCTATTCTAGGTTGCTTCCCTAGCCATAGAAGGGCGCGTAGTTCGGCATTATTGTCTGGAATGTCTGTCTGGGTAGGGGAAAATATTCATTCTGTAGAGCATACAGAAATCGTGGCAATATAATCATTTTGAACATTGCCGCTCGACCTAGGATAGTCAGATGTAGGGACTTCCACCGGAGGGCGTCTTCTGCAAAGTTCTTAATTACCCTAAGTATATTTTTTTGATAGTAAACATGTTTGTCGGTTGTCAGGTAAACCCCCAGGTATTTAAATGCAGACTGGGTGACCTGTAAGGCTCCCGGTAGTGGGGGCCAATCTTCTTCCGGGCGCGGGCTATATAAAATCGATTTGTTCCAGTTTATCTTGTAGCCAGAGAAGGAGCCAAACTTGTCTAAATGTTCACACAATGCCGGGATCATAATCGTCGGCTGTGTCATGTATAGGAGGATATCGTCTGCATATAACACAATCTTCTCCTCCTGTAGGTCCGCCTGTGTGATGCGGAAGCCGTGCACCCCCTCCGCTTGACGGATATCACAAGCCACTATTTCGACCGTGAGGGCGAACAGTAGCAGGGACCCTGTCCCTGGTGGGTCCCCCTCCGAACTGGAAAATCCTCAGACATTACACCATTTATTTTCACCCGGACCCTATAAGAGAACCACCCATCTTCGAAAATTGGGGCCGACCCCATACCAGATCAGTGTCTCCTCCAAAAAGGGCCAATGGACCGCATCAAAAGCTTTCTCAGCATCTAAGGAGAGAACATTATGGGTCCGCCAGAGGTTTTGCCCTGTTGCCCTATCCAGTAGGAATCCCGTCTCGTCCTGGTGCACCAATCCGGAAATCACCTGACTTAATCGATGGGCCAGAACTGTAGCCAATAGTTTGGCCTCAGCATTGAGGAGAGAGATCTGTCTATACGACTCGCAGGCGTCGGACAGCCTGCCCTGTTTATATATCAGCACAATCGTGGCCCTTCTCGGGTCCGGCTGGAGCTCACTGTCATAGGTTGCGTCTCCATACAGCACCAGAAGGTGGGGTATTAAAACAGAATTCCACAGGGAGCCCATTTGGGCCTGGAGCCTTCCCCGGTCGAAGCCTAGCTATCGCCTTCCTTATTTCCATAGCCATGATATCAGCCTCAAGGGTCTCATTGTCTTCCTCAGTTAAGACTGGGGTGTGGATCTCAGCCAAGTAGGCCGCTATGTTGTCCGTGTCTCCCAGGTGCCTGGCCATATAAAAATCCCGGAAATAGGGGGCAAACGCCTGGGCTATTTGGCAGTCTCCCCTATGCAATTGTCCCTGCCTATCAGTCACGCCCTCTACCCACCGTGTTTCTCTCTCCCTGCGACTCAGCCAAGCCAGGAGCTTCCCAGATTTGTCCCCAACATCGTACAACCTGTGCAGAGTTGCAAGTGCCTGTGCCTTTGCTTCGTTAGTGGCCAGGGCCCTGTACTGTTGGGCGTCAAGCAGGCCCCGAAGCGCCTGTGGATCTGTCTATCAAGTGCTGTCGTTCAAGGCCTAAAATTTTGGTTTCCAGTGCGCACAACTCCTCTTGAGCTTTCTGTTTCTCCCAGGATACCCTACTCTGCGCCCTATCCTGAAGCACCGCTTTGTAGGCTTCCCATAAGGTTACCCCTCACTGCACGGAGCCTACATTTTCGGCAAAGTAAACCTCTGTGTCTGCCCGGAGGCCCTGTAGTATCGTAGGATTTTGTAGGTCACATGACGTCAGTCTCCAGCCCCCCGCGGCCTCCCTCCGAGTCGGACCAGCAGAGGCGAGTGGTCCAGAATACCCTGCGCCAGATATTCAGCTTCGTCGTCAGTCCTTAGGGCGTGTCGGGGAAGGAAGACCTAGCCTAGACGGTAATGTATGTTGTGTGCCACTGAGTAGTAGGAATAACTTCTCGTGTCGAAATGCAACAATCTCCAGACATCGGTCAACCCCAGCGTTCCTATGGTCCTGGCTAGAGGCGTTGTTTAGGAGCCGTCAAGACGCGTCCCAGACCGGTCCAGGGGGGTGAATATAACGTCATTAAAGTCGCCGGCTATGATATGTAGCGTATCTGGCGTGTCCAAAAATATTTCTGCCACCCCGGTCAGTATCCTGGCCTGTAGTTTCGGGGGACATAGACCGAGGCTAGAGTAATCCGTTGTCTCCCCCATGTTCCTGTCACCCCCACATAAGTCCCCTGTAGGTCTATCCAGGTTCGAGTCACAGTAAAAGGTGGGGATTTTTTTATCCGGATAGCCACTCCCTGTGACCCCGATGTATATCCTGCATGTGCTAAGACTTTGTAGGCTCCTCTTGCTAGGAATCCACGCTTCGTGCCCTTAAGGTGAGTCTCCTGGAGGCAGACTATGTCTGGGTGTAATCGCTTAATATGTGCTGTCACCAGCCCTCATTTAATTTTGTCACCCAGACCATTGACGTTCCAAGTGAGTATCCAACAGGGTCCCGTCTCCCATCTACCCCCAGGGTCACCATGTGTATCTACAGCAGTCATATCGTAATAGCAGGTAGGTGTAGGCCATGGGCTGGTGTGACAGCGTGTGTGCCCGGCAGCGTGGAGCTGTATGCCATTTGCCAATCAAACAAAAAACAGAACACAAAACAACTTTCTCGTAACCCAGAGTCCCCATTGTAACTCCCTCCCTCTCACAACCTCACCCCCCCACCCCCCCTTGACCACCTCCAGGCAACATGACATGGAGGTAGACTCTAGGGCAGGTGGAGGTCTGTCGCCCTCCCTCATCCAACTCAGTCCACAAGTTCCAACTCCTGTGGGTACCCCTGAACCATCAGGGTCGAGCCCTGAAAAGACGTGAACTTGGGAGTTAAAACCCTTAGGAAAGAAAGTAAAAAAACAGGCAAGGGAAGAAAAAGGCAAACGCAATCAAATAGTGAGAATTCAGAAACAGAACAAGCAAGGGGGGGGGCTTTCCAACTTGCGTGCTCCAGGCATGTTATATCATCGCTGGACTCTCATAAATTAGAGTCCAGGGGGCCCCCCTGAGATGCCACAGCATCCAGCGTCTGTCCTTTTTCCAGTTCATTTATTTCCATTGCCAAAGGGTGCAGAGACTGCTGTCCGCTTCCTCCCCTTCAGATGAGGTACCCTGCGGATCTTCTTCCCCCTTGGAGCGTGTTTTTCTCGCCAGACATTGAAAGTGAGATGCCGAGGGTCGGTGGGGGTCCAGGGAGGCTACGCTCAGACGTCTTTGCCTTGTATGTCCAGCCGTGTAGTATGGAGTTGCAGCCAAGGAGCGGGCTCCCTGTCGAGAGCTATGTGACTTCGGCACCCTTCCAGGGCTCCTTGTGGGCCGCTCAGTCATATCCACCTTCGGTGCCCCAGACTCCCTCCGTGTCAACGTTGGGCAGTCTTCCAGCCATTGCCACGCCTCCTCCGGTGACTTGCCCTTATAGATCACTTTTAGTTTTGCTGGAAACAGTAGCATTTATTGGATTTGGAGGTCTCGCAGTTTGAATTTTATCGAGTCACAGGAGCGACTCTGCCGCTGTACTTCCTGACTATAGTCCGGGAAAATCATTATATGGGCATTATCGAGACGGATTTCCCTAAGTTTTCTCGCTTCCCGTAGTATCATGTCTGTCCGTAAAATTTAGGAAACTGGCTATGACCGGCCTGGGCCTTGCTCCCACTGGTGGTTTAGCCAGTAGCGTGCAGTGACCCTTTCAATGATGATACAAGTCGAAGATTTCTCCTTGGGGGGAAGGTGCGCAGCAGCCAGGAGTGAAGGAATTTCGCCATATTGGCACCCTTGATTCCTCCTCTAAATCCCACAAAGCGGAGGTTTTTGCATCTTGCCTTGTTTTCTGCATCGTCCACCTTCCACTGTAATTGCTTATGAGACGTTTGGAGCTCTGTCATCCCTTTTCTCAGGTCTTTAAGTGTGTCCTCCGGGTCACCTGATTTCGTTTCTGATTCTGTCACTCTTGCCGCCAGATTTCGGAGGTCCTGTTGCAGGAGAGTTACTTCTGACCCCACTGCTCCAATCTTGTTCTCTAGGGCTTTGCGGGAGGCCTGTATTGCGTTTATCAGCAGGGCCGTAACCGAGCGGGTGGCCATAGAGTCCTCCTCCGGTGGGGGGCCCAGCGATCTAATGTCCCCTGCTTGGGAGGTTTGGGGTCCTTATCCCTTGGCTTGCCCATGCTGCCTCGCCGCACAGCATGCACCCCCAGGAACCTCTCTAATACAGTGCCGTTCAAGCCCGCTCCTCAACCCACCGCTCCCAGGCCTCATGGTTGGAAGGTCTTCCTCTGTACTTATTCGGGCCTTCAGCACACAATCGCCATGAGGGAGACAGGTGGGGGGGAGAGGGGTCAACCAGGTAGGGGGCAAACCGGTATCTCTGCAGCCTCAATTGGTCGGGTCTAAAGGGGCCCGGGGCCAGAACCACCACAGTAGTCCAGCCTCGCCCAGGCAGATCACTCAAAGCTTGCGTAGCTTGGGGGGAAGGGTCATGCAGTGAAGCGCTGGAGACAAGGCCTGCACGTCTCTCCGTGTGACTCGCCAATCATCTTTGTTGGGGACTGCTGGTCATTGCCTGGGGACGGATCAAGGTAGGGGGCCCTCGCAGTCCGAGCACTCCTTCACACGATCAGGGGCTATTCCTACCTCTGACCGCCGTGAGGATCGTCACGTTCCCCTTCTTCCAGGGGCTTTGTGGCCTACAGCGAGCTCCTCACTGCCTCCACCTTGAGCATGGGACCCCCTGCCCGACCCCTCGGGCGCCACTCTTTCCACTGACTGCCACCGCTGGGCCTCAACCTTCACCTGCCGCTTCTCCCCGTACCTCTAGGCCGGCCACCTGAGGCGGTTTCAGGGCCTCGTGAGCGTGACCCCTCTTGTTTCAGCCTCGGGGATAGGGTTTCAGTATTTCTCCAAGCCCTCACCGCTGCAGGTAGCCTCTTCTGTCCGCATTTAGCCACGGACCGCGGCAGCCGCTCTGCGGCATCCCCCTACGTAGTGCCTCCCAGCTGCTCACTTCGGAAACTTCGCCCGTCTCTACCTGCCTATGCTGCCCGGCCCGGCGCCTGCACCTCCACTCTGTGTCTGGCGGATGTCCGGAGCAGAGGAAGAGCTCCTTAGGCACTCCGCAGCTTTTGGTGGCTTCTCCGGTGGTGCGGCAATGCAGCGCCAGGCATGCACCACTGCAGATCTCCTCTACGGTCCCCGGCCGCCTCACCGTTCTTCAGTGTCATGGCGCCGCCATCTTGAAGGCCGCTCCGGGGTCCACACACCGGCCTCTTCTGCAGCGGATTATCGACGATACGTGTCTCGTTCTCGCTACCTGGTGCCATCGGAGTGGGTATAGAACCCCCGGGATGCGCTTGTGTCGGTTTTAGAGACCTCACCCCGCCAGTATATATGTCGGATTACTTCAGCTTGCTGGAGCAGAGCTGGAACACGTCTCACTCGGCCATGTTGCTGGCAACGCCCCTCCCCCCCAATCCCGGAGTTAACGCAGGAACGCCAGCCTCATTTGAGCGGTCTTTTTTACACTATATGAGGTGTGCAGTTTCGGCTTTTCAGGTCTCCAAGCCCATTTCCCCTCCATTCGTCAATGCAGGCTTCTCTCCAAACACTCCTCTAGTTGTCTAACCTCTCAGGGCGAAACTTGGAGGTGGAGAAGGGAGCCGAAGTGCAGATGTTGCCCCAGGGATGTCGGGCGGGTTCAAGGCGTTTGCACCAGCAGGATCGCCTGTTAATGTTCTCCCCTCAGTCTTCCAGTCCCCAGCAGAGCTACCAATTGCAGGGAAGAGGGGAAGCTTCTCGCCGGGATCGTCAGCGCTATTGCGGTCCGTCCTTAGAGGTACATTGTAGGTGGCCTACTCCACTGCCAGGACGACCGGCCCTTTGTGATTGACGGGCCGATTTACTGTCAGTCTTTTCCTTCCCAGGCAGGTACAGCCAAGACGGGGGGCCTCCCCTGAAGGTGCCGTCCAGCGGCTCCCCCACGGGCATGGGGCTTCCCCGAAAGCACCCGGTCTCCTTACGTCCCCCCCAGCCTTCAACTCAAATGCCTACGGTGGTGGGAAGGGTTCCCTCCCGCTGCTCCCGCTGCCACTGATGTGGCAGTGTGGAGGGGTCTCCGAGTAGCCCGCGGAGGTAGGCCAAAGCAGTATTCTATCACTACCTAGCTGTTATAGCGTTTTTACCGGTGGGGACTTCCCAGTTTCTTGCCTTTTCTTCCCAGGCTGCAGTACTTGGGTAAAGGGCGAGGGAGGGGGCCCTCCCTGCACCGGCGACTTTGGTTCTGTGGCCAGGCCTCTCTCGTCCCCTGTGGCCCGGTCACCTCTCACCTCGTTCTGTTCCCTCAGGGCTCCCATTGGGCCTGCTGCGTTTTAAAGCGAGCCTCTGGGTCCGGCACCAGTTCCGGCGAATCCCCGCGGTAACTAGTCACCTTGTGTCGGTCTCTTGAGGAGAGCCTCTGGATCAGGTGTCAACGCCTGGGTGTCGTCGTTGAGCTGGCCCAGCTGCAGCCTCCTTTCCTCACATTGTGGCCACAATGTGCCCGGCCCCTTGAATAGGTCGCCGTTCTTTCTAGTTGCCCCTCCACTTATGGCCAATAGTGTTTCTTTGTTCCCCTCATGCCTTTGGGGTCATGTTAAACCGCTGCTCCATTCTAATGATGTCTGATTTAGGAGATTGTCTCAGGTGGCTGCAGATCTCCATTAGTGTGCTGCCATCTCGGCTGGCGGTTAGCCACGCCCTGTCGATACAGTCATATTTTGTGCCTTATCACCCACCCCACCCAGAATGGAGAATCCCAGACATTCGGGCTATGATATTTCTGTTTCAGTTTCTGTCCTAGGTCTCAGTTAGGATGGCGTTGAGGCTGCTAGATCGCCAGGCACCCTGCATCATCCAGCTTACCAGACTTATGGGCTTCACAGTGGGATCTGAAGTCCCAGTATGCACAACAACAGGGGAATGTATTGATTACAACCAGGTTTTAGTGAGGACTGCAAAGGATTGCAGTGATGGATGCTAGACGATGATCAGGCCAGTGGCAGAACCCTCTCCTTACCTCATCCAGAGCGAACAGTGGTAATGGATGCATCACTATTGGGCTGGGGAGGCCATATATGTGAGGTGGAGTTCAGAGGACTCTGGTCACTGGGAGAAACCTGTCTCCACATGTTGGAGTTGCAGGTGATCCGCTTTGCACTAAACGCCTTCCTTCCATCCATCATGGGGAGGCTAGCACAGGTACTGACAATACACCCACCACCATGTGGTACTGCAACAAATAGGGTAGTCGTGAAGTTCCTATAAGCCTATGTAGGATCTGCACGTTTAGACAACATACACTGTAGGCGTCCAAACTGATTCCAAACACCCCCACCAAGTAGGTCAGCGTGTATACCAGCTAGCTCACAGTGCCACTAGAAACTCCTCTTACCGAGGAGAGAATAGTTCTTGGCAACTATTGAACATGACAACCCTGATCCCTCAGAATCGTGGAAACAGTGCTACTAGTCGCTCAGTCACTCGTGCTCACTTTGTCTCAGAGAGATACACAGAATAAACAGTGGGGACGTTTCTCAGTAAGTATTTATTGAACCAGCGTCTTAAGTGTAAAATAGGTGTACTGAAACAACCGGTTCAGTAACCAATATAAATGATTATGAGCACTAACAGAGTAAAAGGGTGGTAGATTGCTACCATAGTGCTAAAACGATAAATACTGGCACGTGTAATAAAAGCGTACTCCTACGATGTGTGCCTAACTAGAAGTACCTGAATGTACCTTGCATGGATGTGGGTGGAAAGCCTAGAATCCCTCTAGAATCCAGTCAACCCCATTACCTGAAGTTAGAGACTGTGGTACCCCGTTCTGGGCTCAAGGTGGACATCCCGTAAGGGATCTCAGACCACTGCTAACTGGAATGTCTGCGTGCAGAAGCCTCAGCGGCTTGCGTCAATGTGTCGGCATGGAAGTCCTTTTTTCCTCTCCCTACTTTTGCATGAGATGGTGTGAATACCCCATGAGACTATATACCTCACTGTGTCATGTCAAGCTAGGATGATGGAAAGAATGACCCTTGTACATAGTTTTTATGCAGAAGATGTTCGGCCTGCTATCCAGCTGTAATTGCATGAATCCTCCTGCATAATGAAGGAGCCTTGGGCCTTTCGGAGAGATCCCCAGGTCCTCTAGTCATTACCTCAGCTAGGTAAAAGGTCAGTCCTACGAACCGTTCAGTAGTGCAATATGAGGGCAATGTAGTACCTGAGCCGATATTGGGAAACCTATATGGAACATAACAGGGTAGTGTGTGGTTTTGGGTCCAGTACATGAGGCTCTGTGCTTCTGCAAGTGGCTGAGTCACCAGGGCATTTCTCTTGTCATGAACCACCGCATTGAATCTCTAGTCGCCATGGCAGACAGTCTGTCAGTGCCTCGCAGCTCACAAATGGCAGTTACTCCCAGAGGTGGAACAGAGTGTTTTTAAACAATGGGGAGAACCCTGTTCAATCTTGTTGACATTGCTGAGAACTTTCAATGTCTGCGTTTTTGTTAGATGGAGTTCCCAATTTGGCTCTGTTGGAGACTCGTTCTTCCTAGATTTGAATTGAGGACTCCTGTATTCCTTTTTGCCTCTAGCTCTCTTGGTTCTAGTTCTAAAGAATATCAAGGCTGGCATGGCGCAAGTCATCCTGGTGACCCCAAATTGTGCCAGGAGTGTGTGCTGTATCCAGACCTCATTGGCATGAGCATCTGTCCTCCAATCAATCTGCATCTTTGGGAGGATCTACAATTGTAGCAACAGGTAAGAGTCCTGCTTACTGGTCTTCTGCACTTTGTACATTCATGCATGGAGATTGAACAGCAACAGCTAGTCTCCTTTGTTCTTAGTGAGCTTATTGATGTGATTCTCGAATCCTGTTCATCAACAAGATCCATATATGTAGTCACAAGGACAAGTTTGTGGCTAGGTGTAGCACCCATCAGATTGAGCGGCTACAAGGGAAGTTGCTGGATGTGCTGTTATTTGTTTTTTTTGTTGGCCCATCAAGGACTTGCATTGGGCAGTGCTAAAGGCTACATTTCATCATTGTTCAAATTGCCATTTGTGATGAGATTTCTTAAAGGTTTACAAAATGTTCAAACTGAAGCGATTTGTGATGCCACAGTGGGTCTTAAATATGGTCCTCCCTTTTCTAAAGTGTACCCCATTTGAGCCCATGCACAGCTGTATTCAAGACTTTTGATGCTGAAATTGTTTGTTTTCTGTTTGTGATCACATCAGCTCATCATGCGAGTGCACTACAGGTCTTCGCGGTCCCAGCTGCAGTGTTCTTGCCAGACAAGCTGGAGATGAGAACTCAAGCTGCTTTTCTGGGAAGGTAGTAACACTTTTCTGCACTGGGCATGCTAGCATTTTTTTAACTTTCTTTCCCCCGCCTAGCCCCTCGAAAATGGAGGCGACAGTACATTTTTGGGACCCCACAAGAGCCCTCGGTTTTCTACATTGATCGTACCAAGGACCATCAGGTGGATACTCAATTTTGTGGAGTTCTCTGGAGCAAACAAGGATAAAAAAGTGCAGAAAGGAACCATCTCTTGGGGAACAGTTTCCTGCATAAAAATCTGCTAAGAAGCAGCTACCTGATGGATTTTGTGCGTACATTCCAGCGGAGCCAAGGCTGCTACTGTTGCACTAGCACACGGAGTTCCTACCCTGGATTTCTATTGGGATGCTACCTGTGCTTCGGAGCACATGTTCAAGAAGCACTATTGCCATGCCAGTCTGGTCAGTCGGGATGGACATTTTGTATATCTGATAGACTACTAGCCGCAGATTCCTTAACGTAGATTTATCCCCAGGCACCATACTGGATATGGATAACTTTTGCCACAGCATCCCTGCGCGCCAGGGGGTGGGGGTGAACTGCATTGCGTGACTCTTCCCAGACGACGTCCGTGCATGTGATGTCAGCAAGGTCACATATGTCCCACCCTGGCGCGCCTACATCAGTTCTTTCCTTTTCCGCGTGCAACCCGGATCCGGTCTCTGCTCTGGGCCGGTTAGGTCCCCTTTGACTTTCCCTTTGTGGTATCTGTGTGGAACAGTGTGCGAATGCCTTCAGGCTTTAAGTCTTACACGTCGTGTGGACGTCTTATGTTGGCAATGGACAATAGTCTCATTTTCATGTGGTGTTTGGGGGAAGATCATGGCTCCCCTGATCTTGAGGCGTGCCAACAGTTGAAGTCGCAGCAGGAGCGCCGGTTGAAAATGCTCTTGCCGCGTTCAGCTTCGGCGGAAGGTGCCCGAAGCGGCCGCCGTTGTCTTGGTCCTCATCCCTCTCCTGCGCCCCACGAGCGTCGCTTTCCGGTGGGTAAGTGTTGCAGTTTGTCCCCGAGGGCTGGTTTTCAGACCTTTTAGGGGCTTGGGCTCTCCGCGGGTGATGCAGCCCGCGTCTCGTCCTCCTATCCACCGTTCCCGGTGAAGGGGCGTTGAGAGCCCAGATAAAGTCATATGCGGCAGCTTTCCAGGCCTGGCTGGCTTCTACTCCTCCTTCCCCCCCTCCTAGGACGTCGGCGGATCCCTTGCATTGCGCTGGGCCCTCTGGCGTCGCCAGCAGCTCAGGCCCCGGTGCAGACTGGTTCGGCTCCAGGCTTGGAGGATGTGGTGCTGTTGGGGTGCATCCCTTTGGGGGTCCCTCCTTCCCACCACGGCGCATCTGCTTCGCCCCAAAATCCTGCAGGAGTCCCTGTGGTGTCGCAGGAGGTCGCCGTGGCTCTGGTCGCATCCCCGGGCCCCTCTCTGTCCTCTGGACAGGGGGCAGCCTAGTTTACGGCTGAGGTAACGCCGCTACGGTGCTGGCAGCTGCTGGCCCAGGCGGCACCACAGGGGTCGGTGGAGCCCCTCGTCCTGCTATGGGTTGCGGCTGGAAGGGGACCCCTTGCCCCCCCTCCGGGCCCCTCTTGTCCCACCACGCGGTCGGCTGCCTCGTCGGAGGTCGAGTCGGAGGTGGGGTCGGCCGTGGTTGTGCTGCATGGGTCAGCGGACCCCCTACGTCCCAGTCCCGGTTGATGCTGGCGGAGGGCTTCTCGTCACTCTCCCAGTTTCTCTCGTCCCTCCACGCAGGCGGCTGCCTCGTTGGAGGTCGAGTCCTTTGGGCGCTTCGGCTCTGGCCCGCTCTGGTCCCCAGTGCTGTGTGACGTGGAAGAGGCCTGTCCTGTGTCTCACGTGGTGTTGGATGGTGATGTCCTGCCTCAGGCGGCAGACTCTATGGCGCCGGACAGGCGTCTGGTTGCGGACTCCTCTTCGGACGCAGCCTCTTCTCAGGAGGTTGGGTGCCTGATGGTGTCGTCCTCACCGGAGACGGGCTGCCGCATGGTGGCTTTTTCCCCGGCATCATCTAAAGGCGGCTCCCCGCTGTTCCCGAGGCCACGGCTTTCGCTGGAGGAGCACCAGGTCCCCCACTCCTTGATCCCTCCTAATTTTCAAATCTGGCCTTTGCCTGCCCCTTTTGGCTTCGGGGACAGCCGCCTTAGTTTGCAGCCGTCGCCCAGGGCGGAGCTGCTTTCTCCGCCCTGGGCGGCCCTACGGAGGTTAGTGCGGCCTTCGCTCGCGCTGTCCACGGCTGTGGGTATTTTGCGCATGGGCGATCCGGCTGCTCATTTTCCTGCAGATCTTCTGGAGGTGCTCCACCAGGGCTCTGTTGGGAGGGAGCTGTTGCTTCCCTTTGAGGGTTTGATCCTTTCTTCCCTGATGGGGACATGGGGGCGTAGCGCCACATGGGACCCGGTGCCCTATCACCTCCTGCACCGGCACCGCCGCGTGATCCGGCGTGCCTTTCCCTCCGCCCCTTTGCCTCCAGTCCACTTTTGGGGACTGCTTTTCCCTCCATGCCACCGCTGTTGTCTCCACTGTGCTGGGAGGCCCACTGGCTGGACTCATGGGGGCGCAACATGTTCGCCTCGACCTGCACCGCTTTGCGTCCCTTAACACCTTGTGTGTTGGCCAGGGCCACCTCTTTGTGGGACTCTGCTGAGCCTTTGGGATCCGTCGCTTCACAGGAGACTGTTCGGATTGACTTCCTGCATTATGCGTTGGATGGCCGGGAGCTTGCGGCGTTCATCCTTTGCTCTGGACATTTTGGAGGGTCTGTGTCGTGCCATGGCTTATTCGGTTGCCCTTTTCCTCCACGCCTGGCTGCGAGACAGTGTCCAAACCCCCCCGGTTCTGGCTTGGACGGATCATTCACTAGTCACATACTCTCTGCAGTTGCAGGGTAGAGTTGATGTGTCCCGCCCAGCCCCAGTGGAAAAACTGCCTTGGCATAAGTTGGACCATGATGTGTTAGCTACCTGGTTAGCGGAGCATAGACCCCAACTTCCCCCAGATATTGAGGCGGCGAACTTGTGTTTCCAAGACTGGCTGTTGGCCGGTTTGGATAGTTGCATCCCGGCCAAACGGGGTGGAAAAGGACGTGGGCCATCAAACCCTTGGTTCAATGACTAGCTAACGCAGGCAAAAAAGGGGTGCAAGCAGCTGGAGCTTTCCCCAATTCCATTCATCTATTGCCCCCGTGGGTCTGGAACTGGCCAATCTTTCTCTGAGGCTAGCCTCTGTCCCCAGGGCGTGGAAGCACGCTAAAGTCATTCCTTTGATGAAAAACTTGTCTCTTGACCAGGAAGATCCTGGCAGCTATCGCCCTATTTTCCAGCTGCCTTTTCTAGCTAAGCTGGTGGAAGCGCACGTGAACTCCATTCTATCTAAATGTATCAAAGTATAACATCTTTGATTCATCTCAGCATGGGTTTCGCCCACGCCATAGCACCGAGTCAGCGCTTCTGGCAGTAACGGAATCTATCCGGAGTAGGCTGGATGTGGGAGACTCTGTGGCCTTGATCCTGTTGGACCTTAGCGCCGCTTTTGATACGGTGTCTCATATGATCCTTCTCGAACGCCTCCGGGAAGTTGGTATCAGGGGCAGTGCCCTGGATTGGATTCGGTCCTTTTTAGCGGGGTGGTCCTTCCAGGTCTCAGTGCCACCTTTCCACTCCCAGGATTATGCCCTGTGCCAGGGGGTACCACAGGGCTCTATTTTAAGCCCGCTCTTGTTCAATCTTTATGAGAGACCCATGGCGAAAGTGTCTAAAGGCAGGGGTTTGTCCTTGGTGTTGTATGCCGACGACACCCAGTTGGTAATTGCCTTTTCTAAAAACTGCTGTGCCAACTTGGAGAAGTTTAAGGAGGATCTGTTGGTCATTTCAGATTGGATGAAGGCAAACTGTCTTCAGTTAAACACCAGCAACTCTGAGATTTTACTGTTTGGGAAGGATCAGGAACTCTGGCCTGAGCAGTGGTGGCCTCATCACTCATCACCTCTGGAATTGAATGTCTGCGTGGAGCCATACAATGCCATTTACACATGTGCATGGTTACTGGTTTTAAGTTTTCAGGTCCAGTCTGATGCCTGGGGGAATATTAAAAAGGTGAGGAATTTGCATTTAGATTGAGCATCCATCAGACAGCATTAACCATGTAAGTATCTTGCTAATCTGAAATTTGCTGTCTCCCAGAAAAGTTTGGGCACAAGCAAACTGCCTCCCACATCTCCTCAAAGTTGATTTTCTTCAATCTGAAGGACCAAAGATTGTGTACAAATATATAGCTCTTGGAGACCTCCTTTAATGAAACAAAACAATCGAGTTGGGGCCCAAGGGAGTTTAAAGACCAGGCTTTGACACGTTCCCAAATAACACTTTCCTACACACAAGTATCAAAGGGTCTACAGAGGAAAATATACGCTTAAAGTGATAAAGGCACCAAACGCAGACACTATATTTATCCTGTACCTCAAGGTTAAACCCCAGACCTCCGGTCACCACACGGAACCACCCTTCATCATTTGGGATTCCTTCTTGACCAAAAGATGGAACCCCTGCCCTTCACAGATGGGGACAAGATGGTAAACGCCCTCACCTGCTCAGACAGTTTTCAGTATGGTCGCTTTACTCTGTGTTAGAGTTCATAGATGAAACAAAGTGACGGATGTCGCAGTGCAAAAATAAAAGTGTAAGAAAATGGTGTGCTAAAATTGGATGAGGGAGTACTGAAGAGTTTTATTCTGGTGCTACTCACTCCTCCAATGTTTAAAAAAGGTCAATGACAGTTGGCTAAGGTAACTGCCTAGGTGTAATGAGAGGTCAACAAGTTTCAGCAAATCTCCTGGACAAATGTGTCCTTGTTTTCTTCAGGACCTACATGACTATTGCTACTGCAAAAATGTGAAAAAAACAAATAGTGTGATTCCGTAATTTATAAGAAATAAAGAGACAAGCTTAGAGATCACCTGGTTCCCTAGGTGTCCACGCCATGTCTTGTCTCAGACTGTGTGTGTCACTAAAAACACAAGGGAAAAGATATCAAATGAAAATGTAGGTGAACTATCACAGCGTATATGCAAAAATGAATGTCGATAAATATAAACAATTACATTCTGTATCTGACAAGTATACAACAAAAACTCGCTAGATGAGTGTATTATGATCATCATTTCGGATATAAAATTATATTCCAAAAAAGGGAGAACTACATCTTACCAGTATTGTAAGAAGTAGAGACCTGGTATGTAATTTATCACTAAGGCACTACGGTACCAGGCTGGTTCTGATAGCATTACGGGGCAGACCATGGTATTTCATCGTTTAAACCCACCCGATTTGTGCCCAATTTGAAGACCCATTTCTGTTCCTTCAATAAGAGGTATTTAGTCACATCTGTAACATGGGCCGGGATAAAGGGTTGTTCGAGAACTGTCCATTGGAAGGCTGTTGCGGGATGTCGTGCCTCTAAAAAGTGGTTGGTCAACTTGGTCGCCTGTCTTTTGCACCTTATAGTGCTTTTGTGTTTGGATATCTTGACCCTGATTTTGCGGGTGGTGAGATAACCCAGCCAAGAAATGGACCACAAGTGGCGAGATAACCCAGCACATAATTGCGGCTGTGCTTGGTTTGAAAATAGAAAGTAGAAAGAGAGAGCGTGCTGAAATGCGCTAAAAACATGGCCCACGTGTGCAGAGACAGACCTGGTTGGACCGGACCATGTCCATAGGAGTAAAGACTCGGAGCGCTGATTGTAGCATATGAAAAAAGCGCTGATTGTAGCGTGTGAGCTCTATTAAGCTATGGAAGAGGTATACCGATGACGTCCTGGTGGTGTGGCGTGGGTCTAGTGAGAGATGCCACTATTTTCTGATTTGGTTAAAAAGGAATGCTTTTCTCTGCTTTACAGTGGAAGTGGGAAGAGATAAACTTGCCTTTCTAGACCTTTCTAGGCACTTTAATATCCCCCTCATCAATCCTAGGGGGTCAGGAGGGGTCTACCTTGCCCCCTTTCCTTCATTTCCCCCTTCGTTTTTCACCACCTCTTGTCTCTCGATCCTACCGAGAGACAAGATGGCGGCCGCTCGGGACTGTTTCGAATGTTGACAGACACCGGAGAGCCAATCAGCTTCGCTTCGCGAAGTTCCGTTACGCGAACCGGGGCGCTAAGCGGAGCGCTGTCACAGATATATATATTTTTTTTAAAACGTTAATTTCTCAAAATCCACTGGAGCACATATATTGAGACATAGCAAAGGCACGTCGGGCAAACCATATCTACAATTTTGCCAAGTTTCGTGTAAATCCATTCAGCCGTTCGAGCTAAAAGTGAGTCCAACCGTCCTATGGAAAAATGAATGGGAAAAACACGTTTTGGTACCCCCCTTTTTTCTCGGCCCCCCCCTTGATGAAACCCCCCCAAATTTTCAGCGGCTGCTCAGAAACAGAATGTGCCATTTTCCTGAAAATTTCAGCCAATTCCGTCCACAAACGCCAAAGTTATTCGACATAGGATTTTTTTCCTATGGGATTTCTGAAAATTCTAACTATATATACCCTACTGGCTATCGCCAGTAGGTAATATATATATACTCACTCACTCACTCACTCACTCACTCACTCACTTTCTCCCCCGCCCATCCCGACGTCCGGGTGTGAATTGCTGCCGGCCAGTAGTATATTGTTTTGTAGGATTTCGTTTTGATTTCGCATTTCTTCTCTGTGACAGGCCTGTGAAACGCTCCGATTCACAGTGCACTGCTGATGCACTTAAGAGTGCGCGTTCAGTAGTCTGTGAACTCGAGTTTCCCTACTTTATTTTTCCTTGCAATATTATATAGCGCAAACTCGACAACATGGCATGAGCACAATTTACATTACAGAAGAACACATTCATTTGTGGTAGGCACAGGGAGACAAAGCGATTTGCCTGGAATCATAGGATGTTGAGCTGATGCCGAGATGCGAACATAGCTCCCCAGCTCTAAAGTTTGCAATTCTAGAACTTGTGGTGGGAGGTGTGTCTAAAAGTGTATGTCTGTGCTGGCCATCAATGAGAGACCTGTGCATTTTTCAAATGGGTTGTGAAAAAATATGAGTATGTTGGAGATGTGGGCCGCCGTGCCACTAATGTACTTACCGGGGGAGGGTAAACACCCATTGTTCCACAACTTTCTTTCCGCATACCATCACTCCGCATACTTTCATTACGAAAGTACCATGACTCCGCAATTCCATTATAACGCATGGCATTACATTTTATATGCTTTTACCACGCACACATTTACAACGAAATTCGTTGCAAATGCATGAATGGTAAAAGCATGTTTTTTTTAATGTTTGGGGAAGGTAAGTATGGGTATAGGGGTATATGTTTTGGGGTACTGAGGTATATGTTTTGGGGTGTTTGGGTATTTTAAGGGTTCAGATATCGTTTTGGGTTATGGGGTACAGGGGTAGTTTTAGGGTTCGGGGCTAGGTATGGGTTTTGGGGTATAGGGGTATTTTTAGGGGTCAGGGGTAGGTTTGGGTTTTGGGGTACAGGGTTATTTTTGGGGTAGGTTTGGGTTTTGGGGTACAGGGGTATTTTAAGGGTTCAGGGCTAGGTTTGGGTTTTGGGGTTCAGGGGTATATTAGGGTTCAGGGGTAGGTTTGGGTTTTGGGATACAGTGGTATTTTTAGGGTTCAGGGCTAGGTTTGGGTTTTGGGTTACAGGGGTATTTTTAGGCTTTAGGGATAGGTTTGGGTTTTGGAATACAGGGTATATTTATAGGGTTAAGATGGGTTAGTGTTTAAGGGTGTTGGGGTATTTTAAGGAGGGGTTATGATTATGGGATGCAGGGGTATTTAAAGGGAGCAGGGTGGGATTAGCACACGATATGAGGAAGGGCGGAACGTACCACACGCCCTCAGCGTTTGTCACGCCCCCAGCACACGCCCTCAGCAAAACGCAGACACGCCCACAAGGGACTACTTTCCTGGCACGGTTCTTTTACCTTTTAAATGTATACGGTGGGCGTCTGCATAGCCTATGTCCTTTTACTGCAACTGCCCTTTCCAACGCTATATTGGGTGTTGTGATTTGTGCTGTGGTTCCTGAGATTACCCGCCTCAAAGGTTTGGGCTCTCTCTTTATTATATTATTATAGTATAGTATAGTATATACACACAAGCTCCACAAGTAAGAGAAGCCTCCCACGAGGCTGCTGGTTTAAGGCTTCTTTATTTGAGAAGGCCTCCAGCGACAGGAGAGACGCAGTTCGGCCTACACAGCAGCCTTTCTCAGTCTGATGAGCGCCAATTTGATTGAAACATTTATACATGTTCCACTCATAGGCGTAGAAAAAATTCATAAACCTAGTTACATTGTCACACACTAAAAAGTCGCAAACTATACATCAGCCCAGGCAAATATATTCACCTTAAAGCATTGGGTATGGCTAGTGGATGTTGTTATAGCTGTAAACATAAACTCGCATAGTGCATTGAAATGTACAAAATAAATATATAATGCAACATAGAACCACTATACCGTATGTGCAACATTTAATTAATACATAGGTAATGTATCACCTACTTGTGTTGGAACGTGATTTATAATACCATTAAAACCCAGTGTTAAGCGCAAATCCCCTCAGGTAGTGCTAATAAAATAAATTGTTCTGCCTGGAGGAAATAAAACACTCTAAGAATAATTGACCTCTAAATCGTTACTTAATTGGCATGAAAGTATCGTGGGGTTGAGCCCATGACACACAGGCTTGTACTTTACACTGCGAGACAATATTGTTTGGTGTCGAAATGAAATAACACGAAAATACGCACTGGTCATCTCGGGGCAATTACAGCTGTGGACTGAATAGACAAACTATGAGGCTGAAAACACGTAATGTGTGATTTAAGACTTCAATGCCGACCTTTCAGTTATGTCTTGAATCTCGCAAGGACTGCTAGTTCCATAATGCCCCGTCATCTTAACATGCAACTCCCTTCAATACACTTGAAGTTTGTATGCAACCATACTTCATGTAGCATACAAATTTGAAGGAATATTGGCCAGATCATGTCAGCGCGCTGAAAGTTCCCAGTTCTAGCAGACCTAAAAATCCTACGTATTTTGCACTATAGAACAAATAATTTGGTGCCAAATTAAAATAGCACAAAAATGCGCACTAAGCTTCATGGGGCAATAACAGCTGTGTGCGGAGTAGACCTACTGAAAGGCCGAAAACACATAGTGTGTGCTTTAAGACTCCAATGCCAACCTCCCAGTTACGTCTTGCATCTCGCAGGGACTGCTAGTCCCATAAGGGGGGGACGTGGGGGGGGGTGGGGGGGGGAGGGTTGTAATATATATTTTTTTCTTGCTGGCTGTTCTAAAAAAAATATATACAAAATATGTATGTTTGTATGTATATGTGTATAAGACATTGCCTCATGACTTCGCTCATGCATGGAAGTATCCACTGGTTATGGTTTCATTGGAGATTCCCTTGTAGATGAACCAGTAGTACAGAGTAGAAACATTTCCATTTTTGTTCACACAGTAATGTCTTTTGTTGTATTGAGATCCTGCTATATTGGCTTTTTTTCAGCACTTATACACTTGACTGGGTTTATTACACCCAACTGCGGACATATTCTCAACATAGGGAACCGGAAAGGAATACAGCACACTTGTTGAAGAAAGGCAATTCACCCATTCGGGCAGATTTGTGAATGTCATGTTCTCATTTCTCCAGAATCTGTATCTTTTAGAATTCACCTTCACATTTTAGGGAGATCTGTGGGACTGAAAGCAAATTTTCAGGGAAGATTTTCTTGGACACCCATTAAAGTCTTCACAATTGCCATTCCCACTTGTGTACTTTTTATATCACAAGAGGATGATAACATCCAGAGCATGAACACTGCACCAGACATATTAAAGACATTTAACTTCAAGAAGACCCTCAGGCCTATTTAAGTGAACTGTTACAACAAGCACATGGTTCATACAGCTTCTGCTTAGCATGAGCAGTCTGTTTTTGATCAGGTCTCCCAACTGGAATGGTGGTCATCTACCATCAACCTTTCTACCCATCTATAAATAACTCCATCATGTCTGACTCAAGGTTTCCCCTCTGAAAAAAGGAACAATGTCCCTCTTTCAGGTGATGCTCAAATAATGTAAATTGTAAAATGAGCTTAGTATGAATAATTGTTCCCCGTTGAGGTATTAGGCTCTGCTTTCAAGCACTCCACCCACAGGATCCAAACATTTATATCTAGTCAGCCCGCTTTGAATAGTTCCATACTGTGAAACATCAACAAGTGAGAACCATGGACATGGAGTATGTTTACTCTGCATCCAATGTTCCCAAAATTCCACTAAGAAGAGCATGTGTGTATTGATCTGCAAGATGTATAATATCATATACCAATTTCAAACTGGCAAACACACAATCTGCAATACATTCATTTATTTTCTTAACTATCCATAAGTTCAACAAGATTTCCAACTAACAATCATAGAGCCTAGTTTAGAATAACACTTCTGTGGAGGAGCTCTATACTTCTACAGAAGGTGACAAGTTGCAGCCTTAACAGTGGCAGATATGAGGACTTTTTCGTCTGCCTTTTAAAATAGTCCAGGTACCAATGGAATACTGCTTTGAAACTGTTATGTTACATTAATATGTATTTGATTGAACATACCTGGACCATAGGTTTCAAAGTGCTGGAGTGATAATTTTAAATTATTTTATCTTGCTTTATTTGAAGGGTTCGAGAAAGGAACTAAAGGCTCATGAATTGGCATGTTGCTCTGTATTGTCTCATTAAACCAAAAAGCAGCTCCCTCCCACCTGGGTGCACTTGTAATCAGGGAAATTAGAGTTTATTTAGCAAAATGCCAGTCTGAAAACAGCTGCTTATGAAGAAAGGAGCATGACTTGGCAGAGAGTGATGATGACCCTGTCTGATTTGGTGTAAGGCAATCTGAAGAGGACAAGAGTGAGAGGATTGCTAATTCCAGTCACCAATCTTGTTTCTTTGTGTTCTGAAAGGTTTGGAAGTGCCTTAACAAATATTTCTGAAGGCGGAGGTAGATGACTTTCTCTGAGAAGAAACGACTAATTGTCCCCCTCTATTTGGCTCGTACTGGCGATGCTCACATAATAGAAGACCAGCCCTTCTCAGATTTCAATTTTAGAACTCCTGTGAATAACTTTCTTGAGGCTTTTCTAAGAAATAATTTATTTGCAATTGAAAAATCTGGGAATGTTTTTGGGTAGTATGATTATAGAATGTAGGGTTACAATAATACAGGCTTTAATATGGGTCCTACACAACATTTCAAAACTGTTTCTTTGAGCACATCCCTTTTTTCTTCGAATGTTGATACCAAATTTCCTTATAAATGTCTCTTACTTTCAACTTACTTTCAAATCCATGGTCTGAATGTCATATGCTGTGAAGAGGTTGTTATAAAATGGTCCTTGACTATTTATTCAAAGCGATCAAAAATCTCTGGGTAAAAATAACTATTTTTTTGGGGCCATGTCTAAACTACCACCGTTGCAGGCAAGGTACCAGTTGCAGATAGTGTAAAAAATGTACATATTGCCAAAATATAGTGGAGTTTATTTCTGAAGATCAATCAAGTCTTACATTCTCATGACACTACCACCTGCACTCTATCCAAATGGATCATGTATCTGTAGGCAATCTTTTTGGTTACATTTCTAATTGCCTTCCTTCGTTTTCAGGGCGCTTTTTCACTTGGCCTGCACACTTCCATGTGTTAGGGATGTGCTTGCTAAACATTAAAGATTTCATGATGCTCAAGTAACTTACTTTATCTGGTTATCCATTATTTCAATAGTTGAAGATTGAAATATTTATAAAGTAACCCCTAAATCTTATCTTTTGATCCCTTGCAATGGCTTAGGTCTCAATGTGTTCTCATTAGTTGGAAATGGCTTTGCTCATATTCATATTCAAAGCCATGTGGGTGGAAGATATGTGCTTTAAATGTGCTGATGAAATTCAGTTTGCTATAATAAATAAATCCCAATATAATTTACATTTTCCTTAAAGAACTTTGATGCACATCGGTTGACTTTTATTTTTACCTTTATTTGGGTATTTGGTGTGTATGGCACATAACCTCTATAGTTCCCTTTATTTGTTATAGTTCCCTTTATTTGTTCCATTTAGATGCCATTTGCATACGGTTTTTCGCCCCTTTGCCTCACTGTTCCCTCATTATGTGATGGCGCAATATATGAATCCAAGTTATTCCAAAGAATATTCGGTTAGCAAATTTGTTACTTATTTCTTTGGAATTAGTAGATGAGGAAAAGGCAAATTTGATGGATTAATGCTTCACCTTAGTACTTGCTTTCCAGAAGTTATATTTCTTCCTCTTAAAAGTATTCCTCGTTTGTAATTTGAGCCTGACATAGCTTGTGCCTCATTTGAATACTACAGTTATAGATTGTATACAGATGTGTGAGGCATCCTTTGCAGACATTTGAACACATGAAAAGTCATGTTCAATTATTTTCCGGTAGAAAAAATAACTCGCTGTGAATTTTTACTATACAATGTGGATCACCTTTCATAACCAACCTCTCATCATAAATTTAGACCAGGTTTATGGTTTTGTCAATGTCGATATGTTAAAATTGGCACTTTTCTCAGTTGTCATTTTTCTGAAACATTTCTGCTGCGTAGATTGAAAAGGATCCAGAAAATGAAAATGCTTTTATGGTGTAAGGTTGCCCTACCTTTGTAAATTGTATACTTACATTTGTTCTCTTTTTCAGACCGAGGAACATCATAGTGTATAACTGCACAACAGGCGGCACCAATCCTTTTCACTGGGGTGAAGTTGGTATGACATTTATTTCTCTCTTTAAGTTATTTTAAGTCTTATTTAGTTTTGGTTTCACAAAATGATGCATACTAAAGCATATTGGTATTTTTAAGTATAAAAATTGTGCCTAAAAAGTTGGAAAAATTGTCTCGAGCATGTTTTTATGACTGTAGATATTCTGTACCTGTAAGGTGCCTGCTAAAATAGGAAACCTCTAAAAAGAAATGTAATTACAGAAGTATTTTAAAAGTCTTCCTTGAAACTGTACCTAGTTGTAGAAATGTATTTAAGCATGATGCCAGTTACAGCTAAGTTAATTTAGTTTTTGCTTCTCTGAGCAAGTCCTCCATCACTTGAATTCTTTTCTAGAAACTCCTTCAGATAGTGTACGTTTATGAAGAATACTTGAAAGATATTCATACGTACATTAAGCATAGTAGCCAAAACGTTGTTACTGAAGGGTTTCTTGTTATAATTATAAATACATGTTTGTGGCATGTGTAGCTGTAGATATGAGTGCTCGTCATACTCCTGCCACGTAGTGTTGGGCTTGGACATGTACATCTTGTTTTTCTTTGAAGAAGTCTTTCCAGTCATGATGTAAATAGACTCCTCCTATGACTGTTAATGCGCATTCACATAGACTCCATAGTTTGACTGTGTTCTTCTGCTGTCGGAGGTAAGATGTGCTTCACCAGGACTAAGTGAACATCGCGGTGTTCTTCATCTGGGCATCTTGAGTCCTTTATTCCAAGTAGCCTTAGACAGTCCATCTGTACTTCCAGTTTTCATGGCCTCCATCGAATCTGCATTTTGGGGTTCTCGCCCTTCTGAGGCCTCTCCCGTTTGGTCCCTTATACAAGAGTGTGATCACTGTGATGGAGGAAACACCCCTTTGCTACTGTCTAAAGTGCTACTCTAAGTACTCGGGGGCAGATCAACATGCAGTTCACAACTTCTGTCGGTGGAGCATAACGAGGTCTCCTGCTCCACCTGCCTTCTGCTCCAAAAAGACCACCCAAAATGTTGTGATCGTCTGCTTACTCATCACGCCGTAGAACAGCACTGAGACAACAATACCCCTGACATCTTTGGGAAAGACGTAGATTCTAGAAGAAGAGTAAGCAGAAGGAGAAGCAGAGGTTGAGGAAGTAGCTTCCTTCCGCGCAGAATCCAATTTCCTCCTCATTCTCGAAGGGCCCGGGACAGCATCCGAAGACAACAACTGTGAGTACTAGTTATCACCACCAAGTCACTCACCGCACCTCCAAGGGCCAGGTGTCGAGCCCACATCGAGGACACAGCCTCAATTAGGTAAGCTGGGTCAGTTAGGTTGGCTGTTATCTACCGAAGACTTTGGAGCCGACTTCAACTCTGACCCCGCCATCGAGCCTCTGGGGTCTTGCCACTGACAGACACCTCAGAGCCATAATACTGGTCGATGTAGAAGACGATACCGAATCCAAAACAGCCTTCGGTACCCAGTTTGCCTCTCATGGCAGACTCAGAGGATCCGGGAGCTGATGATTCTTCAACGCCATTCAGGAGGAGCTGGATTCTCAACAGCTTAGCCTGTTCTTTCATTCCCAGATGGATAAAGTCGATACAGAGCCTCCACCAAAGGTGCAGAGGACACTCCCTCGCAAGAACAGTCTTACTTTTGAATAACTTGCATTGAAGTTCCATCCACCTCCAAATCTTAATAAGCGTCAAGACCGAGGTATAAGTCCTATGCCCTCAACACTTCCTCCTCCTACATTATCTCCCCTTCCTCCACCACCATATAGGCCAACAACTCCTTCCCCGGAGGATTCTACACATTTTTCATTTGGGGTGGGAAGCCCTCAGTACTTAGAACTATGACCTGGAACCCCAGGATGACCCATGAGACAATTATGGGAACGTCTCTACAGGTGAGAGAGACCCAAATTTTATTCTGCCAAACCTCTCTCCTGACCATTCCACTTCTTACCATGAGGTAATCCAGAGTCTCCACCTTTCAGAAGATGGATCTACATACAATTCCAGAACAGGAGGACTTTCTTGTGGAAACAGTCTCCCATACCCAGCAATTTTTGCCCAGGCATATAGGGATCACTAAGCCTATGAAAGAGGTCTTCAAAGATCTTATCAAGGCTGGGGCATATCCCCAAGGGTTGACTATAAATTGAAGCCCTCCCCCTATGATTTGTCCTACATTAGAGACACACTTCAACCAAATTCCTTGGTGGTGAAAATGGTTGGCTCACAATTTGCAACTTATTAGCTGGTTGCCTACTCTGTGGAATTGTTGTCTAGATGTGACTGTGCCCAGTGGGACGAAGAGAGAGACCTAATGCAGCAACCCCTACCAATTCGAACAACGGGCACAGGAGATTGTAGCCGAAGGGCAAACACTCTTCAGCACCACCATCAAATGTTCTCAATGCACCTGACACCGCTGTCAGAGGCATAAATCCCAGCGTCTTGAGTCGCAGACATGCTTGGCTCCATGTCTCTGGCTTCAAACCAGATGTCCAGCAGCATTTGAGCAACATGCGGTTTAATGGGGAACACCACTTCTAGCCTCAAGTTTATCATATGCTCTCAAAAGTCAAGAAAGACACAGAGCCACAGGAATGAAACCCCTCCAGTTTCATTGCCCTGTGTGACTTCATCTCTCACAATTCTGTGGCGGTGGTAAGACCACCTTCCCCAAGGCCTCCATCTTCTACCAGAGGCAGCAGCACCAACCACAAGCTTCTTGGGTGATTTTAAGGGTGCCTAAAGGCTTAACTGTTCCAAAGGCAGGCAAAATGGCGATGTGGCTAATTGAGCCACACACCTAAAGCAGTGACTTCATTTTCCCCCAATGCTTACGTGTCTGGGGTTGAGAGACGTTTATTTCTTACAGAATGGTGAAATATCACCTTAGACCAATGGGTTCTGATCATCGTAGGGCAGGGTTACAGTCTGGAGCTCACTGCCCCACCACCAAACATACCCCTTTCACCCCATCCCCCAAATGCACCCTTTCACCAGAATACCAGAGGCTCCTCCAAGAGGAGATACGCACCGTTTTACTCAAGGGAGCCAGTGCTCTTGCAACAACGCTGCAAAGGGGTGTGCTGCTTCTACTACCTAATTAACTAGAAAGACCGGTGCTTCAGGCCCATACTAGATCTCCTGTCCCTGAACAAGTGCATCATTTCGGAGCATTTCCACATGGTCATGCTCCAGGATGTCCTTCCACAATGGCAGCAAGTCAACTTCACAACCGCCCTCAACTTGGAGGATACCTTTTTCCATATCCCGATCCATTCAGCACATCCTGGATTCCTTCGATTTGTGGTAATTCTTGCAATTCAAAAGTTCTGCCCTTCGGCATACCCAAAGCCCCCCAGAGTTTCCACATATGCCTTGGAGTGGTAGCTACTTCGTCAGGGGTAGTGGTGTCCACATCTTACTGAACCTTGACGACTGGCTGATGAAGAATGCAGGCAAACAGTAGTGTTTGGCTTTCATGCAGATCACCTTGCATCTCCTTCACGATCTTGGTTTTACCATCAACGTGGACAAGTGCCACCTCCAACCCCTACAAATAAAGTTGTTCCTGGAGGCAATCCTGAACTCTCTTACTGGGAAAGTTTATCCCAGTCCCACACGGATCCAAGTCTTTCTGCCCCTTCTGCCTCTTTTTAAGCCAAATCATCAGCTCACAGGAAGAAGTGATGCACCTCCTCTGCATGATGACCTCCTGCATCGCCATTGTTCCCCCATTCCCCCTTAACACATGCTTCTGCTCCAAAGATTACAAGCGGAGGGTCTATTGTATGATCTAGTGTTGATTTGGGCCAGCAACAATCACTATTTGCTTTGGTGCAACTTCAGCAACCTGTTGTGGGCATGCTTTTTTTAGACTCAGTCTTCCACGTGACCATCGCCACAGGCGCCTCTCTCATGGGCAGAGGGGTGCATCTACAGAACACGACTGTTCACGGTCTGCGGACACCCCTTCAACAGACCTTCCACATAAACTATATGGAGTTCTTGGCAGTTCAATTGGCTCTGAAGGCCTTCTTCTGCCTCGTACATCACAAGGCAGTCCTCATCAAAACAGACAACTTGACTGCCACATACTGCCTGCAATACTAGGGAGGCACTCAATCTCCCAAACTCTCAGTGTTAGCGCTAGACATTTGATGTCGGGCAATCACTATAGAGTACACCTTCTAGCGGAATACCTTCCGGGAGTAAACATTGGCTTCACAGACCTTCTCAGGAGGATGTAGCCACAAATCCATTTATGGGAACCCTACCCTGAAGTTCTGCTCCTCTATTTTCTAATAGGGGCAATGCACTATTGATAAACTGGTCAGGGATATTTGCATACCCTTTTCCACTTCTAGATTTGGCAGACCTCCCTCGTCTTAGTGGCTCTTATGTGGCCAGGCATCTGTAGTTCACATTCTTTCTAGAGTTGTCTGTAGTCCCTCACTAGGGCACACTTAGAGCTCCTACAGTTCGGTTACCTTCGTTTTGCCTCCTGTCTGCTTGTCCATCCTTTGAGGCTCTCCATCCATCCCACTCCTTAAGCCTGCTATGTGGCAAAAGGGAAGAGGTTTGTCCACTACTGCTTTCCCAAACACATTGATGCACTAAAGCCATCACTGAAGTCCATTTTCTGTTACTATTTCATTTGCAAAGTTAAGGCCTGGTTTACATAGCCATTTGTTTACCATTGGCTGCAGTGGCAGCAGACAGAGTCCCAATTAGTAATGCATTTATGGAAGGACTAAGTCCTGAATAGGTTCATGGGACCACTTTTCACCCCCTTAATACTTGCCATCTTCAATTTCTGTCTTGAAAAGTAAAGTTTCTAGTCTCAATCATTTCCCTCATCCGTTTGAGCGAGACACAAGCTCTCATGCTGCAGGAGCACTTTTTCGAGTTTCTACCCAAGGTGATCTCTCCTTTCCACCTCAACCAGACAATTGAACTCCCGGTGTTCTTACTACACCCAGACTCCATAGTAGAGAGATCCCTTCAAACACTAAATGAGGAGGGCATTCCTCTAAATTCTGCACTGGGCATGTGTATCTAGAGCTACACATGCCACGAAGGGAAAATATTACCCTGTTTCCATCTGTTTGTGGTATGTAGTGCTGTAGTTTCACATGCCCCTCACCCCATGAATTCTTTGGTTGTTGCAGATATCGTTTTTTTCTTTTTGTCCTTCTCTCACACCTTTTCTCCTTGCTTGGTCATCATAGTGGATTTTCATGCTCCGTCTCCATCCTCACCCGCCGTTCGGGAAAACTAATCAACTATAGATTCAATGCTTATGGGTATTACCAGTCGTAGGAGGAGGCACTATACCTCTTGACTTGAAAGACTTATTTGAAGAAAAACAAGTTGTACACGTCCGACCCCAACACTAAATGGCAAGAGTATGCAGCGCATGTGATTCTACATCATGGCATGAACAGATGCTTAGAAGTCAAGTAACATTTACCTTCTGCATTATAGGATCTTCGTTGGTAGTTATAAATGCTGGAATAATTCTGCTCTGTATGCCTGGACCCAGGAGCACGTTTTTTAATAGAAATATTGTCCATGAATATAAACATAGGTTACTCATGTGCGTATGATGGGCAGCACCCTTTAGAGGTCTATCAAAGGTAATTTGTGTTTCTGACTATAGTCTTTAGAACTGAAAATAACCCATTACAAGTCTGCATTGCAGTATCTTGGGTGCAAAAAAGATTGAAAATGTATAAAAGGAAGGAAGAAGTTCAGCTTGATGGGTCCACTATGAAAGCGGAGAAAAAAGTGCCCTGTCCCATTAAGATTCTATGAGATTCCCCTGCCCATGATGCATTGTATTGGTAGTTAACGTCACAGAGCCAATTCTTTTTTCAGACTCATGTGAGTAAGCTCTCAAAGCATATATGAGGTTTCACACTTCAGTTTTTACACAACTGTCAGTCAAGTTTACAGTCTTTTGCACTTTCTCTCAATGTCTCTTATATTCCTCTCTCGAGTGAAGTGATTCTTTTCCCTGCTTCTGGAATTCTTTTCTAGTCAGAATGTATTCTCTATTTCAGAGGTGCCCCTTACTCAGAACTAAAAAGGTGGTCCCAGTCAAGACCTGGGTGACCTGCTGCCAATCTAAACATTTTGTGAAAGGCTGAAGGTTTTCTACCTTTTCGCTCACCAACACGGAAGAATAGGGAAAACAAAAGCATTTCAAGTATTCATCAGGCCTTACCAATGCCTGTCATTGCAGAGACTCCTCTTTTGCCATTAAGGCAGTTCAAACCGAACATCCCACATGAGGATCCTCAAGATGAGCCGGTGCAGTCTTGGCAGCTTTTCCCACCAACTGATTGTCTTTATGGCCACATCAACTACTGAGATGGGAACAATTAAGAGACGTAATCTCCTCCTTCTGGTCCTCTGTATTTATCACGGGATACAACTCACAAGCCAAAGACAAGAAGGTAGAGATTTCAGGCATGATCTAGACCTCCTTATTGTGACTGAGATATATCATTTTCGTCCTTTATGCCCACCTCTCCAACAGCAGGTTCTCCTTGTGTCTCACCTACAGAAATGACCACCTTTAATGAGGTCTTGGCCCTAGGAACTTTGAAGCGTAATATCAGTCTGGAAACTCTTCATCCTATGGTGTCAGTTACCTTTGAGACTTTAAAACCGAGACTAGCTATAAAGCCCCCTCTTTCATTGCTCCCAGGTCGATTAGACAAAGCAGAAGAAAAATTCCACATGCCTGCTACTGTTAAGGCTGCAACTCCTCCCTTCTACATAAGTATAGAACTCTTCTGTATAAATGTTATTCTAAACCAGGCTTAATGATAATGTCCGTGAAACGAAAGCATATTTCAGTGCCAGAGTCCACTCCGCCCCCAGAAAAAGAGTATAAGGCTGGCCACTATAGGCAGAGAAGTTCGCAAAAAAAACTGCAACACATCTGAAAATTTCTAGTTTTGCGGCTCACTTGGATAGATACCAGTGAAAAAACATGGTCAGCGGGAAATTGTTTAGAACCAATTTGTCAGACTATGAGCTGCAAGAATTAAAAAACTGAGTTATCTGGTTTTCAACCATGTAATCTGCACAGCGTTGTCTCAGAGCTATCTTCCACTGCTTGCTGCCATGGGATTTCGATCAGAGGTTTTTTATTGCTCGGTCTTACCAACCAGAATCCAAACGCCCACCTAAGGTATTAAACCTCCTTTTCTCAGGGTCATTTATATTTGGTCATCACGTTAACAAAATGGTAAAAATGAAAAGTGAAGCAAAGACCCTCAAGGCAAGACCCGCAGCTGTAGTTAAGCTGACTCGCTTTCTCCCCCCTACGACAGAGGAAGTGATGGGGATGTTCACACTTTGCAGATCATGTTCCCCGGAAGATTCCTGTCCACCTCGCATCCTGAAGACCATAGCGGACAATATTGCCCCAATTTATCAAGATGAGTTTACGTGTTCCCTCCACTCAGGTGTCGTACCTGATTCCTGAAAAGGGCGAATGTGGTTCCCCTTCTTACGTTCATGTGGATCCTGAAGTACCAGCAAACTGTAAACCTGTCTCCTCATTGCCAGCAATAGAAGTCCTGGAAAAGTTGCTGAATTGTCAGCTCGCCACCTTTCTGACAGACAATCTCTTGCATCCATCCCAATCGGGCTTCAGAGCATATTACAGTACAGAAATGACGCTCCTTGAGGTCTCTAAATCCATTCAACTTAGTTTGGACTCCGGCCTCAATGTGGCTTTGGTGCTGTTGGACCAGTCAGTAGCTTTTGATATAGTGGACTACAGCACTTGATCACAAACATCTAAGAGTGTTGGGCCAGCCCTTCGCTGGCTGAGTTCCTTTCTGGAGAACCGAGAACAGTTTATCTGGCTTAACCACTGCTCTTCCAGAGCCAAATAATTGAAATGAGGTGTCCTATGGGGCTCCTCTTTGAGCCCCACCCGTTTAAATGTGTATATGATCTCACTGGCCCGACTGGACAATTTTTTGGCATGAAAATCATGCCCTATGCGTAAGATTTGCAGCTCCTGCTCCCTTATCGAGGAGATTCAATGAGCGTCAAAGGATCTTTTGCTGTCTGTTTGAAGGCACTGTTAATCTGGCTTCAGTATTATACATTGCAATGCAACCCAACAAAACTGAGATCCTTCTGTTTGGGTTAAACCCCTCTTTAGAGTGGACGGGAGCTTGGCCCAGTGAGGTTTCTCCTCCGCCCCTACCCACAGCAGTAGACAGAATCCAGGGTGTGATGTTTGACTCCCAACTTTCCTTGAAGGCCCAGTTTTCGATGGTGGTTAGATCTAGTCTCTGGATCCTCCACATGCTCAGGAAAGTTCTAGATCTTCTCCCTCACGAATCTTAAGTATTCGTGATCAGGACGTTTATCTTGTCCCAATTTGGATTATGTCAACGTCCTGTATCTGGGTCATCCTGACTTGGTCATGCGTCTGCAAGTAATCTAGAATATGGCAATAGGCAATATACCTTATTTTCAGGCTACCTAAATATGCCTTGCAGTAACTTTATTGGTTTTCCGTGCGCAAGCGTGTAATGTTCAAAACTATGACTCTAGCCCCCTATAATAGAGGTCCTGCTTACTTAAATGAGAGGATGAAGGAGTATTAACCAGGAAGACTGTTACGATCTAGTAGCGCTGGCCTGTTAGTAATCCCCCATTTCCGAAAACATCTGAGAGGGGGGCCTTCCTTTATGGTCAGAATAGTATGTGGAAACAGCTACCTGTCATGTGAGATCAATACCCAAGGAAGCTCTCTTCAAGAAGGCCCTGAAGACGCATCTTTTTAAGCTTTAGGACTTGGTATACTTTTGAGGTCTCCACCTCTTCTCCCCTGTTTTTCTATGTTAAGCGCGGGACGCTCTGAGTAGCTATATAAAATAAATGTATTCAAGGCAGTGGGATTGGAAAAAAAATCTTCAGGCATCAATACAAGGCTAAAGCCCTTATCCATACCAAAGAAATCCGTCCAAAACTAAGACAACATTAAAACCAACAACCCCTAGAAGAAGAATGCATGCTTCAGGAGGCAGACAAAGACAACCTAATACCCTCTCCATTCCCCAGTGTAATTGATTGAGTTGTTTCTTTGCACGTGGAAGAGTGGTCTGCAATTGCCAGATACAAATATGTGCTAAATATTGTATCTTGTGTACTTTCTGGGTCTCAAAGCCATTTCGCTGCCAGTTGTGTCTAGACCATCATCAAAGCACCAGCTTTCAATTCTGATTAAGGAAATATCTGTCCTACATTAAAAAAGAAAAAAAAGTGACCGCAAAGATCCCACAGACAGGAAGACCTAAGGATCTACAACAGTTATTTTAAAGGAATATAGAAGGGTCCAATGCTAGAGCTAAAACCGATATCAGATCTACGAATCAGCATTCATCAGAGAACTTTTTAATGCTCTAACTAGATCAAGTCATTCCGCAAGAATTGATTGGTTGTGTGCAATAGATCTTTAAGATGCTTTTTTCACATACCAATCACTCACCGACACAGGAGGTACTTAATATCCGTAGTAGTAGAAAATCACTACCAATGCACATTCCTGCCATTAGGTATGGAATAAGCTCTTTGCACCTTTGTGAAAGGTGTGGCAATATTCGCAGCCTATCTATCGAGTACTTTAATCTATTCTTACCTGGACCAGGGGCTGCCGAAGGCCAGCGCTTTGCGAAAAGTGAAAGAAGACCTCTTTGTAAAATCCAGCCTTGTGTTCAATTGGTGCTGTAGATCAATTACCAAAAATCAACTCTTCATGTACAAAGATTGTCCTACCTGGGAGGAACTATAGACACCGTAAAAGTGTTTGCTTCGTGGCAGAGCACAACGTCTATACTGGACAAGTGACCTTACTGTTGAGAACCACTAGTCAAACAGCAAGGCTTATCTCATCACTCCTCAGTTCTATGGCAGATCCTATTTACATTGCAGCCCACCTATTGGGAAAAGGGCATATTGTAAATACATTGACATACAGTGAGTCTTTTGAAAAAAGGTCCTGTCCAGAGAGGAGAGGCACCTTTACATATAGTCACACATGCATCCCTGACAGGTTGGGTCCCGCACTTGAATCCTCTATTGGTTCAAGGACAGTCCACAGAAAAATGGAGCTAAATAGCACATAAACCACCTCACTCACAGAGCAGTTCACCTAGCCTTCAAAGCATTCCTTCCTTCTCTGCAGACAGACAGCTCTACCACCCTGCATTATATCTACAACCAAGAAGGCGCCAGGTCACAACTGCTACTCTGGACGTGCAGTCAATTTGGCATTGGCTCTGGACCGATCTCTGAAAGTGACCCATATCACAGCGATGATGAATTAAAATGACAATTTTCCCAGTAAATTTTATGAGGAATACCATGAATGCGTCCTGGATGACAACTTTTAACGGCGGAACACACTTTCTTTAGACACTTTACAATAGCACATAACAAAATATGCTGAGATTTCGCATCCAGATGACTAAATAGGGATCGAGGGGCAATGCCCTTTTGATTACTTGGCCAGATGGTTTTCTGTACTCCATTTCTACAATGATATTGGTACCATCAGTCATTGAGAAATTTAGAAAGTATCCAGAAAAGATGACTGTGATAGCCCCAAAGGCAGCAATATAGTGATTGTAGATGGACCTACAAATGTCCTTCAAACCATGCATGAGGCTGCCTACTAAGCATAGTCTGGCGACCAGACCTCATGGGCAGGTTCATTCAATTCAGTTTTTGCAGCATGGCTCATGAAATAAACATTGTATGGTCATGTAAATATTCCCTCTGCTCGCATGATGATTTTAGAAAAGGCAAATCTTCTTTACACAAGAACTTACTATTAGTGATACCTAAACTATGGACACAACCCTATTGCCTTTTAAGAGGAATTTTCCATACCTTGCATGCAAATATGGACACTGGCACTCTGTATATAGAATACATCCATGGAAAAGTGCTGCGGTGGCCATGCACACAGCATTGAATTAATCAAGCGTTTGACTTCAATGAAGGTTCTTACTATGCAGAACTGAACTCTAAGTGACCTTTTTATTGTAAACATTCAAATTATTTTAGCTTATCTTGAATCCGTTATCTCTTTTGCTGTTTGCTACCTTAAACTCTAAATTCTAAAAACTCGTACATATATATATATATATAGACCTAAAATCGCTTTAATGTAGTATTTCAATATACCTCCAATTCATTTGTTCTTGACAATCTACACATCTGCTCTTGGCATGAAGGCACCAGCACATAAGTAATCTGAGAGGCCGATTTGAAAGGGATCCAGTTATTTTGATAGGTCTCTGGTGGAAAATAAAGCCGGGTACCTAAATATGTAGCTTAAAGGTAAAAGGAAATAGCGGGCACTTGTCACTTTAATTTTTTTACATATGTATGTGTGGATCTGTGTATATGTATGTGTATATATGTGCATGTATATATATGTGTGTATTTATGAGTGTATTTTTATTAGTAAAATCGCCTGATCAGGTAGATACAACTAGAAGACGCTCCGTGGAAAAATATTCTCCCACTAACCAATAAGAGAAAAAAAAATGCTTTTTTCTTGGGGGTTGTTCAGCAGAGTAACGGAGTGTAGGATGCTAAGTGAGGTCTGGTGTCAAAGTAGACGGAAAAATGTTAATCCGTTTTTTTTTTTTTTAAAAGGTAGTTCTTGGAAATTTGAGGATTCATTACAAAAAAAAAACACATGATTCCTTGGTTTAACTTTATCTATTCTTACAAATAATGCTACTTGTTAATCTGTTTCAAAGAATCGGCAAATCTTGCTAAATGCTTGAATTCATGCAGTTTCAATCTGTTATGTTTTCTGCCTTTACCAATGCATATTAATCAACTATTACTCACCTATACATTACACTTACGGAAGTTTTTAACAGTTGGTGAGACATGAGTAAGAAGGGGATGCAAGTTAACAAGGGTACAAGTAGTGTTGAATCCATCCACAAACTCGTTTGCAAAGAGTTGATATAAAATAAAAAGTAAGGCTGTGTAATCAGTTATCCTAACCGATGTACTTCATTTCAATTTGAGTTACTCGCCCTTGCATATTGGCACAAAGTGATTAGAGCCTTCATACTCAGTTGTGTTCTTCAGATTTATCTGTACATATTGCATGCCTGCCCAAAGTCCCACCGATAAGAGCCAGGCTTCTCACATTACACAGGTCAGTATTTGCCAAAACTAAAATTAGATGTATGCCCATGGATGCCCTTTTAAACTCGCAAAAATACAGTTGTTTCAAAAGAAAACCAGCTGCTTCTTGGTGGTGTTGACTCTGAACATATTACTAGTTTCCTTGTATCAGCCAGAGCGGAGTACACAGGTTTACTTACATGGATATTTGTGTATTCTAGTTCTAATTAATTCTATTAACTCTGCACATTCTTCAACTTTGAGAGGTCCCAGTTTGCAGAAAGCCAAATGTGAAAGATATTACACACACTTTAACCGAGCAGTGTGGTACCACATGTATTTCATGGTGTTGCAGTGTCTGGAGATGACAACGCCAAGTGCATCACAGGCTGTGCCCTGTCTTAGCCCCTTCATTTGCCATTTCTACTTCTGGGTGTTAGGACTCGCAAAGGAACATGGGAGCTGAGTGTTCGAGGCATGTGGGCTGCTGAATTCATATCTGTGCATAGATCGCCGCCTAGTGTTGGTTCCGGATGATTGCACATTGTTGTCCTGGAAGAGTCTTCGAAGTATCACGAGATAGGTGGCTCCTCCCCTGGACTACAGTGCGCATGGGCATCGCCTCCATCCCCAGATTGTTTTTTTCCGCCATTGGGTTCGGATGTGTGTCGGTTCCCTCTGTCGGAACCGATAGTTCTTAACTTTCTTAACTTTCTTAACTCGAGACCAAAAGGTCTTTAGGCTTGGCGCCGGTATTGTTTTCGTTCGGGTTTACTGTTTTCTCCAGCTCCGAACTCTCGCTGCCCTTCCGCGTGCTGTCGGCGCGGACGGGCCTACACGACGCTCCAGACATGGAACGGACTCCGTTTAAACGGTGCCCGGTTTGCAACGCGAAATACTCGCACCTCGACGTGCACCCAGTGTGCAACACTTGTCTGTCGCCGGACCACAAAGAGGCCAGGTGCATGGCCTGCTCAAAGTTCCGGTGCAAGAAGACCCTCAAGATTCGTCGGGCTGCGAGACTCCAGGCCAAGCTGTCGGCGCCCCCGCCGGACAACATCTTCGAGGAAGAAGTCTGAGACGACGATGTCCAGCAGGTTTCGGACTCTAGCCCCGCGTCCGAGGGGGAGGCCTATGACGCAGGGGACGAGGAGTTTGACGAAGCCGACGACGAGGTAGGGGACGACGATACGGCCATTGCCACCGTGGGGGATAGCTCCGAGGAGGAGCACCCCCGGACTGACTGGGGGGTCGACCCCCATTCTGCGGCCCAGGTCGAGGGATCGCCTTCGGGCCTTACCCAAGACCCTGTTATTAGTCCAGCAGCCCCGCCTACGAGCCCGGCCACTCACATTTACAAAACCGAAAGTGAAGCCCTCGGGTTCAACAGCTCCGGCTTCGAAACCGAAAGTGAAAGCCGTACAGAAGGCTCTGGAGGCGTCAAAACCTAAAAAATCCAAAATGGCCGACAGTCCCGCCAACATGGCCGACCCTAAGGCTTCAGGGTCGGTGCCGAAGGCAAAGTCGTCCGACGTGGCTGCGTCGGCGCCGAAGATTGTCGCGGTCGACGAGCCGAAGAAGGCTTCGAAGAAGCGTCAAGGCGATCCCAAAGCTCTGGCTTCCCCGGCCCCGGCCGTCGGAGCCAAGGATGGTGCCGCGTCGACTCCGAAGACGGTGCCTCTCGCCGACACCACTCCCAAATCTGGGAAATCGAACGAGACGGTCACTCCCTCTCCAGCCTTTACGAAGAAGGTCCAGGAGTCCCTGCAACGGATTCGAAAGGCCGCAGTGCTTACCGACCCCGAGGCTGGGGTGTCGAAGCCCGCGCAGAAGCCGTCCAAGGCACAGACGCCTATCCGCTTCACCCTACCGCCGAAGTCGGCGCCGAAGGCCTTCGCTTCGAATCAGGGGGCGGGGGTGCCCTCGAAGGAGGTGTCGACGCCCAAAGCGTCTCAGGTAGTGTCTACACCTCGGCTCCAACCACTCGCGGAGGAAGAGCGTCGTGAAGTCATCATCGACGCCAATACTGGGAAACTGTCCCTCCTCAAAAGGAAAATCACCTCAGAGCCGGTGCTGGAACACTTTCGCATTCCTCTAAAGAACAAAAAGGACTCTGCGGGTACTTCAGCGCCTCTGACGCCGGCGTCCCCAAGTGACCTGCCGCTTTCCCCGACTCGCTCTACCGCAGGGGATGACGACGACGAGGAGGAGGTCGAGTACAACTATCCGGCGTACTCGGATCCGGAGGAGGAACATGAACCTTGGTCGGCCGGAGGCGACCCTGAGGACCCGCAGTCGGGTCAGGAACCGCATACCTTTGCGGCAAAACCTTCGCCTACGGAGGACTCTGCTGCCTTCAACGCGCTAATCGAAAGAGCTGCGGCTAACCACGATGTCGAGCTGCACTCCGATCCTGTGGATGTGGACTTTTTATTTGACACTTTCTCTGTGGCCGAAAAGTCAATCAAAACTTTGCCAATGCTCAAGGGAGTGCTCAAGCACGCGCAGGAGGTCTTCAAGGAGCCCACTCGGGCACGTGTCATCAATCCACGCATTGATAAAAAATATAAGGCAGCGCCCTCGGATCCAACATATATCAAGGGACACTTGCCACTAGACTCTTTGGTTGTTTCCAACGCTCGCAAGAGGGCGAACTCAGACAACTGGTGACGCTCCTCCCCCGGACAAAGAGTCGAAAATATTTGAGGCCTCAGGGAAGCGGATTGCTGCACAGGCAGCTAACATTTGGCGCATCTCGAACACTCAGGCCCTACTCGCACGCTACGATAGGGCTCATTATGACCCTAGAGGCACTACTGCAGCACTTGCCTGACCAGTACAAGGAGGCAGGGGAGATGTTAATTCAAGAGGGAAAGCTCATCACAAACGCTTCCATAAAATGTGCGCTAGATGTGGCTGATACGGCTTCCAGGGCGATCAACACTAGTGTGTTGCTCAGAAGGCATGCATGGCTTAGGATTTCAGGGTTTAAACCTGATATACAAACAACCATCCTAAACCAGACGGTTAATCCTGACCACTTGTTTGGCCCTGAGGTGGATGCGACGCTTGAGAAAATGAAAAAAGATACAGACACTGCTAAGTCTATGGGGGCCCTTCAATCTCAGCAGTTTCGGGGTGGCTCCTTTCGCCGCTCCAATACCAGAGGCACCTCAAGGGGTCAGGCATCGCAATCCACCCAGTACTATAAAGGCAATACCCAGACCTCATACACCAACAAGGGTAGAGGTGGCTACAGAGGCAACAACATCAAAGGCAGGGGACGTGGAAACAACAGCTCCAGGTCCACCGCCGCCAACAAGCAGTGACGCCTTGTCACTGCCCCCCGACCACACAACACCGGTCGGGGGGAGACTCCAGCAGTTCCTGCCCGCGTGGAGATCCATCACCACGGACAGGTGGGTCAAGTCTATTATCCAGTACGGTTACTGTCTGGAACTTACCTCCACTCCACCAAACATACCTCCAAGAAGCCGTCCTATGTCCGGCGAGCACTTGCTCTTGTTGCAGCAGGAAGTTCAGGTCATGCTGCAAAAAGGCGCAATAGAGCTCGTCCCACTGCAGGAAAGGGGTACGGGAGTTTACTCTCTGTACTTTCTAATCCCCAAAAAGGACGGTTCCCTGCGGCCCATCCTGGACCTCAGGCCCCTCAACTGGTACATTCTCTCGGAGCATTTCCATATGCTCACGTTGCAGCAGGTGCTCCCTCTGCTTCAACAGGGGGACTTCCTGGCTACGTTGGATCTAAAAGACGCATACTTTCATATCCCCCTGCATCCTTCACACAGGAAGTATCTCAGATTCACGATCCTAAACCAGCACTACCAGTTCAGGGTTCTGCCGTTCGGGGTCACCACAGCGCCAAGAGTCTTTACAAAGTGCCTGGCGACTGTGGAGGCGCATCTGCGACGCCAGAACGTCCACGTCTACCCTTACCTGGACGACTGGCTCATTCAAGCAAAAACAGAACAACAGTGCGCCGACCACGTGTCCTGCACCATTCATCTCCTGCACGATCTGGGATTCTCTCTGAACTACCCGAAATCCCATCTCCAGCCCGCCCATGTACGACAGTATCTGGGCGCGACAATAAACACTCTGGCAGCCACTGCGCAGCCAAACTCAGTGAGAATCGCCAGTATCCAAACGCTGATCCAACGATTCAGACCCCAACACTCGCTTCCGGCGAAGGTGTTCATGCAGTTGATAGGCATGATGGCCGCCTGCATCTCCATTGTCCCGCACGCGAGGCTACATATGCGTCCGCTTCAGGAGTGCCTGGCACGTCAGTGGACTCAGGCTCATGGGCAACTGACAGACCTAGTGTTGGTGAGCGGTCGGGCATACAACTCTCTGCATTGGTGGAATCTACAAAACCTTTGCAAGGGCCGACCATTCCAAGAGCCTGTGCCGCAGATTATCCTGACAACGGACGCTTCTCTCCAGGGATGGGGAGCGCATGTACTCCACTACACAGTGCAGGGACTATGGACACTACAGCAAAGGAAGATGCACATCAATGTGTTGGAACTGATGGCAATCTTCATGGCCTTAAAGGCGTTCAAAGTACAGCTGTGCAACAAGGTCGTGTTGATCCGGACGGACAACATGACAGCCATGTACTACATTCAGAAGCAGGGAGGCACTCACTCTCCGCAGCTGTCTCATCTGGCTCAGAGCATGTGGAAGTGGGCCATTCAGAGGAACATCTTCCTCATGGCGGAGCATCTCCCGGGCAAGGACAACCAGATGGCGGACCTGCTCAGCAGGCACAGCCATCAAATGCACGAGTGGGAGATACATCCATCAGTACTCCAACCGTACTTCCAAAGGTGGGGTCATCCAGAGATAGACCTATTCGCCACAAAGGAGAACGCAAAATGCCGAAGCTTCGCCGCCAGGTTCCCACACCCGCAATCACAGGGCAATGCGATGTGGATGAACTGGTCAGGCAGATTTGCGTACGCTTTTCCCCCAGCACCTCTGATACCGCTGGTGGCACGCAAGCTCAGGCAGCACTCGATGACTCTCATCCTGGTTGCTCCGACGTGGGCTCGCCAACCATGGTACACCACGTTTCTAGAACTGTCCGTGGTACCGCATCAAAGGCTTCATCTCACTCCCAGCCTTCTGACGCAGAGCCATGGCGACATTCAGCACCCAGATCCGCAACAGCTCAACCTGGCGATCTGGCTCCTGAAGTCCTAGAGTTTGGCTACCTCAATCTTCCTCCCGATTGCATGAACATCATTCGGGAGGCAAGGAAGCCCACTACTAGAGCTTGTTATGCGGCTAAATGGAAGAGGTTCGTCATTTACTGTGTTAACCACAATATTGATCCGCTGGATGCTTCCATTCAAAACATCATTTGTTACCTGTTCCACCTGTATCAATGCAATTTGGCGTACTCTTCCATCCGCATTCACCTGTCTGCTATGGCAGCATACCTTCAGAACAGGCAACACCTGTCACTTTTTAGGGTTCCTGCTATCAAGGCTTTTTTGGAAGGACTTCATTCCGCCAAGGACCCCACCAGCTCCAGAGTGGAACCTCAATGTGGTTCTTACGAGACTGATGGGTCCTCCCTTCGAGCCACTGCACTCTTGTGAGCTACAGTTTCTGACTTGGAAGGTTGCTTTCTTAGTAGCAATTACATCGCTACGGAGGGTTAGCGAGCTGCAGGCGCTCACCATCCAAGAACCTTTCTTCCAGGTACATGCTAACAGGGTTGTGCTCCGCACTAACCCTAAATTCTTACCCAAGGTTGTGTCTCAATTCCATATGAACCAGACAATTGAGTTGCCGGTGTTTTTCCAAAACCCCGAGACGCTGGCGGAGCGGATGCTCCAGACCCTTGACGTTAAAAGAGCCTTGATGTACTATGTGGACAGGACAAAAGATTTTCGCAAAACCAAGCAGCTTTTCGTTGCTTTTGCCTCACACCACAAGGGAAACGCTATCTCCAAAGCTGGGATCGCTAGGTGGATTGTGAAATGCATTCAAATCTGTTACGCTAAAGCTAAACGCACTCTCACTATCCCACCAAGAGCCCACTCCACCAGGAAGTTAGGGGCCTCTATGGCTTTCCTAGGTAACATTCCCGTAGAAGATATTTGTAGAGCAGCCACATGGTCTACCACACATACTTTCACTAAACATTACTGTGTAGACGTGCACTCCAAACAGCAGGCAGCTGTTGGTCAGGCTGTTCTCAAGACACTTTTTCAGACTGCTGCAGCTGGCACGGGCGGCCGCCGTTAATGGAGGGACTGCTATGTATTCTATGCACAGATATGAATTCAGCAGCCCACATGCCTCGAACTGCAAATGCTACTTACCAGTATGCATCTGTTCTTGGCATGTAGGGCTGCTGACATTCATATCGCCCACCCTCCTCCCCGGCGCCTGTAGCAGCTACAGTCTTCATATATATATATATGCTCAATAGCATGGTCATCACTCACATACTTCACTCCATCTCTGCCAATGGCTAAAAACAATCTGGGGATGGAGGCGATGCCCATGCGCACTGTAGTCCAGGGGAGGAGCCACCTATCTCGTGATACTTCGAAGACTCTTCCAGGACAACAATGTGCAATCATCCGGACCCAACACTAGGCGGCGATCTATGCACAGATATGAATGTCAGCAGCCCTACATGCCAAGAACAGATGCATACTGGTAAGTAGCATTTGCATTCTACTAACAACAGTAATGTACGTATTTGATTTTTCCCCCCAGTTTCAAATTTTGTATGATTTTGGGTTTGTTTGCCACTATGAGCAAAACAGTATTGTTTGAAGAGCTGCAGCAAGTGTAAAAGTTGATACTGAAGCCTAAACTTCCTTGGATGCTGTATGTGATGTTTGGCAGTTCAGTCATGTCAGCTGGTTTTTTTTCTCAGCATGTCTTTTTAAGACTAAGTACTCGAGGAAAGGAAACTATCAGCACATATAACAATCTTGCTTACCAAAAGCAGGAGGTGATACTAAGTGTGCAGAGCAGTCGATCCTGCCATGTTTGGCTTCAAGACACATAAAGGCTTAGTTTTAACAGGCCAATTCCCAAAAAGCACAAAACTGGTTGCATGTCCCAAAGGGAATTCCCTTCATTCATCCGGGACATTCCACAAGAAAAAGACCAAGACAAATACTCAACCAGGATATTGAGCCCATCGCCTGTGCTGGTAGTTTGGCAAAGTGCTTGTGGAGCAGCTTCCTAATAGTGTGTACAGCAGCACTGAAGTCTTCTCAGGTACCCACAGTGGCGCTTTTAAGTCATTGAAGGCAGATATCTTCCCAAGCTGTCCTAGAGGAATGAGAGTTGCATCTGTGACCCCCCCCCTCTCCCCACTAAGAATGTAATGTAGCACAGATCTGGTCTGCAGCAGACTGTAGGCTATACATTTTTGCTAATGTGTACTGTTGATAAGCTAATGGATGTTTTGCCAAGCCAGCTAAAGTCATATTAAGTAGTGTCAGCTAAGAGTATCATGGTAGAGATTAATGCCTAGTGTTTATCAATGGCATCAGAAGAGATGTATAGTATGTTTCATGTGATGGTTCCTTCATGGACCATTATGTGGGGGGTTTTTTCCGCAATATTTTACCTTTTGTTATGGAGAATGATTATTGGCTCTCAGAAGGGCAGTTTAATATTGGGGACTATGAGTTTATTTTGATGAGTTCAAACTTTTCTTTGTTGAACAGCAAGACTGACGTTGGCTGAGATGTTGCAGGGCTTGGACACTTGCAGTATGCAAGTAGCCTGGATAATTAACTGAACTGTGTGCATAGTGAAGTGCTCCCAGCCACACCGCCTGGTGAATATAGTGCCTCTGTAGTTTGAGGAAGATAATCTTCAACCTGAAATCACCTAAATCTTACCTATGGAGCCTCAATGAGTGTTTTCCTTTTATTGAGACACTTGAAAATCTTAAAGATGATTTTGAGGTGAGAACATGATCTTTGCAAGTTATGTCAAGGATCATTTTGAGGCAATATGGGCCGAAACTGGATAATCCAATTTATTTGGTACAATAACTGATATGTAGGCGTGGCAGGCAGTCGTCATAGGTAACTCTAAGAGAAATGGCCTGCGGATTTTAGTTGGATGATAGATTGGGACAGAATGCTAGCACACCCTCAGAGCATCCCATTTAATCCAATCGCAAATTAATAGAATTAAAAATACTACATAGAGTATACATGGAAAAAAATAATTCTGAATTCCTTTTTGACTTCTTAAGACAGGGACACAAAGAATGAACTTGTTGGCAAAGGAGGTGTTCGCATTAGGATCTTTGGCTGTTCTGAAAATGCTCTTTATAGTTTAGCCAGATATTTGTTCTCACTTAGGCAACTTGTGGACCAAATGGAATAGCATTTCTCTGAGGAGTAGACGTAGACTCTAAATTGGGTGGTTGCAAATAAAATGATTCAAATATAGAATTCTGTTGCAAGAGTAATGGCAACTTCTTTGTACAGGAGTTGTCCTTTTTGGCTAATGTCAAGTTTTTCACCTGACCTTCATTCAAGGATTCTATGAATTGCTGGTTGTTTGAAACGGGTAGCGTGGTGCAGAGGGGGCGGGCCAAACTCCGTAGGAAATGTGTAAAGCATCCGCGCAGCACACACAGGCAACACACAAGGCACACTACAAAAAGAGACCACACCAGTTTAGGCGAAAAACAGCATATGTATTATGCACAACACAGCAAGAGGTAATCACAGGGGTGAACACGGTGCCAACTGGCACCCGGTAGTCATGTACAGAAGGGGACTATTTACAGGTCAGGGCCAATTGGGCCGCTGCCAGAACCATCGCAATTACACTGGAAGAACCAATGTAAGTGTAAAGTCCATCAATAATGATAACCAGAAGCAGTCCGTACCTGCTGGGGAATGACTGAATTCTGCTCAGTACCTTGGCATGAATCCCTTTAGGCATACCCCATTAACATCATCTGCAAAAAGAACATTAGGCGTAGAATGCAAATATCATTGTGTGGTATTTGGCCTCCCCTTTGGCATAAACGCATGAGAACCGGTAGAACCTAAACCATCCTTGCCCAACCGTAGTAGTCTGCATCATACACATTATGCACAACACCATCAGTGTAACCTTGGGTGGGGGGAAACATTATGCATCAATACATTCTGCCGACATCATGGCATTTCTACGAGAGGCCTATCCTGCACAAGACAATCTGTATGAATGCAGCATCCAAATATGCGTAAATCATCTTTGCCGAAATCCTGGAATGTAAACATTAGGCCTAGGTCCAGTGGGCACAATGTAAAAAGCATAACATAAGGCAAAATGGCATGAGGTATATCACCATAGGCATAGAAACACATTTATGCAATAGATCAGCAAACGTCAAATTGGGCCTAAACACATTAGGCATATAAAACATCAATAGGGCATCACACCTGACATTAGCATGGGCCACCTGGGGCATGACAGCATAAACTGGAGTGGGCATAAATCACATCCTGCATTGGGCATCAACCTTGGGAACATAGGCACCACTCCCATTAGCGTGAAACCACGTTGGTGATAGGCCTAGAAGGAAAACCACAATGGCATAACTGCAATCTCTAAACATCCTGGCCTAAGAACAAAATGTATCTCAACAGGCATAACAGGATCTTAGGGCTGCACATTAGGCATAATCATCACCATCACCTTGGACCTAAACCTGTGAGCCTAGGGCAGCGGCACTGTCTGGCTTCAAAAGCAAACGTGCCCAAGGTTGTAGGTGAGTCCTTGGTTTTACGGCGCCTGCAGAGTCCCCTTCTCTGGGACTCTCAAACTAAGGGATGCCCACATTGCAGCTGCCCACTGTCCACCATGCAGGCAGGGGGAATCCCACACACAGGGATCCCCTTGTAGCGCTTTAGAATCCCAGCGCTGAAGACTTCCACTCCTCCTCTCCTGGGCACAGTTGTAGTGCCTTGGCAGCAAGCAGAGCACAGTCAATGCAAATAAGGCCCTCTGGCATCTCCCCAATGCAGCACACATGCAGGGGAATTGAAATAGAGCGCTTTGACAGCACAGCGCTGCAGGCGTCGCCTCCTCTTCCCCTGGCACCTTCAATATAGCGCTTGCAAGGCACTAGGTCCCACTAGAAGCTTCAGGGACAGAAGATAGTGTACCTCTTCTGGTAATTAGGAAAACCGTTTTCACCAGGCGCTGGAGTGCAGGCAGAGCAGCACAGTCACTTCAAATATGGCGCTCACCAGGCACTAGGTGACTCACAGTTCCCGTGTCCCACCCGTGGGAGTAACACCCACGCTCCTCACCTCCTTGGAGTGCAGGTAGTCAAAGTATAGCACTCACGAGGCGCTAGGGCAGCAGAGCAGACGGACCATGCTAGGCAAGGTCAGCAGACAGTGGGCACTCATCAGTAAAGGACAGCAGCTCCTAGAAGCAGTCATTTCCCATAAAGTGGCACTCCTCCTGACACAGCAGTCTTCACTCCAGCAAAGACTCTCACTGGCCCTGTGGAATGCAGAGGCGTACAGATAAGCTCAGGGGCCAGCACACAGGCCCATGCGGCGGTACCTCCTGGCAGAGTGTCGCCTCTCATTCCAGTCCACCCTCAGTCTGAGCACATGGCATCTCTACTGCTCTACATATACACCCCTCCTCCCACCTATCAGAAAGGGCTGGAAGCTTCTGGAAGGTCCCTGGCAGTTCCAGCCTCACTGTCACTGGATTTATTATTTTCCTCTCACACCACACATGGCGTATACATTTCCTACCATGGGGGTGATGTCCCCTAAAGGGGCGGGGGGGTTCCTAATATACCTATGTAAGGCAGAAAGCACACACTTTGCACTGCTAACCAGCGGTAAAGTGTCCCAACATCCTGAACCCACCAATTCCATCACAGAGAAAGGGCTAGGGGAAAGGCAAAAAGTTTCGGGATGACCCTGCAAGCAGGGCCAAGTCCAACACTGGTAGATAAGAGATAATACCTTAGTCGTGATTTTCATTTGAGATGTTTCTGACAGCAAGACTTATAAATCTCATGCAGCCCGAAAGTTTTTTTTTTTAGCTCAGCAGTAGAACACTGGTGTGTCACACACAAAAAAGTTTGCTAAAGGCCAGACTTTTGAAAACACCCACAATTCAGGACCAAGGTACAGGGTATGGGTTAGACCCATTGCAGTTTTAGCTCGGCCATGCTGCTCTACCTGGAAGATCAATGGGTGTGTAGGTTGATGAAATTCTATTTAGAATAGGAGGCACTGATCAGACTTGTGGTTCTCAGGTTTGTGAAGAAATGGTAGTCTTCCTTGCATTCATTTTCAAGTTCCATAGTGGACAACCGAGAATAAGTTGTAGAGTTAATTAAATGTTTTGTAGGATCCAAAACAAGAACAGAAATTGTGATTCAAGCGCAAATATGGTCTTGGGTTTTAAAGGCAGTCAAAGGCTGAAGATTCATATAGCTGGCAACACTCGACAAAGTTCAGGGTGGTCTCTCTTGTGCAAATATTAGAATCACTAAATTAGGTGATTCTACATTTTTCAGGATATGTTGGAGACAGATTTTCATATTAGACAAATCAAGCCCTGATATCCTTGATTTGTAGTAGATGTCAGACATTTAGTTTATAGACCTTGTAGTCTCATGGCAGCATGCACAAAGGAGTTATAGGCTGTGACTGCATGTAATGCAGGGTTTCCTTTTTTGAATGAATGTGTCTTAAACCTGGTCTCCAATAACAGGTTGGCCCAGTCTTTGCATTTAAAATGTGCATCTACTGCTCAATTTGAGTGGGTTTTGTACTTTTTGAAATAAACAACAAGAGTTCAATTTATAGGAGCTGCTATGGACATATCATTGACGTCTTTTCAGTGTTTCTGTAGGGTTCTGGGTATGAGAACAATTTAGGTCGTTCTGATCATAATTTTCTTAATTATGGCATCTTGCATTATGCTGGTGTAACAGATGAGACTCATAAAGAGGTTGTTGCAGGAGTTTATGAGAACCTAGTGATCACAAAGTTGAGTGCTATTCAGGAATTGTACACAGGTTCAGATGTTCAGCACAATGCTTGGCGAGCTTAAATTGGGGTGGGGTTTCACGAGAAACATTTGTTGAAGTGATTAGGCTTTAGTTCTTCCACTTTAGATTCTGTTGGTGATAGATGCTTCTTTGTTGAGATAGGCAAAATCTGGTAGATTGATCTGTTGATGTAGGGTTCTAGAGAGCTGCATATTTGTCTTTTATAGATCAGGGCCATCCGCTGCTGTAAACTACTTTTATTTCACGTGTGCCGGGCAGTCAGGTGAAGCTCTAATGCTGTGGCATTGGAAAGTCCCAAGCAGTGTAGATGTTCAGGTTCCTTATTTTGTACGGCCAAGTGATGCTCTGAGGGGACTTGAGCAATCTGTGCATTAATGGAGTCCTCATTTTCAAAGATGTTTGATATCTGGGTGCGTTTGCAGGTTGCTTTTTTCACAAGGTTCTTGATTTCAAAGTGTGTGATATATTGTTCATTGTGGTTTCTGAAGAAGGGTGCTTAGAGGCTGGTTGCGAGGAATTATCAACTGCTGTATGTTTTTAATCCCTCTCTGATCATTGAAATAGTACTGTGAAGGTTCAGAAAGTTTCACAAGGCCATGTTCTTGGTAGCTCTGAATTAGTCTGGGGCTCTGCTATTTAGATCAGCTACGTCTCTCACTGGGAATTTGGTCAGTATACCGTTTTTGTTTTTTGTAAACTCTCCAATATGGCACGTTTCACCCACATCTAGCCTTTTCGCAGTTGCAATGTTGGTGGCTGCAGTAGTGTAAGATCTCCTTTTGTATGTTATATGGTGGAGCATCAGGCGTCTTCCCCAAAAAAGATTGTTGTTGAAGATGGTGATATGAGAAGCTGATGGGTACTTCTATCTTCAGTTTGCTCACCTCATGAATCTCCTGAGGCGTCCCCATACAGTAGGACGGAAAAGTTGAGATGACTTTATTGCAATGGCAAACAGTGACACTGCTCTATCTCAGCTCTGTGCCTGCCTAGGTTGGATGTCACAGAGCCATATAAGCATCACTTTAGTTCTCAGACGTTCAGAATACTGTAACTTATTCATCTGGATTTGCCTGTGTTATTGGATTTGTCATGTAAGTTCTAAAAAGGTTTGCAGTCACATTTGACTGGGATTAGTAGTTTTATTTTTTAGAAAGCTTGAGGAGTCTTCTCTTTTTTTCCAGATAGTTGCTTCAGATTTCCTAGAATTGTTGGTGAATACCTACACCTTACCTTATGGCATAATGAATGTAAATGTAGTACTAGTTCAGTTGATGGCTTATCTGTTGGAGCCCTTGCACAGTTGTCACAATCCAGATCTTGAAGATGCCCTATATTTTCGTAATTTTACCTAGAATAATCTCAGCAGACCTACCATATGCATTCGTTTCAATAGACGAAGTGCTTTTTGAGGAAAAAGTAGCCTTTCCTGTTGAAAGTGGTGATAAGATATAATTTGCGTCAATTAAACCTGTTATCACCCTCCTTACTCATATAAGCAGAGCAGATGCTTATAAGAGCTACCCACAGAGGACACTTGGCCTTGAAATTGGCAAACATGATTGCAGTATGTCTAAAGGTGTTATTAAGCAAATTAAATACATTTGGATAGTGTTGAAAAGAAGCCAACAATACTCCACCTGAAGCAATTATTGCACATTTTATCATGACCATAACTGAGAATATTGCATTTTTGAAAGGGGCACATCTACATAAGAATTGAAGAGCAACCACTTTATCTACTCTCCCTTCATTTGTGAAACATTGTTGCCTTGACTCAGATGCTAAAAAGATATATTTCAGGTATGTGAGCTGTAGATCACATGCCTTGCATACTCCTGCCAACTAGTTTTGGGTCCAGATGTTTGCAAGTTGTTTTTCTTCGAAGAAGTCTTTCCAGTCACAAGGTAGGTGCCGACTCCTTTCGGTGATAGTGCGCATGGGCATCAACTCTATTGTTAGAATGTTTTTTTCCGACATCGTGTTCGGACGTGTATTGCTGTGCTCTGGTTCGAAACCATTCCTCGGGTTCCCCTCGGTCTGCAATTCACTTACCCTCAACAGTATTGTTTGATAGAGTTTCCCACTCTCCACGTATATATTTCAGAAAAATCTTTCAATGGGAAACTTCGAGGAAGACAGCCAGGCCTAGCCCAGTCAGGCCACCTCTCAGTCGATGGAACGGACTCCATTTAAATTCTGTCCTGGGTGCCACACCAAGTACCTACTTTCCGACTCGCACAAAGTGTGCAACCTCTGCCTGTCCCCGGAGCACGACAAACAAGACTGCGAAGCATGCAAATCTTTCTGATCTAAGAAGAGGCTCCGTGACCGTCTGGCTTAATGTCACGAAATGCAAAACCACCACAGCTGATCCATTCCTAATCTTTTCGGAGAAGATTTCGAACAAGACGTCTACGATGTGCAAGGAGCAGAGGAAGAAGAGCTCATTTCTGTGGCAGAAGCAGACTCCGAAATGGACCAGGAGATTACGCAGGGTCAGCGTACTGTGAGTACCGATCACCACCCTGCCCCAAGCTCAACCACTGCCCAAGAAAAAGGCCCTGGTCCCTCCTGTGCCTTCTGGCCAAGGTCTGCACTGAGAACACATTTCCATTGCCCCGCCTTCAGGCTCAGCACCAAAACAAATATTAAAGCCTTCCTGCTCGGGATCGAGTTTGCTGCATTCGGGCACCGAGCCAAAACAATCTGCATCGAAACCGAAACATTTTGGCATCAACTTCTTCGGTACCGAAACCATCTCCGAATCCAAATTCTTTGGTGCCTAAAACCTCAGCCCCAGAAATATTGGCACCGAAAGATAAAACGGCTTCCACTCCATCAAAGGAGCCTCGTTTCGATGTCCCGCCTTCAAACCCAGACCCGAAACAAAAACTGATCATCAATCCCAAAACTGGACATTCAAGCAATATTTGAGAATACGGAAAATTAGGAACAGGTTGGATTATGGACTACGACTGATATTAGACAACAGAAATTGTATCTAAACCAAAATTTGGGTACAAAAATATTCGTTCTTTATTAAATCATGATAAGTTTAAAAAGGAGTTACATGTGAAGAACTTTCTACATATATTGCTTACGGTAAATTCCAATTTGTGGATTTTTAAAGTGCATTACAGTAAATGTTTAAAACATGGCTATAGGTTACAGTGTACTACTCGCGTTTCGGCTGTGAGCCTTCATCAGGAAGCCATGACTTTTTCCAGTTACCCTGAAGAAGAATGAAAGGTATCTGGAACAGCTTGAAGGGGAGGAGCGGATGAAGATAGTAAGAGACTTGTACGTGGATTGGAATCTGCCTGGTCCGTTCTTAAGGCTGAGATTTTGATTAGTTCTGCCCATAGGCTGTGTGGCGTTTTCCAATGCTGGTGTCCGGTGAAAAAGTAGATTCGGATAAGGAATGCAGAAAAGGGGGGGGGGGGGAGTTTATCTTTAGTTATATCTGGTGCGCCAAACTCAGAATTTTTCTGTCGATCGATTTCCAAGATAGAAGTAGTGCCCTGGGTTCAAGGTTCGCTACATTGAATTCTGTTCCGACGGTGCACAGGGCAATCCAATAATGAATTCTATGTGGAGTCTCCGGAGTAAGTCCCGGTGCAAAAAAGATGTAGTGGCCTCGGTCCCAGGTCCGCTATAGTGAATTCTTTTCCGACGGTCCCGAGGGTGGTCCAATAACGGGTTCTGTGTGGCGTCAAAAGTGTTATCTGCCTTTCATATCAATCAATCTGTTTAGTTGCCTTTGTTATTTTCACAACCAGATTCAGTGGCAGAGCGGGCTCCACACACTTTAGAAGTTAGACTAGCCTTATTGTATTATATAGAAAGGACAAAACCATCTTGTTAAACTAAACAACTCTTTGGGCTTTTGCTCCACCACACAAAGGCAATCCTATTTCTAAATCTGGTGCTGCTTGGTGGATTGGTACATTTATTCACACATGCTATGCAAAGAGTACTTTCCCAATACCCCCTAGAACGCATTCCACCCGCAAACTAGGAGCTACTATGACTTTCTTAGGAAACAATCCCATAGCTGACATCTATAAAGCTGCAACATGGTCTACACTGCACACATTCACTATGCGATAATGTGTAAATGTGTTGGCGACACAACAAGCTATTTAGGTCAGGCAGTTCTTGCAACACTCTTTCAAACAAAAGCTACAGGTTAGCCACCGCTTTGGGAGAATACTGCTGTATAGTCTATGCAAAGCATGTGATCTACAGCTCACATGCCTCAAACGGAAAATGTTACTTACCCAGTAAGCATCTGTTTTTGGCATGTGGAGCTGTAGATTCACATACCCTCACCCGTCTCCCCAGGTACCTATACCTGTTGCAGTTTCTTACTTGTATACATACGCATGAACACTTTTATTCTACATTTACGAACTCCTTTCTCACCCTCTGTGTGAAAACAATCTAACAATGGAGTTGATGCCCATCCACACTATCACCGAAAGGAGAAGTCCCCTACCTTGGGACTTGAAAGACTTCTTCGAAGAAAAACAACTTGCAAACATCCGGACCCAACACTAGATGGCAAAAGCATGTGAATCTACAGCTCTACATGCCAAGAACAGATGCTTACTGGGTAAGTAACATTTTCCTTCAGAAATAACTGCTCATGCTTTTTCTTAGGATTAGACCTATTTGGGCGTAGCCAAGGTACCTTTACACATTTTTTGGGTCTGTTTCTGGGTAACCTTTCAAAGATGAAGAATCTGTAGAGAATGGTATGCAATAGAAAAAAGTTGCATTAATTTCTTATTGCCCACCTGCCTCTCCTCAAAGTCCTTAAATCTTCTAAAGTTTGCTGTATTAGAATAATTCATGTGGTTCTTCTCACAGATTTAACACTTTATGAATATTGTTCATGCCTTTAATTGGATCGAGAAACTTTCTTAAGCTGTAGCAATCCAGCATGACCATGTGGTGCCAGGTGGCCTCAGTCATGACTCCGCTCACCCAGAATGTGACCTCAGAAATGTTAAGACACCAACTGGTACACTGGCATTAGTTTCTGTTTTTCTGCTCCTGATTGACATGTGTCCAGAGCTCTTCTCAGTGCTTCAGTCAAAACCCTTCAGCTTTCAATAGCCTTTAAGACCGTTGTCTCCTCCTAGGTTTTCCGGGTTTTAACCATGTCACAGATGCCAGAAGATGACCTCTTTAACGGAGCCACATAACATTTGCACATGGTGCATAGATCCCATGCGTGACCACTTCTGCAATGCTCGTTCCTTTATGTACCCAAAGGTCTTCAAGATGGGAGATCGGAAGGGTTTCAATTCTCTTCAGTTTAAATCTCCTCACAGGTAACAATCTTCCACAATAAACATCATGGCAAGGAAAAGTCCTCTTCAAGGATATGGTCCTATTCCCAAAACCATTCTTGTCCGTGCGTTGTTCCACGGTGTGTTGTCAATTGGTTGGCATACACCTACAGACAGGACATGCCTTCCCCCTCTGAATCTCCTTAAGAGCAAGTCCCTACAAAAACAGGCGCATTGGAATTAATGTTGCCACTAGTAAAGCCAAATCTAACATTTTGATACTGCAGAGGATAGCTGCTAAATTTTGTTAAGAGCATCTGCTGTCGTTGAATGAGGCACTCTAGCAGCCTATTCTAGCTGTTGGTGAGAAACCCTTTATAGGACTTGAGTCACATGTAGGGTGCTAGAAGAGATAAGCCTGCACTGTGTGACCCACAATGTTTGTTGTCTGACCCCTCTCTGTAGAGTATAATGGTTCAGGCTTCCTCTTCTAAATTAAGAATGTCTTTCCTATGAGCCCTCAAGACTGAATCTAAGAAACTGGACTCAGTGAGCCTAAAAGTGTTTTCTTCGTGCAGGGGTTGCTTAGTAATTGGGTTAAAATACAGACTTCGAGCCCTCCCCTCTCCAGTCACTGATCTGAATAAAGTAGGCCTCGACAGGCCCTAAGGCTGTGCTCAGGCCAGTCCGACAGGCTTGCGGCTGTATTGCACCAGTAGGGTAGTGCAACATCTCTATTCAGAGCACCCACGCTGCATGGCTGATGTTTACACTGATCCACAATTGTCACACAAGTCTGAGGCTTGTAGAAGTCTCCTACAAGTGTAACTTATCCCTTGCTTCTTATTGTGAGCTGCTGCAGTTTTCTTGAATTGGGGGCAAATAGCCTGCACTATTAGAGACAGGATAAAAACACTCACTGCAAAACAGTGTGGACATCTATCTAAGTTTCTCTATTTGATAGATTAAAAGGTGGCATTTACAGCTAGAATACATGCTTGGATGTCATTGAACACCTAGTCTGCTAAAGAAATTCAGCCAAGGCTTCCCGAGGTCCAACAAGGAGCAATTTTTGAAAAATCGCCTGTGGCTATTGCCCTGCATATCTCATTTACTGGCTCAGAAAATCGACAGCAAATATTTGTCAATTCTGTGGAAAGGACGCTGAGGATTTACTGCACCTGCTCTGCACTTGTGAAGAGCAGCTGGAGGAAAGAAGACAAATGCTCAAAGTTCCAGTCAACCAAAGATGTATCCGCTCACGAAAACAAGTAGTGATGGCCTGCTTAGCTGCTGCTGATCCACAGTTGAACTGTCAACTTGTAAAATTCCTCACATCCGTGCGCTGAAAACTTCCAAAAGATGCAATATGCTGAAATGACTCTAAGCTCTTCTGCTTGGAGCCAGGGCACTCGGCGAGGGACACCAGCGATCACCCTGGTCGAAGTAGCTCTGTCCAGGCCTATGAACTGGATTTTTGCATATGACACTTTATAATCCCCTCCTTTTTGCACATGGGTACTGAACTTAATCCTGCTTCAGCGTAGGAGCCTTCAAGTAAATCTTGCCCAAATCCCAATTCCTGACTTTTTTTGCACATAGGTGTCCCATAATCTCTGCACTTCTTGTACATGGGTCCTAAATCCAAGCCGGGCAAGGGTTTCCTGCTCCTACCTCGTGTACAGCTACTTTTAATTAGATCCCCACTGTCTTTGAGTATCGGCCCTTACACATGGCACCTTTGTATTTGTATTTCCTCTTTGAAATACTGCAAATCATGGTTTATCTCCGCATAACTACCACAATCTATTTTTAAGTACCCCTATTGGATACAGTAAATGAGAAGGTTTATTTTAATATCGGAGAAAGGTTTTATCCTATCAAAAGTGTACTATAGTATTAAGGATGTTTTATTGATGTTTATTGCAATGGTTTAAAGTAACTATGCAAATAAAAATAAACGTAAACACTCACTCCGTAAGGGAGTGCATTTCTCAGTGCATCAAACTTGCGACGTGCCAGAAGCAGGATACTCTATCTATGCACCCTTCTGTTGACGTTTTTCTCACTCCTGGTCGGATGTCACAACGGCTGTGAAAAGGAGTATGTGAGCCAGTCTTTATAAAGAACGTCTCTATAGCTCTTCACAAAACCCATATAGCTTTGAGCAGAACATTAAAGGAAGGTGGAGGTCAGTTTTCCGCGTGAGGAGGTGCACCACCTGCTGTCACAGACCTTACTATGCTAGCTGACCATGCCCCCGTATGTTTAAAATCTACTGGCTTTTGATAATTTCCCGCCCAGCCCTGCCCCCTTCCACAGCAGCTTATATTAATAACGACACTGACATTATACTTTAGGCCTCGCCCATCTTGGGTGCAACTGCAAGGCCTCTCTTGTAGCTTAAGGGGGAGTGAAACTATGCTCCGCACTAGCGCAGTTGCACCACACCTAAAAAAAAGTCTGCCAATGTAGCCAGCCCTTGTGCTGAGCTGCTCATGTGTTTCAACCTTCTCTTCTGAATGGAATTGAATGGTACTTTCATTTAACTCGCATACAACAGCTGACCTCTGGAAGTCTCACTCTTCACTCTCTGACGCTTTATAGGGCCTCTATCAGTATCTCTGGGAGTTGGCAAAATTGACAGCTATCCTTTGTCTAACCACATGAAGAAGCCTGTATCAAATCTGGACAGCAAGTTATTTGGAGTACCAATGCGATGAAGGTTTTGGCTTGCACTTAAGCGATTTAGTTGAAGGATGGGTGTTCACATGGTTGTCTAGAAAAATTTGGAAGTCGTTTAGAAGAGTTTTAACACAGCAAATTATATTTGCATACCTTTGGGATCTTATTGATCACAAGGTTAGTTATCAGAAGAGGAGGACGGTAGTAAAACATGAAGGTCTATATCCAATGCCCTACAACTTGATGTAGTCCCAGTCTACAAACGTGCTACTACTTAAGTTACTTATTGTCTACATTCTTGCCTTTATAAATCTACCGTTCTCCACTCCCTTTTGGGTAGTGTTATATACGAGTATCACATATATATGTGCATACACACACAATGATGGGGCATTGAAAAAGTAACCCGGAACTGACAGGGTGTTAGTTGGCCCCTTGAATGCGCCGATATGGTCACTTCCTGGGTAGTCAAAGTTATGCCTTGGTGTGCTGGAGGGCTGTTGCGCAAAAACTTTCCTGCTCCAAATTAGCAATAGAGGATGCTCATAAAGTGAGGACTCTGCAGGAAGATATGGTATCCACGAGAAACGTAGCTACCGAAGAGAAAGCAACTTCTTGATTTTGCTCTTGCAGCAAGGTGGTGGCATTTCTGCACCACAGGCTTGTTTAACATGACACTATTGCACACCTTGTGACATCAGTGATGCCACCTAGCACCGCAACAGCATGTCAGAACTTCTATGGGGTTCATGGTTTTGGCTGGTGAATTTTAAAGAAATAATGTACAGAGGGAGCACAGGATGGACAGAACCAAAGTTACCAAAGGTTGTAAATTTTTCTATTGGGTGAATTTCCCATAGTGCGCTTAGAATGTTTTACCATTTATTATCAGTTGCTTCCTCTTAATATGACTTTATGGTTTACCTTATGTATCTATAGTGCCAGTAATGTATTTCATTTAGTGTACTCTGCATGTTTTATACTGCAGGAGCTTAAACAATTGCAACGAAACTTTGGTTTTAAAATTGACAAGCTCTTTAAAAATCATATCACATTAAATCCAAAATGTAGTCAACAAAGAAAACAAGAACCGACCTGTAAAATAGTGTCTTGAACATGTAAATAGTTGCAGTAGCATATCCGGTAAATCAGTAAAGTTGTTCTAGAAGATAAATGACTTTGAAGAGTAGATATTTATGGACCTTTATTACTTATTTGTGGTCTTGCTTGTATAACGTCTCTTATCCGTGTTTAAATTGAAAATATTCAGATTAAAAGAGTAAACTACATTTGTAATATCTAGTCTATAGCCAAGATTCTTAGTCTTCGTTTAAAAATATAGAAAGTTTTTCTAATCTTTAACTTTCAGACATTGCAGATTTTTTATATTGCATTTTTGGCCTAGTTCTCTCTTCAAAATGTAACTGTGAGAAGAATCTGAAAGAGGAACAGAAAGACAGATGCTATTGTCAGTGACGTACAATATAAAACAAGACTACTGCAAAAGTAGAGCTGAGACTATCAAATGCCGAAGTGGTGGCACCTCTTTAAAACCAATGAATTGGTCGCTTATAGTTAATTTTATTGCCAGGGTTGTTAATTACAGGTATCCGTGCATGATTTTTTTGTGCAATTACATTTCCACAGTTTAATCACCATTTTTTTTAAACATTTTTTTGATGAAGCAGTGTATTTTGTTTAAACTATGATTGTCATACACATTTATTACATGGTGATTATCAAAGCTGTTTGCACCACTTTTCTTTCTCAGAATACCATGTAATTTCAACTTTCAAGAGGAACCCTCTCGAACAGGCCTTCAGACGGCCCAATGTAAATCTTACATCCAATCACCTTTTATATCACTATTGGATTGCTGTAAGCCATAAGGCGCCAGCATTCCTGTATGATCTCTACCTCAGGATTACTGGAAGAAGCCCAAGGTAATGGTGACTAGCTCTATCTTTGCTGTTCCTCTGACATTGAAACATGCACATACTTAACAGGAAATGACTATTGAAAACAGTGTTTTGCTGCAATTTAATACTGTTAAATGCAATATTATGTCTTATTGTTGTAAGCCAAGTTATAAGTATTTAGTGTTTATTAGTTATTCAAATACTTAATGTATGTAGGTTTTTTGTTTGCATGCATTACATTAAATGTTTGGCCCTTATTTTTCCCCACAGAAAATTGTGTAAATATGACCTTCAAGATGCATCCTTTAGAGCAGGCACTCAGGCGCCCCAATGTTAATCTTCGTTCCAACCCCCTTTTGCATCATTACTGGACAGCAGTCAGCCATATAGTACCTGCCATGTTGTTTGATGGTTTTCTAAGGTTAACAGGTCAGAAACCCTGGTAAGACAGTTATGGTAAAAAAATTAACCGAAAAGCCAGGTGCTGGTAAATGGTGGAGGCTTGCATGGGAGGCGCAGGCTCAGTGGCATGGGTTTTAGTTTTCTGCTTCTGTCAATATGTAATAACTAGATCTCTGGCATTTATTTTTGCTGAAGTGGGTAGAGCTCCTGCCTGGAGCGAGAGCATAACCTTCAACATGACAATATTTTGAAGCTATTCATAAATATGTCTAATATATAAATATGAGGGCAACAATCTTGCACTCAGCATTCATTCATCAATGTCCTGTTCCCACACTGGTAAGGACATTGAGAAACCTTATCAATGGATAACATTGAAATAAACTAAATTAATGTCCCACTTAATGTCAGTTTTCAGAACAATAGCATATCGAAAGAAGCAGTACTACCCCATTGCAGTAACAACATGCCAGCTGCCTAACTCTGTTCCTTGCAGCTTTGGCCTCCTTTCTGCTTTTTTCGCTGTATAATCATTGATATAGGTATTTGTATGATTTAGGATTCGCTCCTTATTTAGAACAGCTCAGCGCCTCTGTTTTTCATGCGCTTTTGCTTCCTTTCTATTTTTGGGTCCTCATGTTAGACCCGGGTTAAGTATGTGTATATTGCAACATTTAATGAAAAAAGTATTTGTTACTTATGAAATCTTAATTTGTTATCGTTTTTCTCCTAAATTCTACTGCTTTTGTAATTTTCGTGTGGGTGTAAAATGATTTCAAGTTCAAGGTTCCTTAACTGAAAAACATAGCTGTACATCTGCTTAGTATTTATGTAGCATCGTTTGAGTCTGTTTACAAAATGGATGGGAATTTTGAAATGTTTTTGGTAACTATAATTGATTTTCTTTCTCACGGAGCAAAGATAATGAAATACCACTCTCAATGCACGAAGAACTGTCACCAAGTGGTAGTTATTAGCTCAAGGCTTACCTTTAAGTAGCCATGTTAGGCTTCCGAACTGAGAGCAAGAAGTCGCCTAAGAAGACTTTAAAGAATATATATAGGCCATGGCATTCTCTCCACAGATTCCCAGACCTTTATTTACAAAGTACATATCGCTCTGTCTGACCTTGAAACTTTACTATAGGACACACAGTGACCCAACAGCTATCATTTGCTTAGCTTGCTTGTTCAGTGATCTCAACATCTGAAAAACTGAAATACCCTTTAGCATTTGTCATGTTATTGCTGGGCTTTTCAGATATGTTTTCTTTAAATTAGTTACCGATATGCTATTTCGTCATCAACATTAACGGACTGCATTTTGTTGTTCTGTATACATGTAATTTCCTATTGCATAACCTGTACTGTTTAGCTTCTGCTGCACCTCCAGGTTTTGCCTCCTTTGTTCTATCACCGTGTCTCACACGTAATATCACTTTATCTTATACTTTGGAGTATACAAAAAGTGATGGATGGAATGCTTGAATTAATCTCAGCCACCGATAATTACTTGGGCCACAGTATTTTTTTTGTACACCATGCCCCCTCAGTTTGGATCCAGCGATATTCAAATCAGTCTTGGCCCTGCTCCAAAGGGAACAGTCAGGCCTGAACTGCCAGGTGGCATGGTGTACAAAATAACAATGGACAGGGAATCTGCCTAAAGTAATTATCAGTGGTTGAGGTTAATTCAAGCATTCCACCCATCAACTTTTGTATACTTTGAGTTGGCATGCAATTTTGCATCTCAATTTTAATTTGATTGTGAACTGAGTGGATTTGAAATGTGTATACTTGGGGACTACTCGAACACTATTAACAGCTACTACCACACCCCAAATCACATTCCTTTGGGCATACCTGACAGGTCTGAGACAGAGTGCTGAAAATTAGCCTCGGAGTCTAGCAGGCAATTCATACCAAGCCAAAGTGAAAATACCAATTAGCACTTGTTTTAATCCTATTGTATTAAGCCATGGAGGAACAAACAGTAGGTGCATATTTTTGAATGCATATTTTCTGCAAGCCTTTCCATTTGTATATCACCAAAATATCTGCCAAGATATCTATATTGTTTTAGATTATAGGCAGGTGGATGTAGAGTTTTTTTAATGTTTTCTTCTTTGATGGTTGCATGTTTACTGCAAATTCAGACTGTGTCTGACTGTCATGCCAGGTCGCACTTTCGGGGATCCTGAGCATTAGAGACACCTAATTCAAGGTATTAATGCACCACCTCCAGCCACTTCAATTCTTAGGGTTCAAACGCTCTTGTGAATATTGCATTTTACATCGATGCCACCGACTTAATCCAGATTCTATTACAAGCCAACCTTTACTGAAGTCGAAGAGCGATAGTTCCAGATATAGTCTAAATCGGTTTAGGCAAAAACAATGCCATTTTGTTTAACTAGAAATTATTCTTTTTTTTTTCGTTTGCTTTAATCCCTTTAAGGCCATATTGCTTAAAACCACCCTGACCAAAGGGCCCAAAGCATCATTAACCCCTTCACTGCGGCGGCTATTCCGCCACATTGCTAAGGGGGTGGGGGGGCCGCGCGGCGGTCCCGTGCTCGTGACGGAACCGCTCCGTCACGGCATGCGGGTGAGCTGTGCTTGGGACAGAACGGTTCCGTCACGGCCCCGCCCGCGCTAGAGAACGTTAGCGCAGGCGCGAAATTCGCGCAGGCGCGGCGCGGGGGCCGTGACGAAACCGTTCCGTCACCAGCACAGCCCACCCGAGGCTCGTGACGTAACGGTTCCGTCACGAGCATGGGAGGGGTTAAAACGTGAAGCTGATAATGAACGTTTCAACTTTATTCCATATACCTTTAAAATATTGGACTAGAAATCTTGCAGTTGGTCATCACTCTTCCCATTGAACCATTCTCTCATGGATGATCTTTAAAAACCCTAAAATATGACACTCCATCACTTTCCATTGAAGACCACCTTCTGCGTCACTTTCGGGAAATTCCTGAGGTGAAACTTGATTTTTTTTAATGAGATGTATTAATTCCGCTATTAATCAATTCTCTTATGCTCAATAAACTCACTTGGGTCTTCACAAAACTTTATGAACTACTGTCCTAATTCTGACGACTCTTGTGTTACCTGGCCGGAGTTGCACTACGCGGAGCTACTCTAAGTGAAAAAAAAAAAACACTGTTGCACTACGCGGAGCTCCGCAAGTGGCGGAGTATGGTAGAAAAATGCAGTTTGCAGTGATTGCACAGTGCTGAATGCTTGTCTGCACTTTGAAATCATTGCTAACAGCACCATGCACAGCGCACGCTTACCTTTTCTGCCGCTCGAGTAGATTTTTACTCGAGCGACAGCTTTCGCAACCCGAATGGGCAGTTTCTCAACATGAGTGGTCGCAGGCATACGCAACAATTCCCAATAAGAAACCTGAGCCTCCCGTGTTGAGAAATCTCGCCGGGAGGTTTATTGCCTTGCTTGCCAACTTGATGTTGGTGATCGCAAACGAGGAAAAATCTCGCCGGGGTGTATTTTCCACGCTCGCCAATTTGACATTGGTGAACGCGAGCAAGGAAAAAACCTTGTTCCACTGCACGAAGCGGAGTATTTCGAAACTCCACGAGCTCCGCTTAACGCGGAGTGTGGTAAACTCCGCAAACTCTGCAAGCGGAATTCACCACCCAGGGTTAGGCCATTTTATAGGGAGACGTAGGTGTATAACTGGCACAAATTGGTAAACGGTTACTCTCCTAAGATATGTTAGCCCCACTGTTTTTATTTTCTACAGAGAAAACACTCTCACCAATATTATCAACATTTTCAAATAAAATGGTTACACTTTTATGTTTGCAGGTTCTGAAAACACCTAGTGGATAATTCAGACATGGACACTTATCATGCTTCAGATTACTATTTACATTATGAATCATCAGGCCCGGCTCATACTAATCTTTTCCTGTGGTTTCTTATCTTTATCGGGCCAAGCACATGGCCCCATAAAGATAATAAACCTTTAGTTGCAGAAGGAAAGCAGGCCGAGGCCGTCCAAGTGGGATGGCAGAAAAACATTAAAGTATGTGTCATGGCGAGCGCTTTTTTCCCCGTTACTTTTGTTATAATCGCGGCACCCATGCTTTACTTTTAATGTTCTAAGAAAAGCACGGATGCCGCGATTACACCAAAAGTAAAGAAGTAGAAAAAAAATCTATTTGTTTTACTTTGCTATAATCGCGGCAAAGAGCGGGTGCCGCGATTATACTTTTGGTATAATCACGGGACCCGCCCTTTACTTAGAACATTAAAGGTATATTATACCAAAAGTAAAGAAATATAAACAAACATCTATTTCTTTACTTTGGCTATAATCGCGGCACCAACGCTTTACTTTTAATGTTAAAAGTAAAGCGCGGTTGCCGCGATTATACCAAAAGTAAAGGAATATATGTTTGTTTCTATTTCTTAACTTTTGGTAGAATAGCGTCGGTGCCGCGATGCTTGTTTTTAGTCAGGAGTTGGATTGTTTAAGGATAGCGAAGTTGGAATATTTGACTTCCTACTTTAAAATCAAGGAGTGGAGCGGTTTTTCCTGCACATAACTCACATGTTTGTCAAAAACCGGACCTTATTTTGCTATACATAACATTCTAGTAGTTTGCCTATCAAATGTTGCCCTCATCTGCCGTCCCGCGTAGGTCCTGACATTCAGCGTCCCTGGCTCCGATGTTAATTAAGGGAGCCTTGCTTGTGTCTCCAGGCTTAATTGAATAAAGGCGTTTCGCTTCTATCCGATCCTTGCACTGACTGTCGATGTTTCATTCCTGATGTGCTTCCTTTCTATATCTTGCGGATCTATCGCATTGTGTTCTGATTTTTAAGTCAACAGGACTAAACACACTGGGACTTGCAGATTCATACTTGCGTTCGTGGATCGTGAAACTACATGTCCCAGCATGCAGAGTGCTGTAGACTGGAAAGCAGACTGACCAAGAGCCACTCTAAGGCATTGGCCAGTTAATGGCTATGAGAATGATGCAAATATTTTGTTCAACTCTTATTAAAATGTGCTCAGTTGGTACATGAGTTTTAGGCGAGGGAATACAGGTCATTTTTGAATTTTCCTTTTTTCAGTTCCTAAATAAGCGACGTCTGTGTTACGTAGTCACTTTTGCTAGCTTGATAAGAATGTACGGAAAGATACAGAATGCTTGGTGGTGATGTAGGGAGGAATCTGGTAAAGAGTTAATGTAGTTGAATAGACAGGACACTTGCGTGACTGGCCTGCTCAGGATTTCCAACTAGTACTAAGTCTTCCTGAGACTTTTAATTACTGTGCTTACGTCTTCCAAACCGGGACTACAACTTTCAGAGTGCATTGGGTTAGCAAATGAATGCCAGGGCCCGCAAGCTAGGTGTGCAGTTGGCAGGCATGGAGGTGGAAGTCTGATATATTCTTCTTTTCAGTCTCATTGAGTCAAGTCAAAAAGTGATGGAACACTTTAAAGCATCTACATCATTATGTAGTATTTTAAGAATATGCCTATTACTCTTAGTATCATAATACCGGATATAGATTTTACATGTAGAAGTCCGCACATACTAGACTCATTGCTGTGTACATGGATTTAAGAGTCATGGGGCACACTGGGATCACCTTTGTGTCACAAAGAGATTAAAATATTACTGTAAAACACATAATTTATTCTAGATAAAATATAAAAAAATGCTTAATTATTGTACACTAAATTGTGCACCAACATTATTGGTAATAAATTACATGCATGTTCACTAAACCAAGAAAAGAGTCAGTACCTAGAGTGCTCCGTAGGTGCCATTGCATGGCTTTCCCTGAGTGATAACCGCAAATACTACTTTAGCAGCAGTATATGTGCATAGCTCTGAGAGATGCGCCATTCGGCTGTCACTGTACACATTCTTTCTGTATTTTTGCTGCCCCTCTATGTGGATACAAACCCACTCTTGCTCATGTGTCTGCGCCCAAGCAGTCTATGGATGGTCACTTAGATGACTATGGAAGGGTAATGCCTTATGGTATAGAACTGGGCAAACTGCAATACCCATTGACCGCTTCAATCCATTGCACCTCCCAGTCCACCTGTGGGGATTGTTGATGCACACCTATAGGAGATGCTTAGAGCACAACACTCTGGTGCTGAATTTGTAAACTTTTTAGCACAGGGCCCAAAGTTTTCCCTACCAGACGTGCCACAATTGCGGCAGAATTCTGGGGTTGTTGAATACCCAAGACTGCTTAGTCTTCTCATGCCGATTTTTCCAGTACTTTTGTCAAACTCCTCCTAGTTCTTTTTAGACCATGCTTTCTTCCTCTATTACTGTTTTCCTATATTTTGTTTTCTCTTCCTTCAGTGGTGTGGAATGTTATAATAAATCTACCTGCCCTTGGGCCACTGCAATTTGTCAGAGAACTACAGATCCTGTAATAAAAAAAAAATCACCTTGTCCCTGCTGGTGCCAAGTAGTGAGGTGACAAATATGGCAGCATTTTCAATACATCAAAGCTTTGATCGCCTCACTGACTATGCAGTAGATCCAGAGATGGAATTCCCTGTGAGTTTGTTCACACTAACTTCCACGTTGAAGGGTATTTAGCAAATCCTCTTTACTCTTCTCCCAAAATAAACAAGCATTGTCATAGTCAATAGGTCTCGCCTTTGGGACCTTATAAGTGTTTAGCAATGCATTGCTTGATGTTGTTGCATAACTAAATACTTATACGGTCCCAAAAGCTAGACCTATTGGCTATGCCAATGCTTGTTGAGTTTGCATTCAAGTTAAATGCAGATGTGAATGTACTGTTTTTGGTGAATGTGATAAGTTCTTTTAATTTTTATTCTGCATTGGACGGGGGTTTCAGCTTTACTTTTTATTAATTTTATGCAAGGGAAATCGGGAGTTTTTGTGTTATTTCCATGGCCGATTTTGTGCATAGGTGGAGTTGTTAGTGTCAGTATATATTTTTTCTTTTAAGGCAAGTTTCAGGTTGTTACACTCACAAGTCATGTTGCAGGTATAAACCACGTGGGAGAACAATCTTTTTTGCTCGAGGGAGGGCATGCTGATGACATTGCTGATGATATGAACCCTAAACGTTTCCTTCCTCTTGCTCCATCAGGTCATTTTGAGTAGAGTGTGTTGTGAAAGCCATCTTTATTTGACTGCTGCCAGCCCCTTATTTCTGTGGCAGACTTGTGCATCAGGTACTGTGAACCCAACAAATGTCACAGCGGCATAGTTGTGGACATAGATAAAGCTCTAAAGATGTGTGAAGATTAGGTTTTAGATCTAGTTGACTCACTAACCAGAGTTTTTGATGTGGCGGGAGAAGGAAAGGGTAAGAAAGTGCCTGTAGATCAGAATCTGTAAAGAAGAATGACCCAACAAGCTTTTTGCCTGGCGTCCAATTTAAATGCAAAAAGAATAGTTGATGGACGGAATGCCAAACAATGTTGAATATCCCCCCACCACCCCCCCAGAGATGTTGGCTTAAATCCATCTGTTCGAGGCATATGAGCTGCACACTGTGCATAGATCACCACCTAGTTGGCCCCGATGTTTGCAGTTTGTTGTTGTCCTGAAAAGTTCTTTGGAAGTCACGTGATAGGTGACTCCTCCTTAGGACCACACTGCGCATGGGCATCGGCTCCATACCCAGATGTTTTTTTTTTCCGCCATCGGGCTCGGATGCGTTTCCTGCACTCCGGTTTGGAACCCATTTTCCTTTGGCGCGCAATCCTCACCCAGTTAGACGGTATTGTTTCAATCGTGCTACACATTGATGCGATTCTCTACCACTTCAAAGACTTAAATTCCAGTCGGCGACGAAGGCCTTCGGGCCTACCTAGGCTTTACTTTCTAGCTCATGCAACGGACGCCATTCAAGAAGTGTCCTCTGTGGGTTGAAGTTTCCCCACACCGACCTAGATGAGGTGTGCAGCATTTACCTTTCACCGGAGCACGAGGCAAAAGACTTCTGCGTGTGCCTCATTCTGCTCCAAGAAAACCATTCGGGACCGATGAGCTCAGAGAACTATGGCTCGCTAGTCTGCTTCGATCCCTGACGACATCTACGAAGAGGGCGTCGACGTGCCAGAACACCAGCACGCCGAAGAGAGTATCGGATCCTCAGATGCCTAAGAATCCGACGTCAAGGACATCACTCCAGCTCAACGGATCGTAAGTAAGACAGTCGACCCACAACCCTTCCTCGACACCCTCAAAAAAGGCTTCGGTCACACCCTCACGTTCGGGCCCGGGTGCACACCGAGACGTTGCTTCACACTGCCCGCCTTCTGGCACGGCAGAGAAGCCCACTAAGCCTGCAGGTGGCTCGGGCTCAAGCCAACCTATTCCCGGTGCCAATCCTATACCGACACCGAAGAAGAAGCCATCTTCCTCTACCACGCGGACCGTTGCTCCGACACCTAAGCACACGGCGCCGAAGACTGGCAGCGGCTCATCGATGCCGAAACCGCACTCTGAGCCGAGTAAAAAACCGCCCAAAGCGCCAGATTCACACGCGTCCGAGCCGAAAAAACACCCAGAACCGAAAAAATAGGTTCCCGTAAAAGACATTTCAAAAGGGCACACTCCTAAGCAAAAAGACCCGACACCAGCTACTGACTCGATGCCGAAAAAACCTACGGAGTCAAACTTCGATGCCGAAGGATTTGCCCTACTCAGAAGAACTTTTTACCCAGGATCCGAATCAGAAAACTCTTGTAAAGGATCCTAAGACCGGACAATTGACTCTCCGCTCCAAGAAGAGACCACTTGAGGCGCCAGCACCTCCTCCCCCTCCAAAGAAGAGACATTGCAACCTCTCCATTAAGGGTCCCTTCTCCACCACCTCCCCATACTGTTCCTCCTGCTATACCTCCACCACCGCATCATTCACCTACACCATCTACTAATCCAGATAATGATGTAGACACAGATTCTGATCACACAGGTGGGGGTCGCACGGCCCAGCAGGGACCAATAGTCCCCCTCAGTCACCTAATCCATGGGATGATTACAACACCCCTGATGTGCCTTACGTCCCACAAGATTATGTATATCCTTCCAGACCTTACGTCCCACAAGATGATGTATATCCTTCCAGACCTTCCCCACCATAGGACACTATAGGTTTTAACCTACTAGTCCAAAGGGCTGCACAATATCATGGGGTGGACTTACACACCGATGAGTTGGAGGACGAGTTCCTATTAGACACTTTTGATTACACACAAAGGTCTACTTCCATTTTGCCATTGCTTAAGGGGGTCATCAAGCACTCAACAGAGGTTTTTAAGGATCCTGTCGGGGCTAGGGTCCTCAATCCTCGCATTGAGAAAAAATATAAAGCTGCCCCAGCAGATCAAGGTTATATTAAAGGCCCAGCACAGTTAGATTCTCTAGTAGTGACTAATGCACGTAAAGGTGCTAATTCCCAGACATCAGGTGAGGCCTCTCCACCAGACTAAGAATCAAAGCTCCTTGACGCCTCTGGCAAGCAAACAGCGGCACAAGCAGCTGTTATCTGGCGCATTGCCAACACCCAAGCATTGCTGGCAAGATATGACAGGACACATTATGATGAACTAGAGTCCATAATGCAGCACCTACCAGACAAATACAAAAACCGGGCTAATGAACTTATACAGGAAGGTAAAAATATTACTAATACTTCCATTCGTTGTGCCCTAGACGCTGCGGATACCGCCTCAAGTACAATCAATACCAGCACCCTACTAAGTAGACATGCCTGGCTACGCGTTTCAGGTTTTAAACCAGAGGTACAAAACTCCATCCTTAATCAGCCATTTGATGAGACACATTTATTTGGCCAAATGTTGACGTGTCTTTAGAAAAAATGAAAAAAAACACCGATAAAAAATCTATGGGAGCCTTGCAGCAGCAAGCTCCCAGACGTTCCTTTCGTCGCTCATCATACAGAGGCAACACAAGAGGCTACTCCTCAGAAAGTCCCTCCACTTCCTACAAAACCCCATGTCAATCCACATTCACAAAGGGCTACCAGAGAGGGGTTTACAGGGGTAACAACAACAAACGCAGAGGCAAAAACAACTCCCGCTCTGCCTCTACCCCTACCCAGTGACTTTCTTCCCCTTCCCCCCAACATTCCACTCCTGTTGGGGGAAGACTTAAACAATTTCTGCCTGCCTGGATCATCATCACATCAGACAGGTGGGTGCGACAAATTATTCAGTCAGGTTACTGTCTAGAACTAACATCTACCCCCCAAAACATACCACCCAAACAGCGTCCAATGTCACAAGAACATCTATCACTGTTAAAGCAAGAAGTAGTATCTCTGCTAGAAAAAAAGTGCAATAGAACCAGTGCCTCTGCACCAACAAAACAAGGGGGTTTACTCTCTATATTTTCTGATTCCAAGAAGGACGGCTCTCTAAGGCCTATTTTAGACATCAGACCGCTAAACATATACATACAGCCAGACCATTTTCACATGGTCACACTCCAAGTCCTTCCCCTTCTGCTGCAAAACGACTTCCTGGCTACTCTAGATCTCAATGACTCATACTTCCACATTCCCATTCACAAGGCTCACAGGAAGTATCTCAGATTTGTAATAGACGGGCAGCACTATCAATTCAAAGTACTTCCATTCGGGGTCACAACAGCACCAAGAGTATTCACCAAGTGATTAGCAGTAGTGCCAGCGCATCTACAAAGACAGCACATCCCTATCTTCCCATACCTCGACGACTGGCTCATAAAAGCCAGCTCCTACAATCAATGCGTGGATCACACTCATGCCACCATCCAACTGCTCCACAACTTGGGGTTCACAATAAACCACACCAAGTCTCATCTACAGCCATCCAAAGTACAACAGGACTTTGGTGCCACAATAAACACCTCAACAGCGCAAGCTTATCCCACTCCAGCAAGGATAACCAGCATGCAAACTCTTCTAACAAAGTTTCAGCTACAACACTCCCTTCCAGCACGAGTGTTGATGCAACTCATAGGGATGATGGCCTCTTGCATCTTCATAGTACCCTGTGCAAGACTTCAAATGCGTCCGCTACAAGAGTGCTCATCACGTCAGTGGAACCAGGCTCAAGGTCACTTAACAGACCTAATGCTGGTAGGCGGTCGGACTCCTCGCTCTCTGCAATGGTGGAACACCAAAAATCTTTCCAAGGGACGACTGTTCCTAGAGCAAGTTCCTCAGATAATCTTGACTGCGGACGCATCGCTCTCCGGCTGGGGAGCCCACTTACTGCAACACACCAACACACCATGCAAGGTAGGTGGAAACCGCAACAAAAATTACTCCATCAATCATCTGGAGTTACTAACAATATTCCTAGCACTAAAAGCTTTCCAGAAGCAAGTAGCAAACAAAGCTTTGTTAGTCCGCACAGACAATATGACAGCAATGTACTACATACAGAAGCAGGGAGGCACACATTCCCTCCAACTCTCTCAACTAGCACAGGACATTTGGAGGTGGGCTATACCTCAAAACATATTCCTCCTAGCCCAGCATGTTCCCGGGAGTACAAAATACTATAGCGGATCTGTTAAGTCTTCAAACACAACAGACCCACGAGTGGGAACTTCATATGCAAGTTCTTCAGCCATTCTTTCAGATGTGGGGACAACCTCAAATAGACCTATTTGCCACCCACGAAAACGCAAAATGCCCAAGCTTCGCCGCCAGAAATCCAGACCCACTGTAATATGGATAAATTGGTCAAACAGATTTGTGTACGCTTTTCCACCTCTACCACTCATGCCGCTAGTAGTACGCAAACTATAGCAGCATTCTCTGACCCTCGTCTGTAGTACTGCACCAAAAACTGCACCTGTCTCCACACCTTTTAACACAGAACCGGGGAGAGATCAGACACCTGGACCCAGCTCAGCTCAACCTTGCGATCTGGCTCCTGAAGTCCTAGAATTTGGATATCTCAACCTTCCTCTAGACTGCATGAATGTCATTAAAGAAGCTAGACGTTCCACCACTAGGGCATGTTACGTAGCCGAGTGGAAACGATTTGTGATATATTGTCACAACAACAATATTGATCCCCTAGATGTGTCTATTCAACACATCATAGGATACTTACTGAATCTCCAAAGATGTAACTAAGCCTAAACGTCTATTAGACTACATGTTGCTGCAATAGCAGCATATCTGTAAAACAGACAACATCTTTCTTTGTTCAGAGTGCCTGCCATTAAAGCCTTTATGGAAGGCCTTAAAAGAATAATTCCTCCCAGAGTACCACCGTCACCTGTGTGGAATTTTAATGTTGTTCTCACACGGTTAATGGAACCTCCCTTCGAACCCTTACAGATGTGAATTACAATTTTTAACATGTAAAGTTGCTTTCCTAGTAGCTATTACTTCTCTGCAGAGATTTAGTGAACTACAAGCACTAACCATTCAAGAACCCTTCTTGCAAATGCATCAATATAAGGTAGTTCAAGGTACTAATCCAAAATTCCTGCCCAAAGTCATTTCTCCATTCCATCTCAATCAATCTGTGGAACTGCCCGTTTTCTTCTCGCAACCAGTCAGTAGCAGAAAGAGCTCTTCACACATTAGATATTAAAAGAGTATTGCTATACTACATAGAAAGGACACAACCTTTTCGTAATACAAAACAACTTTTTGTGTCGTTCTCACCGCCACACAAGGGTAAGTCCATTTCAAAATCTGGGATAGCTAGATGGATTGTCAAATGCATACAGATTTGTTACCACAAAGCTAAACGTACATTATCTGTTACTCCTAAAGCCCACTCTACAAGAAAAATAGGGGCTTCAATGGCATTTTTACTGAACATTCTCCTAGAGGACATCTGCAGAGCAGCAACATGGTCTACACCGCACACATTCACAAAACACTATTGTGTAGATGTGCAAACAAAACAAGCTAACGTGGGCCAGGCTGTTCTCAAAACATTATTCCAAACTACTGTAACAGATGGGGGTGGTCGCCGCTAAGAGTGGGTACTGCAATACAATCTATGCACAGTGTGCAATCTGCAGCTCATATGCCTCGAACGGAAAATGCTACTTATCAGTATGCATCTGTTCTTGGCATGTAGAGCTACAGAGTTGCACACACCCACCCGCCTCCCCGGCTACCCTTGTCTGTTCCAGTATTATCTTAATCAGATACAAATTACATGGGCATCCTTCCTTTTCTTGCAAAGCTCCATCATTTCCTTAATGGCGAAAAACAACCTGGGGATGGAGCCGATGCCCATGCGCAATGTGGTCCAAAGGAGGAGTCACCGATCTCGTGACTTCCAAAGAACTTTTCAGGACAACAACAAACTGCAAACATCCGGGCCCATCACTAGGTGGCGATCATTGCACAGTGCGCAACTATGCAGCTCTACATGCCAAGAACAGATGCATACTGGTAAGTAGCATTTTCCTTTTCTTTTGCTCATCATGCTATTCCAGTCTGGACCCAGCCTTATGCAAATCAGTCCTGACCCTTCCCTTCATGTGAACAGTCGAGCCAGAACTACCAGGCCAGGTCCTTGCTGGACTGGAAATATGCATGCAATACGTGGGTCCGGTGCACACTATACCACTGGATTCAAGCTAGCCTGGCTGATGAGGGATGATACCACAAAACTGGTCCCAGGAGGCTTGTTTTCCTGTCAATGGAGGACCGGGCCTGGGCTGGACTGTTAGAAATATCCTGTATGCAGCTGCACAGCTCATCCAGGGCTGGAAGGATGTCAGACTCCCCACCCCCTCCCTCCCCCCTTTCTTAAATGTCCAAATCTTGCCCCATTTCCAGCCTGGATTATCTACAAGATGAGTTGCCTCAATTTTAAATGCTTCAGTACGTCCGCTTACCCAGTCAAGAACCTAGCCACATCTGGGAGACAATCCCAGTCCTGGAATTTGGATATCACTAGACTGGATCAGCATCCCTATCAACATTTGATCAGCTTGCCTACAAATCAGAAAAAAGAGGAGTACCTTTTAAGAAGCACTACTCCAATCTCGACAGACTTTCCCACTGTAATCTTACCATGGACCGTGCCTCCTTTTCACCACTCAGTTGCTCTCAAGGTAGGTTTGTCCTCTATAAATACCAATAAAAAATGTAAAGTATCCAACTTTTGAAGTAAGTTTTGTATACACAGAATTTGATGGGCAGGTTAGGTCTACAGGATGTATATCTTTCACTCCCAATTCAGCCCAAGACACTAGTTTGTTTTTCAGGAGCAGTGTCTCTGTAGTCTAATCTGAACAGCATTCTAATAATGTCAAAGAACGGGAATTTTTGGGAATAATATTTGCTTGTGACATTAAAGGAGAAGTTAATATTAGGCTTTATTGTCAACAAGTGGAAGTCGGTGTTGGGTCAGCTTAGGTGGGGGAGTTGTTAATTTTTAGGTCCATGTGTTGAAATCAGTTGTGTATCGAAATGATCAGAAGGGAGTTATGGCTTCTGTTGCAAAACGTGTTGAGTTCAGGAGCAAGTAAGGTTGATATGTCGTCTTTGATTCAAGCAATTTTTCTAGGTCCCTTGTATTTGAAGGGTGTTCTCTGGTATCATCTATTGGTGTCCAATGAATAGAGGATTTAGTTTTAGCGAAGGAGATTTTAAATATCTGGTACATTTTTTTTTTTGTACTGCTTCTGACTTGATTTTGTACTCTAGTACCAGCCGGATGGGTTGGGGAGTGCTTGGAAAGGGTACAAAGGAACTGGTTGAAAGTGGTCTCTGAAGGAACAGAGATTTTACATAGCTTGTTGTGAACAGTTAGAAGGAGCTTTAACAGTCCTATCAGTTTTATTGAAGATGGATAATTTGTTGCTGATGCAGTATATAAACCGATTAGGGGGCACAAGTTGAAAGAGATCATCTCGGCAAAGAACTTGGGAATTTGTTTCTGGATCACAGTATTTCTGGACTGAGAAATAATGTGACTGATTGGAATTTCTGTTTTCCTTAGGATTAGAAAAGAGATAATTGAATTTGAGGATTTTCTAGAAGGTAGGGTGATTATGAGTCCTTTTCTCTCAATACATCTGTTTAGAAGAAGGATCATTGTTCAGTTGCCACAGTTTTTCTGTTGAAGAGCAGATCTGAAAGGTCTCACTTTAAACATGTGTTCTGGTATGCTCAGAAGTTTGAGTGAAGGGAAGCATTGTTTTTCTACTATTCGGAAGGTAAATCTGCAGAATGAAAGTTGATGCACTCAGTCAAGTTAGTGCATTTTGGGTGTCAGGTGCTTGGTATGAGAGTCTGCTGTAGATGTTGATGGGGATGCTTCCAGTATATCTAGGTTTCTTGAAGCGTTTGGCTGCTTTTCAGCATGACCATTTTACAGCAGGTCATCATTATCTGTTTTGGAGGATTTCAGGTAACCTAGTTTTCACCCAGTCCTTTACAGATAGGCTTCTGAGTTGGCCAGTCTGTCTTGGGCAAGTTGAACTACCATTCGGTTTGGATAAAAGGAGTTGGCTGATGTTTGGGGGGCGGGGGGGGGAGGGGAGGGTGGATCCCATGCAGTTGATTGTAGTGAAATTTGTGATTTTTTTTTTCTGTAGATTATTTTTTTATTGAAAGCTTTAAGTATAAATAGGCAAAGTTAGATCTATCTGCAATTGCGCTGGTCATGTCTTGGTGTCATGTAGTTCCTATAAACCTATATAGGATCTGCGTGTTTAGACAGCACACACTGTAGGATTGGTGTCAGACTGATTCTAGACACCCCTACTGGGTATGTTAGCCTGTATACCAGCTAGCTCACAGTGCTACTAGAAACCCCTCTTACCAAGGAGAGATTAGTTCTTGGCAACTATCGACCTTGACAACTCTGATACCTCGGGATCGTGGAAACAGTGTATTACTTTTCGCTCAGTCACTTGTGCTCACTTCGTCTCAGAGAGATAGACCGAATAAACGGTGGGGAAGTTTTTCAATAAGCATTTATTGAACCGGAGTCATTCTAGTATAAAATAGATGTGCTGAAACAACCAATAGACCGTAACAGATATAAATGATTATAAGCAATAACAAAGTAAAAGGATGGCAGATTTCTACCGTTGTGCTAAAACAATGAATACAGACATGTATATAAAATACATGACAGTATTGCGTACTCCTACGATGTGACCCTAACTATATGAACCCAAGTGTACCTAGCATGTACGTGGGTATAAAAGCCAAGAATCCCTCTAGGATTACGTCAACCTCATTACCTGAAGTGAGAGGCTATGGGACACCGTCTTGATCTCGAGATGGACACTCCGCAAGGGATGTCAGACCACTGTGAGCTGGAGTGTCTGTGTGCAGGAACCTCAGCATCTCGCGTCAGCCTGGAAGTCCTTTTCTCCTCTTTCTACCTTAGCAAGATATGGTATTTATAAACCCAAAGTGGTACCCTCAGGGGTTCTACCTTGCTCTGTCATGCCAGACTTAGGATGACGGAAGGAATGACCCTTGAACATAGTTATTATGCAGTAGATGGTAGTCCTGCTGAGTTTCCAAGAATCGTCATTCATAATGGATGAGGATAGCTTTCAGGGAAAACCCCACGTCCTGTAAGCAGGACGGTAACTAGGTAAAACGTTCGTCCCAAGAACTGTTATGTAGTGTAATGATAGGGGAGAATATAGATAAAAGATGAAGTTGCGACCTGAGCCTATATTGGATTACCTATGTGAAACAAAACATTGGTGGATTTGTTTTGATATTGGTAGCTGTCCTTTAGAGTGTAGTGTGTTAAAGAAAATGGGAACATGCTCATGTTATTCCTAGCCAATTGTGAGCCAAATGGTTGTATCCTGGCTGGGAGACCCAACATCACTGTTACTTGCCATAGCAAACGACGATCCCTGCAACACCTCGCAAGATTAGATCAATCAAGCACAGATGTTCTTCTACACTATCCACAGCTGATGCTGTGGTATCCTGTGTGCAATCCAAGGCCTGAGTATTTGTTGAAGAGCTGTTGTCCGTTTTTTCAACAGGAGCTGAAGCATCCTGTGGTGGCTCTAAGAATGCAGACATCAACATACGCTGAGAACACCGCATGGGCCGCTATCGGGTCCACTAAAGCATCAATGTTTGCTGGCGCAACCGATGGAGTTGTTATGCAGAGATCTAACACTCATTCTTGTTTGCAGAACAGGGATCGAAGGACATGCAGAACGCATTCGCTCCAGACTGATCTACATGACCAGAACCAATGCTCACTTAGTTCTCGAAGACGAGGTGTGCCCAGATGAATTACCATGCGATCACGATATAGGCGCTCAAAGAGCGTTCTTTCCGTCTCCTTGGTGACTGGAACGTCTATTGCGTAGCAGAAAAATGACAACCCCGATACTTGCTATTAGAAACCGAATCCGAGGAAGTCCTCCAAAACATGCTTCCGAATATGGAGTGTATGAAGTTGGGAATAACTCTGAGGATTGTCTGAAAGGTGCTAAACAGTCCAGCACCTATGGTTTTAAGTAGGTGGACTATACCCGTCGTATCAGGCATGTTAAAGATGCGTTGTACCATTTCTGTGAAATGGAAAGTGCAGTTTGTTCATACCAGTGCCTGTGTCCAAGCTGATGACCTTGCATCCTGGAGATCATAAGCTTCCTGGGCAGAGGTTAAGGGCGCCGTTTTCTGTAAAAGCATGGCTTTCATTCGGCTCAGAGAATCAAACTGTATAAAAGAAACCTTCAACGAAGGCCATAACTGCAACTCCCTCACTGTCTGAGTCGATTGAAACAGTACTTGCATATAGCCGGGAGCTTACAGTGACAAGATGTGCAATACCCAGGAGCATCGCACAAAAACCTTGATCATTCAGCATCGAGTAACTCCCATTCGAAAGCAACTTGAACACCAAATTAATCACAGCAGCTGGGGACCCTTTCAAATGACAGAATAAGTTAGAAAACGAACCATTGCAGGCCCCTTGAAACATGATATCCTGGCAAATGAGAGATCCACTTAAAGAATTCTCACAGTTGGTACTGCTAAGGAACACTTTCATATCCCCATTCCTATCCCCATTCCTACTTCGAAATCCGTATGGTAATTCCCAATATTCCTTGATGAATTCCCTACCCATTGTTTCAGATCTGCCTGCCTGTTGTTCAAGGCAATACTAAAACTGGAAAGTTGTAACCGGTAGTGTTATATGACGATGGAGTAACCATTCTGTGGATGGTGACTCTGCCACAGTAAAAGGTTATTTGTCCAGTGTTTCAATATGCAGCATTGTGTATTTTGCTCCCCTTTGTGCCATCGTTATCTGCTTCTATGATTGTATGCAGAAAATAGGGGCATACTGTTGATAAATCGACAAGGCACATGACCATCGTGTAATGATTGCGGCGTCCAGCTTAATAGCATAATAGAATGTAACTGGGATTGTCTGTGCTGTAGTATGGACAAGTCTTGTTCTAGCATATCTATACCAGAAGGTACAATGTTGCCCAGTAAATAAATACTGGAGGTTAATGTAGTCATACCATTGTGAACTAAAGCGAACGCCTTTTCTAGGTTAATGTTTATCTATTTCATAAAGTTTCTCCGAAGCTTCTTGTTGAGAGAGCTTACAGATTTCATTATAGACAGCGTAATATAAAATGTTCTGACGTGGATTTCGGGGACCTAATAAAAAATCCCTTAGATCAGAGGTCTTCAATCTGTGGGGCGCGACCCCCAGGGGGGTCGTGGAGTCCTTGGAGGGGGGGTCGCAGATTCTGTCAGGGGCATGCAATTCCTGGCCTTGGGCTGATCGAGGGTGCTCATGGCGGAGGCCTAATTCACACCGAGGTGTGAAAAACATCAAAGGCTCATTAACAAGTAGAAGGTCTTTTAAAGACATGTCAAGTACTCGGGTGTGGCTGTGTGTGTGTGTGTCCCTGAAACGGTTTCAGCCAGGCTCTCACACACGAGCTGGGGGATGGGGGAAAGTGGGTGGGAGTGGGGTCTGGGGGAGCAGGCTGTAGTGTAGCCCTTTGAGTATAATGGATCTTGCGCGCCTGGAGCTGTCCTTCCAGGGAAAGAAGGAAGACGAAGCTGAGATACTGCCCCCCCCCCCCCCCCAATGAGAGAGGCACAGAAAAGGTGGGTGGATGAATGATGGGTGGATGGATGGATGGATGGAAGGATGAAGGATGGATGGATATATGAAACGGTGGGTGGATGAATGATGGGTGGATGGATGGATGAAAGGGTGGATGGATGGATGAATGGATGAAAGGGTGGATGGATGGATGGATGGATGGATGAAAGGGTGGATGGATGGATGGATGGATGGATGGATGGAAGGGTGGATGGATGGATAGATGGAAGGATGGATGGATGGATAGATGGAAGGATGGAAGAGTAGATGAATGAAGGATGTATGGATGGATAAAAGATTGCATGGATGAATGATGGATGGATGTGTGAAAAGGTGGGTGGGTGGATGAATGATGGGTGGATGGGTGGATGGATGGAAGGGTGGATGGGTAAAGGATGGATGTATGGATGGAAGGATGCAGGGGTGGATGGATGTATGGATGAAAGGATGAAAGGGTGGATGGGTGAAGGATAGATGGATGAAGGATAGATGTATGAATGTAAGGATGAAAGGGTGGATGGGTGAAGGATAGATGGATGAAGGATAGATGTATGGATGAAAGGATGGATGGATGAAAGGGTGGATGAATGGATGAAAAGGTGGATGGATGGAAGGATGAAAAGGTGGACGGATGAAGGATGGATGGAAGAAAGAGTGGATGGATGGATGTATGGATGGATAAAAGGTTGCATGGATGAATGATGCATGGATGGATGTGTGAAAAGGTGGGGGGGTGATTGATTGATGGGTGGATGTCTGGATGGATGTATGGATGAACGGGTGGATGGAGGAAGGATGGATGTATGGATGGAAAGATGAAAGGGTGGATGGATGTATGTTTGGATAACAGGTTGCATGGATGGATGAATGATGGATGGATGTGTGAAAAGGTGGGTGGAGAATGATGGGTGGATGGATGGAAGGGTGGATGGGTAAAGGATAGATGTATGGATGGAAGTATGAAAGGGTGGATGGATGAAGGATAGATGTGTGGATGTGTGGATGTAAGGATGAAAGGGTGGATGAATGGATGAAAGGGCGGATGGATGGATGAAAGGGCGGATGGATGGATGAAAGGGCGGATGGATGGATGGAAGGAAGGATGAAAGGGTGGACGGATGAAGGATGGATGGAAGGATGGATGGATGGATGGATGGGTGGATGTATGGATGGATAAAAGGTTGCATGTATGAATGATGGATGGATGTGTGAAAAGGTGGGTGGATGAATGATGGGTGGATGGATGGAAGGGTGGATGGGTAAAGGATGGATGTATGGATGGAAGGATGAAAAGGTGGATGGTTGAAGGATGGATGTAGGGATGGAAGGATGAAAGGAAGTATGGATGTGTGAAAGTGTGGGTGGATGAATGATGGATGGATGTGATGAGGTCTAACAGGCGCATTTATGGTTGTCAAAAGTTGATGATGAGGAGTACCAGTTTCTAGAAACTTTTGTCGGAAGGGGGTCCTTACGCCTAAAAAGGTTTTACAAGGGGTCTCGACATCAAAAAGTTTGAAGACCTCTGCCTTAGATCCACCCCAACTGAGAGTAAGGATATTAGTGCTGTTTCACCTGGGACAGTGTCAAGGTTTTTAGCCAACCGAGGCACAACTTCCCAACACTGTGTGATGTCACTACCCCCAGATGTTATCTTTCTACATAGCGTTGGTCTGACCTATGGATACTAAACACTTTGGTGGTACCCTAAATCTTAACTGACATCTGTTTGTCTGTGGGCCAAACTAACCATCCCTTCCAATTGGGGTCTGAAGTATTATACTGCATGATGTCATCTATTGTATCCCGTCCACGTGATTTACAATTGATGTGTGAAGGTGTGGGAATCTGAGGTGTGTTCAAATCCTTGAACTTGGCTAGTCCAAGACAGGAAGTCTGTTGCATAGTTTCATTCAGAAATATTATCTGTTGCGGAATGAGGCACACTCTAAATAGTGCTTCTGGTCCCTGAACTTAACATTACTTAGAATTCCAGACTGATTTTGTGTCTATAGTGTCCTTCCATAAGTCGAAACCCTGTTCAGAAAGTTGGGAAATAAAGAATGCAGAATAAATCTGTTTGGTGGCATATTATACTGTGCAGTTGTAGGTGCAACCTTACAGTAATGAGGTCGGGTCAAAAGTGTTAAACGCTGAAAAATAGGAAAATTTCTGTGCAAATGTCTTCGAAGTACTTTCTGGTGGTGTTCGACAATGTTCCCATTTGTGGTATGTGAAGAGATTTCGTGGGATACTGAATTTGTGTAAGAAGTGATGACCATAATGATGACAGTACATATTGTTAAAATCAGATGTCCTCTCACATTTCATTGCTTGAAAATGCAGCAGATTTTTCTAAATCAGACAACATATTATTTAAAGTTACAAAATCCCAATCATCAGAAAATTTACTGGAGGTAATGATATAATTTGGAGAACTTTTAAACAAATGTGGTATTTTCAGAAGTTCAGTGAATCAGGAATTGGAACCGCTGTAATGTTCATGGAAAACAGATCTTTGTTCATGATGAGATGAAGTATGAGGTTTCAGAACCAAGTTCACATTTAATCCTGTAGGGTGTTCTGGGAGATATTCTATTCAACAAGCAAACGACAGTCACTAGGCCAATCCAGAACAGAAAAAAACAATATTCCAGTTATGACCCAGAGCAGGAGCCAAGGTGAAACTAAGTAAGTCTATTTCAGAAAAGTGTACAATTCACTAATTTGTTGCTTACGGGAAACTGGAGGTAGCGTTGTCTTGGGTTCACTTGGATCAAGAGAGAAGGTATCAACATCGATGAAGTAGCCAGATGCAGTTAGATCTATTTTCGGTATCTCAGCAGGTTTTGTTGAACCAGCAGGTGTCTCTTGTTGAGTCATCTTTATGTAGACATTGGTATTATACCGAATTGAAATTTAGGTTTCATTTGTGCTTTGAAGTTCTGTTTCCAGAGGAACGAGTTCTATTTCATTGGTGGCAATTCCATCACTTTGTAATGGTGACTCTCTTCGAATGTTATGAGTCTTTCAGGTTGAACTTCCTGTATGGTAGTGAGAGGAGAGCGTCGGCAACACAGGAGCACACGAGGCCTACTATTCAGTATCTGATTGAGACTACTATCCGCAGATTCCTTCACTTACAATTATCCCCAGGCATGGACTGGATCTGGAAAATCTTTTGCGCAGCAAACCTGCGCGCCGGGGTGGACGTCATCACGCGACCCTGCCAAGGCGTTGTCAGCGTACGTGACGTCAGCGAGGTCACAAGTCCCACCCCGGCACTCCTATGTCAGTTTTTAGGTCTCGCCTGCCAAAGCGCTTGCGCATTGCTGGCGAGAGATATAGAGGCTAAACCAAGCTCTGAAACCATTGCAGATTTCATCGAGTGCATGTGGTGCTCGTGCACGCGCTTGCCCGAGCCTCCTGCCTCCGAGAGCTTAGCTCACTTCAAAGGGATCCGCTCACCGACCACACTTTTCACAGCCGCCAGGCCGTGTCTCGTTTTGTTGTGGCGCTTGTTTTCATTTGGCCACACCATATATTAAGTATACGGCATTCTTGCTCTGTATCTCTCTCCTTTTCTGTGCATGGCTAGCATCAATGAAGCCTGCTTCTGGGAAATATTTTTCTTGTTTTTTAACAGGCCAAAATCATCCGAATCTCTACTTCGTGTTTCTACTTTGAATAACTCTGATTTTGACCCCAATTGCTGCAATGTTGTTAGCCGGAAAAATACACAATCAACAAGCTATCATCTTTTTTTGCAAGGGCTTTGAAATTCGGCTACGAGGGAGCAAGGGTTTAATTTCAAGAGAAATGACTCGACCTCTCGTATTCGTCATAAGAGCTGACAGCCATTCAAGCTGTGTTTGGGAAAATACAATGTGATACCCTGAGCTCACGTTCTTAAGCCCAATAAAGATGTCTTTCAACACTCGCTCAATTACCATGCTGTGCACAGCTTTAAACTGTGGCCGACTTCAGACTTATCGGACCTCTGGCGTCCTCTGCAGAGTGCCTACCATTTTATGCGCAGTTTGGGGTTCTTCTTAGCACTTAATATAAGCCTGTCTTTAGCAGCAATTTATTTATTTTATCTTTAAAAGGCGCAGCTCATTGGGCGTTATCTCCCGCACTACGAAACTTTTTTACATCGATATGTCATGCAGAGGCAGTAAATTAGCGTTCAGAGATGTAGAAGTGGCCCAGAGCCTAATTTTCCCTCAGGTGGGGTGCAGTTGTGCGATCGTAATCCGCATTGAATAGAGAGAACCCCCATCTGTCGGCACAGGTCAACTTGAGATTTTCCACACACCTCTCTGAAGAGGTTTTAAGACACAAAAATATTTCAGAGATATATTGTGTATGATATATGGCTTACCTGCTCTTTAAATAGCTGTCATAAGACAAACATGCACTATCGAATAACTTGCTTGTCATCCATGTCCTTAATGAAAGTCACAGCATCTCCAGTAACCACAGACATTAAGACGGCTTGTTTATCGATGCATAAGTGCCACACTCTAGTCCACTGTACCGTCCCCTGTAACATGTCAACTCTGTTCTGCAAGCAGCCAGTCACGTGGTGAGAGTCATATTTCGCCAGTGCAGCTTGACAATACTAGTTGTGCATTTTTGTAGGCACCACGCTGTTTTCTGAGGTCTCCCGTTCCGTCTTCCAAAACAATCACGCTTGGCAAATTAACCCCTCCCGCCACCACCTCCCTAATCGCCAACCCCAGCTCTCACAGTGCCTCTATTGCCATCTGAGCAATCAGCAAGCAACAGAGCATGACAATGGCAGCAGAAAAGACAGCAAATGGCCGCTAGAGTATGACTCTTTGTTGGGAGCCTAACATGCATTCCTTGGAAGCTGCGCACTTGAGTGCTTCTGTCAGCGCAGTTGGACTGGTGTCACCCAGCAGCTTTCGGGCATGCCACGGCTCTCATAAAGCGTAGTGCATCAATGAGGCCGATCCTAGAGAGCACCATGTGTGGCTACTGCGGATCTCTCCCTGCCAAGGTCCTAAAGCAATTCCGGTGCGCTGCGCTCCACTCTAAGCTGTAGCCCCATGCGTGTCGCTGCACTCCAAGCTGCTGCCTTGTGTGAGGAGCTGCTCACGAAGCTGATGCCCGTGTGCGGTGCTGCACTATAAGCTGCTGCCCCGTGTCCAGTGTTCCAATCTAAGCTGCTGCCCAGTATGCACGGCAGCACTCTAATCTACTGCCAGGTGCACAGTGCTCAATTGTAAGCTGCTGCGCAGTGCTTCAATCTCCACTCCTTTGTGTCTCCTTTCTGACTTCTTTCCTACTTGACTTTTCATCCTTTCTCCTTTAATCCCATTTCCACCTTCTCACAACCCCTTGGAGCACTGTTATCTTGACATTTTGGTTTCTCTCTGTCTTATGATGTCTGCCCTGCCAACATTTACTTCGGACACACCCTCACCCTCACCCACCCTCACCCCCATCACTCATCTTCACACCCCATCACCCTCACACACCCTCACAACCCCCTCACCCACCCTCACACCCCCTCACTCACCTTCACACCCCATCACCCTCACAACCCCCTCACCCTCACAACCCTCTCACCCTCACTCACCCTCAACCTCACCCCCACTCACCCCCTTACACCCCACACCCCCTTACACCCCACACCCCCTTACACCCCACACCCCCTTACACCCCACACCCCTCACACCCCACACCCCCTCACACCCCACACCCCCTCACACCCTCTTCCACATACACCCTCACACCCCTCACCCTCACCCCCCACCCCCCACACCCCTCACCCTCACTCACCCCCTCAGCCTCTCACCCTCACCCCCTCACTCTCACCCCCCTTACCCCCCTCAACCTCCCCCCTCACCCTCACCCCCCTTACCCCACTCAACCTGCCCCCCTCACCCTCACCCCCCACCCTCACCCCCCTCACCCCCCCTCACCCTCACCCCCCCTCACCCTCACCCCCCCTCACCCTCACCCCCCCTCACCCTCACCCCCTCACCCTCACCCCCTCACCCTCACCCCCCTCACCCTCACCCCCCTCACCCTCACCCCCCTCACCCTCACCCCCCTCACCCTCACCCCCCTCACCCTCTCACACCCTCACCCCCGTCACCCTCACCCCCGTCACCCTCACCCCCGTCACCCTCACCCCCCCATCACCCTCACACCCCCATCACCCTCACACCCCATCACCCTCACACCTAGTCACCCCCTCACCCCCTACACCCTCACACCCCCTACACCCTCACACCCCCTACACCCTCACACCCCCTCACACCCCCACACCCCCTCACACCCCCACACCCCCTCACTCACCCTCACTCACCCTCACAGCCCCTCACTCCCTAACCACCCCTCACACCTCCTCACAGCCCTTCACACCCCCTCACACCTCCTCACAGCCCTTCACACCCCCTCACACCCTTATTCACCCTCACTCACCCTCGCACGCCCTCACACCCTCACTCACCCTCGCTCACCCTCGCTCACCCTCGCTCACCCTCGCACACCCTCAGCAGCATAGCATAACAAAACACAGCATAGCATAACAAAAAAAGCATAGGATAGCAAAGCATAGCATAGCATAACACAAAAAAAGCATAGGATAGCAAAGCATAGCATAGCATAACAAAAAAAGCATAGGATAGCAAAGCATAGCATAGCATAACAAAAAAAGCATAGGATAGCAAAGCATAGCATAACAAAACAAAGCATAGGATAGCAAAGCATAGCATAACAAAACAAAGCATAGGATATCAAAACAAAACATAGCATAACAAAATAGCATAGCATAACAGAACACAACTAAACATAGCAAAACAAAGCATATCATAACAAAGCATAGCAAAACAAAACATAGCATAGTGTAACATAACAAAACCTAGCATAGCATAACACAACACGTAGCATAACAAAACATAGCATAGTGTAACATAACAAAACCTAGCATAGCATAACACAACACGTAGCATAACAAAACATAGCAAAACATAACATAGCGTAGCATAGCTTAACAAAACACAACACATAGTATAGCAAAACAAAACATTTAATAGCATAGCAAAACATAACATAGCATAGCATACCAAACACAACAAAACATAGCATATCATAACAAAACATAGCATAACAAAGCATAGCATAGCAAAACATAGCATAACAAAACTTAGCATAACAAAGCATAGCAAAACAAATCAAAGCATAGGATAGCAAAATATAGCATGGCATAACAAAACAAAACATAGGATAGCATACAGCATCACTCAGGGGCACCACAACATCACTATGCGCTACCAAAGCATCACTGAACGCCACAGCATCACTCGTTCGCCGTCACATCACTCCGCGCCACCACAGCATCAATCTGTGCAACCATTCAACAACTGGTTCAAATATGTTCTCTCAATGTTTCAAGCTTTATTACAAATGTAACAAAAAGATGTTAATATTTCACTTCTGTTCTTGGAGTTTCGTCACAATAAAATACACTGAACAATCTTCACAAAAGTTATTTACAAAAGTTTAGGATATTGCCGTTATAAATAACAATAACTTTTATGTAAGTAATAATTATTTAAAAAAATTAAAAGCCTTTGTTATTTGTAATATCAATACATGTAAGTCACATAAATACAACACATATTGCATTACAAATGCTATAGGTGTCACATTTGCGAAAGTTATAACTATTGGCATTGTAAATGACAAAGCTATTAATTTTGCTATTTTCAAAAACAAAATATAAATAAAAAATGTGTTATTTACAATACCAATAGCTCAAACTTTCCTAATGCGAGACCTATTACATTGCAAATGCTTGTTTCCTTTTGTTTGTGCTCTGGTTCTGTCTAGGCCTTTCCATTTCAATATTGCTTGTGTGTGGGATACTCTGCCAATGCCTTTGGGCTTTAAGACTTGCTAGTCTTGTGGACGCCTGATGTTGGCGATGAACCCTAACCCCATCTGCATGTGGTGTTTGGGGGAACACCACGAATCCACTGATTGTGAGGCGTGCCAGCAGATGAAACGGGAGTGCCGGATTAAACTTCTCTCGGCTCGCATGTCCAGGTCGGCGTTATCATCTCGCCCGGCCCCTGCGGAGGGTCTCGAACCCGCTGCTTCCCTCGTCGACAGCGTCCTTCTCCTGGGTTGCAGGAGCGTCGCTCACCTGTTGGTAAGTGTCGCAGTTTGTCCCCGAAGGTCGGTTTCCATCCTGTCGGGGGCGAGGGCTCTCCGTGGGTGGTGCAGCCCCGCGTGTCGTCCCCTTATCTGCCGTTTCCTGGTGTGGGAGCGACTAGCGCCCAGATGGAGACATTTACGGTGGCTTTGCAGGCCTTGCTGGATTCTCCCCCTCCTGTGACGTCAGTGGATCCCTTGCAGTGTGCGGGGTCCTCCGTGGCGTCACTCGCGGCTCTGGCGCCGACTGGCTTGGATCCATGTCTGGAGGATGTGGTGCCGTTGGGGTGAGACCCTTCGGGGTTCCCTCCTTCTGACCACGGCGCCTCTGTGGTGTCGGCGGAGGTCGCCGGGGCTCGGGACGCACTCCTGAACCCCTCTCTGTCCTCTGGGCAGGCGGCGGTCTTGTCCGAGGCCACACCGCTTCGGCGCCGGTAGCTGCTGGCCCTGGCGGCGCCACAGTGGTTGGCGGAGGGCTCCTCTCGCCCAGTCTGGTCTCGGATGACTCCTCCCTCCCCGGGTCCCTCTCGTCCCTCCAAGCAGGCGGCTGCCTCGTCGGAGGTCAAGATGATGCCTTTCTGGCATTGTTCCCTCGCTGACCTGGCTCCGGCCCAGCCCCGGTCTCCTGCCCCGTGCGCTGTGGCGGAGGTCGTTCCAGCATCTTCCCTGGCGCTGGACGATGACTATGTCCTGCCTCAGATTGCAGACTCTACGGAGCCGGGCGGACGTCTGGTTGTTGACTCGTCCTCGGACGCCTCCTCTTCTCCAGAGGTTTAGCGTTTGCTGGTGTCATTCTCGATGGAGACGGGCCGCGGCGTCGTGGTTTATTCACCGACGTAGTCTAATGGCAGCTTTGCGCCGTCGCCCCGGTCTTAGCCAGAGGAGCCGCCGGTTCCCCACTCCTCGGTCCCTCTTCCTTCTTTCCGGACCTGGCCCTTCACTCCTCCAGATGCCTTGGGGGGATGGCCCCTTAGCTTGCAGCCGTCACCTAACGAGGAGCTGCTTTTCCCTCCGCTGGGGCCTACGGAGGCAGGTGCGGCTTTCGCTCGCGCAGTTTCCACTGCTGTGTGAATTTTGCGCATGGATGACCCATCTACCCATTTCCCTGCAGATCTCCTTCTGGAGGTTCTCCATCAGGGTTCTGGTGGCAGGGAGCTGTTGCTTCCTTTTGAGGGTTCCCACCATTCTTCTCTTTTGGGGACATGGGGCCGTCCTGCAACAGGGTATCTGGTGCCCCAACACCTTATACACCACAATCATCTGTCGCCACGTGATCCTGTGTCTTTCCCTTCACCCCTCTACCAGAGGCCCTCTTTTGCAGACTGCCTTTCCTTCTTTGCTGCCACTGTAGTCTCCCCCGTAGTGGGGGGCCCGTTGGCTGGACTCCTGGAGGCGCAATTGTTAGTCTCGACCAGTGCGGCTCTGCAGGCCCTTAACACGCTGTGTGTTTTGGCTCGGGCCAATTCTTGTTTGTGGGACACGCGGAGTCCCTTATGTCTGCGGCTTCACAGGAGGGTGTCTGTGTTGAATTGAGACACTATGTGTTGAATGGCCGGGAGCTGGTGGCGTTTATTCTTCGCTCCGCGTTGGACATCTGAGGTGCTGGGTCGTGCCATGGCTTCTTCGGTTGCCCTTCGTCGCCATGCCTGGCTTCGGGACAGTGTGTTCCCGGAGAACGTTCGAGAACTGTTGGCGGGCCTTCCCTTCGATGGTGCTCTTTTGGTCCATGCCCCTGCAGACTCTGCCATCCAGAGGTTCTTGGCGGGGCTTTGTCCTCCTCCTCTTCCCCCTCAGTGACCTGAGAGTTGATCTGGTTCTTAGAGGTTGTCTGTTCTGTGTGCTTCACGGCCACTCGAGTCCCCCTTGTTGGGACTGTGGTTCTGTTGGCTGCTGGCCAGCCCTTCTTCTTGACTGTTTTTCCTTTGGGTTTTTTGTATCATGCTGGCCCTGAGATTGGGCCTTCTGTATTTTTCCTCTCTGGCTGCTTGGTAAGCCTTCTGTGGGATTGTTGCCGCAGGTCTTTTCTGTTGTCCTCTGCTGCAGAAGTATTTTCCTAAGAGGTTCCCATGACTTCGGATGTGACCTGCCCTAGGTGGGGTACTTCTTTTTGGGCCGTGTGTGCGTTCTCCTAACTGGGGCGTGTCTGGGCTCATCTTCTTCTCTTTGACTGGAGTTCATCTTGATCTGAATGCTTCTTCCAGTGGGCCTTTCACCCGGTTTTACCTCCTCTTCCTGTGGGAGGAATTGGTCCCTGACGTCTTGTTCCTTTTTGTGGGCCCAGTCAGTCCCTGCAGGTCTTTAGAGGGTGCTTCCTGGTTGACCTTAAGTTAAACTTTTAGGCTTCTGCCTGTTTATTGCTGGCGGCGCCATTCTGTCTGGGATTGCCTTTGCTCTGCCTCTTCACCTTGGGTCTCTAGGTTACTCTTCTCCTTCGGTGCTCCTCTTCTTGGCCTTGGGTGAAGGTTTGTTTCCTTTTATGTGCGTGGGGTGCGTGGCCTCTTTTTGCCTTGCTTCCTCTGCTGTGTGGCGGACAGGCTGCATTTTCTTGCTTTCTTTTTTCCGCATCCCCTTTGGGGTTGATGGTCTTATCCTGGGGGGGTTCCCCTTACCTGGGGGAGGGGGATCCTCGTCCTGTATTAAGTCTCAGCCCCTGCGGGAACCTCTGTTATGGCCAGGCAGGTGGGGTTCTCTCGCAGACCCTCCTTCCCCTTGGGGATGGCTAGGGTATCTATACTACGTGAAGGAATCTGTGGCATGTAGTCTCTATCAGATGTATGAGTTACTTACCTTCGGTAACGATGTTTCTGGTAGAGACGATTCTAGTCGCAGATTCCTTCACGGCCTGCCCTTCCTCCCCGTTCTGCGAGGACTTTTGGCTTGGTCTTTTGCACTTGCCTCCCTGTGGGTGGCTGTGTCTTCTATGAATACATTTTTTCACTCTTTCTGGCACGATGTTTGTCCTCTTTCATTGTTCCTTTTCTCACTCTTTGGCATTGGAGGATAGGTTTGTGGGTGCTTCTGTGCCCTTATGCTCTGGTTTTTACAGGCTGGGGCCTAACTTCCACCTGCCCCTCTCTCCCCCCTTTCTTACTAGGGTTCCGTGCCCTCTGCTGTCCTTAAGTTGGGGTCTTTTGGCTGTGCCTCTGCCTTGTGGGGGTTGTCAAACTCTGTGATGGGGCTGTCTTGGAGTTTTGTCGTTGCTTGTCTAGTTCCCCTTTGTTGCTTTGGTGGGGTTGTAGTCCTGCCACATGTTTCCATGACATTTTTACTTATGTCCTTTGTTCCGGGGGGGGGGGGGGGGGGAAGTGTTGCTGCTCAGGGCTGGACTTTGTTCTTTATTCTTTCCCTGCCTTTGGGTACTGCAGTGCCTGGCACTGCTCTTTATGGTATTGGTCCTCACCATTAATTTTCTGTTCTTCGCACACTGTTCCTGTACTCCGTTTTCTGAGGGCTCCGCGGTGTGGTGGGGAAAAGTTCTCCGAAGAAAACTGAATTCGGCTCGCTGGGTGGGACTTGTGACCTCGCTGACATCATGTATGCGGACAGCGCCTGTGTGGAGTCGCGTGATGCCGTCCCCCCGGCCCTCAAGGATGCTGCGCAAAAGATTCTCCGGATCCAGTCTCACACCTGGGGATAATTTTACCTGAAGGAATCTACGGCTAGAATGGTCTGTACCAGATACAAAATTACCTAAGGTAAGTAACTCGTACATCAGCCACATAGTGTGGTTTGATCAGATCAATAGAGACAAATCTTTTCTTTTTTGCCGGCAGGAGGCGGAAGAAGTACTGTTCTTGCTCCTTCGACAGCCAGGACAGGTACAGACTTTCTGTATGATGACCCAAATTCTTTCTGGTCCTTGATCTTTTCTCTGACCAGATTGTCGACTTTTGGGATCCAGATAGGTCTTTCTGTGACTGATTTGACTTCCCCAGTGGCAGTGCCTTGTACTTGCATGTTGCTTAGTAGTGCCCAAGATTCATTCAGATCCTGTAAAATAGCCAAACGTTTATTGATATCAAATGGTTTTTCATCCGCCACTGTGCTTTCATAATCAATATCAGGTACCCACATTCTAATCCCAAATAGGACCTCATAAGGAGTGACACCCCCTTGAAACCTTCTTGGCATGTTGTATAAGGCTCTGTCTACCCCATATAAGTGATTGCCCCAACTATCACCCAAACCTAATACTCTTGCTGATAAAAGTTGCTTTAAGTCTTTGTTTGTCCTCTGCACAACCGAATTTACCTTGGGATGGTACGGAGAGGAGTAACGCTAATGCTACGCCCAAACGTTCCAAGGCTTTCTTGTAAGCCCTAGAGCTAAACGCGGGGCCACAGTCTAAATCTAATTTGCCAACTGCGTATGTCCTTATAAAGACTCGCAAATCTTTTATAACCGTTTGAGCGTCAGCCGAGCGCTGAGGCCATACTCAGGAATCTAGAGCATGAGTCCACTGCCACCAAGATATACTTGTAAGCCCCATCTGATTGTAGGAGGTCGCAGTGCTCCAAATAGATACAAGCAAGTGGCCTGTCTGATATTAGTAGTAGTGTCTGTGCTGGACACGCCACAGTGGAACCCTTCATCTGCTGGCAGATGTCGCATTTTACGACAAATACCTTTGTCTGTTTAGTTAAACCAGGTCACCAATAGCGTTGTTTCAGTAAAGGAACTGTTGTGGTAACCCCGTGTGCAGAACCTAGACCCTCGTGTGCAGCTAGTATGAAGCCTAATCTGCGATCCATGTTTGATATTACTCTCTCCCCCACTCCTGGAATCTGAGCATACAGAATGTTTGCATCTAACTTGTTGTGGTACTTGAGTGGAAAACCATTCGGCAAGGCTGAGCTGTTTTTGCGTGTAGCAATGACAGCTACCATTATCTGTCTGTCTATTCTCGTTTTTGATCGAGTGATTGCAGCTACGGCTACTGCCCTTTTTGCAGCTTCATCTGCCAATGAATTCTCTTAAAGGTGACTGCCATCACGTTGATGACTCAGCTTATGTATCACATGAGCTCTTGGTAGTTTGTTTTTTAACTCCGTTACCTGTTCCCATTGCATTGTATGCTTAATTGTCACCTTTTGAGTCTTAACCGATTTTGACCCCAGGAGTGTAGATATTCGTTGTATGACTGGACACAATCAAAAGAATCGCACACAATGAGTGTGGGGAATTCTCGATCCGTATTTGTAAATACCAGTAATAGGGCTTTTAGTTCTGATAGCTGAGCTGTGCAGTCTCCTAGAGACTGCGTCTTCGTACTGCTGGGATGGAGCTTGCCATCCTGCATACGACCCTTCACATTCGCACATGCAGTGCTGTATTGCTGTTTACTTCCTATGGCCCGCTGACCGATCCGTCAGTGTAAATGATAAATTCATACTGATCTAGAGGTATTATTTAATTTGTTAGAGGATATTCTTGTTGATATTGCCGGAATGCTTGTGTTTTTAAACTAGGTTCATATCTGTATTCTAAATCCAGTGCAATTAGAGAATTAGACCATTTTATCCATCATGGATGCAAGGTTTTAGCATTAGGAATGCTTGCCTTTGTAGTGGCCTCCAAGGCCGGTCCCACAGTTACGGCAATTGTTTGTTTCCCCTGAGCCAGTGCTCTTTCTCTTACTACAGCGGTCTGTACTGCTGTCAGTATTTTGTCAGTAGAAGCAAAGCGCATTTCAGCATTTGTGTCCAAGTGTGATTTGTATGCTATGGGTACGATTTCTCCTTCATTGAAGGTTAGGTAAGTGTACCCAGATTGACCCGCTATAACGCTGATGATTAGGTTGAGGACTTTTACGCATGTCTGCAAATGTTTTGAAGCTACCATGTCAGCTTGTAGGGAACAAAGTATATCTGTGTGTTCCTGTGTCCAGTGCCTAACTGAAAAATCAGGTCTCAAGTAGTAGAAAGGTTTTACCATTTTTGCGTAATCCAAAATCTGTTCTGCCAAAATTTAAAAATCCCAATATGGATTGTACATTTTTCAGCGATTTAGGAGGTTGGAGCAGCGCCAACTTTTCTAAAAAGTTACCTGCCTGGCTTTTCCTTCAACATGATAACTTCTATCTAAAAAATAGGAAATTGAGGTGGGCTATTTTTTTTTTTTTTAAAAGTTTAATTTTTATCCCTCAGCGGCAAACGCCAGAATAATGTTGCTCACCCTGGCTAAGTGATCCTTTAAATCTTCATCCGCCAGATTGATTTCATCTACATAAGACAATGGCTCTTCATCCAAATTCTGAAGGAATTATGTTACCCTACTGGAGAACGACCCAGGGCTATTCCTATACCCTTGGGGTAGTCAACAAAATTGACCCTGTAAACCTAGCGCTGAGAATGCTATCAAATACCTGCTTTCAGGTGCTATATTTTGGCAGAAAGTCATTTGAGTTATCTAGTGTTTTGTATTTTTTTCCGTACAATATTATTCATTAATGCGGCACTGTACATTCTCTAGTGCAAATGTCTTTGTGAATGTGTTCAGATGTCTGTAGTTTAAAACTAGACCGTATGAGTTATCAGGTTTCATTACAGGAAACAAAGGAATATTCATCGGAGAGGTGCAAACTTCTAGTACACCCTGGTATTCAAGTTGATCTAGGATCTCCCTGACCTGTTTTATCGCTTCTTGTTTTATTGGGTACAGTCTGTGGAGTTAGAGTAGTTTTTACTGGGATTACATGGTGTGGTGACTCCGCATCCCACCCAACATGGTTTGCCAATAGTGCTGGAGCAAGGGCTACCACCCTCTCCTGTGCGTATGTGTTTTAAGTAAATTTGAACAAGTTCTGAGAGACTGTAAGATTACAGTTTCTCCCTTTGGGCAATCCATAACAATTTCAGGCAACCATTCTTTTTCAGCTAAAAGGATTTCATAGCCAAAAGTCAGTTTCTCCCAAAAGAGACCCTTCATTTTTCTGGGTTTGGGCCCCTCCATTTGGAGTGTTATCTTGTGTAACCTATGTGGGACACTCACACTTGTATCGGGTGTTTCTACCCTGATATGCTCATTTAACTCTGCTGTCACCAAAAAATCAGTCAGGTTCTAACAAGCTATTGTTACTTTTGCTGCACTGTCTGGCATCGTCCGAGCCCGTTCAGAAGTTGAGTCCTTCAAATTCTGTGCTTTTTTAACTTTGAGACCTGCTATTTTCTTCTTTTTGAATTGAGGTTTTGATTGTGGCTTCTCTTCTTTTTTGAAAATATAATCTGAAGTGCGTGGCGTGTCTCTGGACTTTGTATATGCTCTTCTTCTCTTTGTTGTGACCGTCCTTCTCCTTCTGAGTTTCTTGGTGAACCCTGAAAGGCACCAGAGGAACGTGTATCAGTATCCTGATACCGGTCAGGTTTTTTAATGTTATCTCTATTCCTAAGATAGTATCTCCTTCCGCAGGGCTCCTGTTGAGGAGACTCACTCCTCTATTCTTTTTTTTTTTTTTTTTTTACCATCATCCTATTTCTTCTTGGAAGAATCAGGTGCTTGCTTGATGTTATCCTTTTCAGGACCACCCAGTAGTTGAGGTTTTGTTGCTCCAGCTCCCAAACTATCTCTACCTAATTCAGCAAAGGTGCCTTCAATAATTTTAGGTAATTCTCATTACTGTTGTAAAGTAGTGAAATCCCTCAAGCGTTGGCGTATTGCCATTGCTGCCGCATCCCTTTTAACATTAGCTAGTATGGTAGCTGATACCTGGGCAAAATTACCTAATAATTCAATCCCTAAATTCTCATTCTGTGTTTTTCTTAATACATCTGCTATTTCTGCTAATGACTGGATACCATGAGTTCTGGTACATATGTCAGTGAAAACTGTACCCCAAGTGGTACAATCTTCCATTTGGGGAGCTATCCCCATTGGCAAGTATATAGTCCACATTCTGTGTTTTGTTTTTCTTGAGGGCTTGTGTGTGGAAATACCGCCTCTAGCTGTGTTATTTTCTGAGCTATCCAGAATAGTATTTGCTCACGTTTAGTGGGCGTTTTAGCCACATCTGCGTGTAGCGTTTGTGGTGTAATTTTAGTTGTAGATCCCTGAATCTGTCCCTTGTTGACTGAAGTGTGAGTGTTCTCATTACGAACTCAGGTTTCTGTAAAGTTTTAATATTTCTTTATGAAGTGGACATTAATCTGCCACTGGCATTGAGTCAATGTCTGGATGTGGTGTTTAAGCTGCTTGGACTGGCCAAGTGGCTCCATCTCTTCCGAGTGGACCTAGTCTTACTTTCTTTTGTATGGCGGAGGGCACCTTTAAAAAAGTGTATGTGCTCCTGTTAGATGAGCAGAACTTCAATGTCCTCATATGGACAGTATTCCTCTGGCGTTTCATCTTCTGTGTAAGAATTAAATCTATTGGATTGTGCATCTGCTCATGGGACTTTAACCCATAAATAGAATACCTCTTTTCTGTATGATTTGTGTGCCTCGATCACAAATGTGAATGTCCCACCCCTAGCTGTGACTTCATAGTCTGCTAGTTTTAGAGTAATGGCATTTCTAACATTTTCTGAAATATTGATTTAATTTTCTTCTTCCTCCTCCCTGATTACAGCACTTTGTGCTCGCACAGCGGCATCTTCATCAGCCATTGTTGACAAAGGTTTGTCAAGGAAGAGTTTCAACTAAACTGAGAAGGTTTTATGCACAAAAGGAACAGTTTGTCCTTTAAGGTTGATAAACCTACATGCCAATACGTAGGATATGCCTACTCAGCTGTGGCGGATAGTTTCCTTCCCACTCCAGACGTCTGGGGAAATGTGAGTAGGGGTCTACGAGAATAGCACGACGGAGCTACTCAGATTTGACTGTTAAATAAGTACCAAACCAGCGTTGACTGTGCCGTGTCATGTAGTTCCTATAAACCTATATAGGATTTGCGTGTTTAGACAACATACACAGTAGGATTGGTGTCAGACTGATTCTATACACCCTACCGGGTATGTTAGCCTGTATACCAGCTAGCTCACAGTGCCACTGGAAACCCCTCTACCAAGGAGAGAATAGTTCTTGGCAACTATTGAACATGACAACCTTGATCCCTCTGGATCGTGGAAACAGTGTATTACTTTTTGCTCAGTCACTCGGGCTCACTTCGTCTCAGAGCGATACACAGAATAAACGGTGGGGACGTTTTTCATAAGCATTTACTGAATCAGCGTTAATCTAGTGTAAAATAGGTGTGATGAAACAACCACTAGACAAGTAACAGATCTAAATGATAATAAGCACTAACTGAGTAAAAAGATGGCAGATTTCTACCTTCGTGCTAAAACAATGAATACAGGCAAGTTTATAAAATACATGACTGTAGAATAGGTACTCCTACAATGCGACCCTAAGTAGATGTACCTAAGTGTACCTAGCATGTATGTGGGTGTAACAGACAAGATTTAACTCCAGGTAATGGGGTTGACTTTATCCTAAAGTCAGAGACTGTGGAACCCCATCTTGGTCTCGAGATGGACACCCCGCAAGGGTTGTCGGACCACTGCGAGATGGAGTGTCTGCGTGCAGGAACCTCCACGTCTCGCATCAGTGTGTCGGCATGGAAGTCCTTTTCTCCTTTTTCTACCTTAGCAAGATATGGTGTTTATATACCCAAAGTGGTACCCTCAGGGGTTCTACCTTGCTGTGTCAAGTCTGACTTAGTATGACGGAAGGAATGACCTTTGTACATAGTTATTATGCAGGAGATGGTAGTCCTGCTGAGTTTCAAAGAATCGTCATTCATAATGGATGAGGATAGCTTTCAGGGAAAACCCCACGTCCTGTAAGCAGGACCATAACTAGGTAAAAGGTCCATCCCAAGAACTGTTATGTAGTGTAATGATAGGGGAGAATATGTGGAGAAGTGTGGCTCAATGATTAGAGCGGCAGACCCTGATGCAGAGGTCTAGCCCGGGACCAGGGTTCAATTCCCCGCCTCGGCGGGTCTTGGGCTCAAAACTCCACGGACCTGATAATTCCCGCCTCGGTGCCTATTCCAATCATGGAGTCCCACTCTGCAACTCTGGGCAATAGCTTGCTCAATCTCCACAGCGGCTCCCACAACGCTAAGGATGCCTGGCCTCCACCTTGAGGCTGCCCAGGAGTGGACGCCTCATAGGGAAAGCCAGGATGGGTTCCACAGCGGTATTCGTACAAGCGACTTGAGACCCTTGCGGGTGAGTAGTGCGCTATACAAGTATCAATTTACATTTACAATATTGATAAAAGATGAAGTTGCGACCTGAGCCTATATTGGAGTACCTATATGAAACAAAACATTGGTGGATTTGTTTTGATATTGGTAGCTGTCCTTTAGAGTGTAGTGTGTTAAAGAAAATGGGAACATGCTCAATTTCCTATATTTCTATAAAATACTAATATGGTTTTTAGCTTTTTGGAATTTGTGCAGTCATCTTTTTAAAGATGTATGGGTTTGTGTCACAAGCAAATGCAGTGCCAAGTAACCATCCGGTTTTGATTTCTTTTTTAGGTCTTTTAGACCAGTTTCTTCACAACAGTAGATAAGTTAGATTGAGTATTCAGGAGGCTGGGATGCATACATCAAACTTGGGGTCACACTCTGCTAGGAGATCTCCGGCTTAAAAGTCTAGGACTGTAGAAGGAAGATTATAGAAACATCATGCAGTCTACAGATAGTTCAAGTTCTTACATTTTTGTGAAGTTTTATTTCATACCAATTGAAAATGCTACTAAGTATGTGAAGTTTAAACTTCGAACAGGCGCATAATACATTATCAAATCACATTATACATATATGCTGGATTCTACAGTACTATTGAGAAACTTGAAGGGTGAGTTTGAAATGCTTTTTTTTTTTTTTACTCTGCTCTTTCTCAGTTTAGATAATTGGTTCAGGACAGAAAAAAGGAGGATTTCCAGAATGCTGAGGAATGTTACCAGTTCAGTTTCTAGTTGTTTGGTTTTACTGCTGCTGTTTGAGGAGCATGTTATAAATGAATGCATATTATAGATGTCTGCCTTTTAATTTACATCCCAACCTTGTATTTCTGTAGACAAACTTAAGGCTGTAAATCTGTGAACTAGAGCATCATTTGAAAGGAGTATGCTTTCAAAGCATGCACTTGCTGCATGGTTCATTAGCTAAGAAATAGTTGAAAAGAAGCAAGCCAAATAGGAACCATTGAATGATCCCTTGCATTAGGAGTAATGCTAACTGCATACATTGACTACACATAAAGACCTCTTGCTCCCACCATCTACTGTTTTTAACAGATCTTATTGATCACTTCAGAAGCGGTAATGACTGGCTAGTACATATTTGCAAGAGTTTTTCTTATAAGTTATTAACATTCTTACATGTAACTGAGGAATCAATTTTAATATTTAATATTCACACAAAACCTCTTTGTCGAAATATAAGCTTCCACCCCTAGTTGCAAAATCTTGAACTGTGCGTTTTTCTAGCCCAGCATGTCTTTAGTTTATTTGACTCTTCCTTTTTCAAATGAGCCTCTAGTATAACAGCAATATCTAATTGTATTCTAGATAGATACATAATCATTTGTTCATGACGTGTGTTGCTGTAGATACACATGCGCTGCATACTTCTGCCATCTAGTATTGGGCTCAGATTCTTGCAAGTTGTTTTAATTCAAAGAAGTCTTTTGAGTAGCTGGATAAAATGGGACTTCTCCGTTTGTGTGCAACATGCAAACACACCAACTCCATGTTGTATTGTTTTTTTCCACCATTTGGTTCAGATGTGTAACAACAGCGCTCGGAGGTATATGTCTGCCATGTTTTTTGCGTGGCCTCTTAATTGACCTTCGACACAAGAGAATGTGGGTCCTTACATGGTAATAGAATGGATGCCATTCCAGTAGTGCCCCTGGTGCCACTCAAAGTACCTGTGCTAGGTCCATCGGAAGGTTTGTAACCTCTGCCTCTCACTGGACCATGACAATACATGTTAAGTTTGCCTCACCTTCCTTAAGAAGAAAACTTTGCAGTACTGAAGGTAAAGATGCGCCAGTAATTTTCCACTGACTTCCCCGACAACTTCAGCGAACAAACTGTGCCTTTCAAAATTCACTGCACCAAGCTGCCTGCGCCCAAAGGCCGTCTCCTCCAGTGCCTCCAACCCAGGGCAAGAAAAGGATTCTCTACTGCACACCATCAACACTGCCAGTCCTGTGTGAGGGGATCCTCACACTACTTTCCTCACCCAGTCAGCCTCTTTGGCCCAACTAATTCTTATGATACATCTTCAAGCCATGACCCACAGATGAGACAATTATGATGATGATTCCCCTGGTGCTCCAGACCTCGATCACTACCCTGTTAGGGGCATTTCCCTCTAACAATACCACCACATTCCATTGGGTTATCTAAAGGGCGCAACTGCCTTTCAAAAGGTGGACATGTTGGTCTTGCCTTAGTAAGAGGATTTCCTTGTCAAGACACTGTCAAGATCAGAGGCTAAGGAGGAGTTTCTGCCTATTCTCAACGGCATATTTAAATTCTCCCCCGACAGTCCTGAAACCTTTAAAGGCACCAGTAGGGATACCCAGGGTGAAGCAAAAACATATGCCTTGCCTTGCCCCAGTGACTCCACCTACATCAGGCCAGCCCTCTTCTGACTCCCTAGTTTCTAGTTGGCCTTTCCTCAAGCCACAGTCAACGCCCACCACCTCACAAAGCTCAAGAAGCTTGACACAGCGGGGAATAGGGGTAGCCATATGGGCAGTTACTGTCACATAGCCAATTCCGTAGATTCTCTCCAACTAGGATAGATATCAGTGGGAGGAAATGTAAGAGCAATTTTTTATCTTTTATTTTAACATCTCCCTTAGAAGTTCATATTCATTGTGGACAAGATAGTGTATGAGGGCAAGACCATTTCTAATATAATATCTGCTGTGCCCTTGCTACCAGGGAACAGCCTTCTAGAGTGGAAGGTGTGATCAAAACCAGTATCCTCCTCAGACGCCATGCCTGGCTTCACATCTTTGAGTTTAAGCAGAAGGTGCAAGAGCATCTTCTCAATCTACCTAATGATAGGGAGGACCTATTTGGGCTATCAATTGGCAGTGTACTGAAGAAGATTAAGAACATTTACATTGCAAAATCATTTGGTGCCACTCACTGTGACTCCTAGGGCTCCTTTCAGAGACCGCAGCCTAAAGGAGTAGTGAAGGCCCTTTCCCTCAAACATCCAGCTCCTATTAGAGGCAACTGCAATCATTCCAGCAGGGGCTACACCAGCGGTGCTTACAGGGTCAAAAACAACTAAGGTAGTTGTACAGGAGTTTCCTGTAAAGAGGCTTCCACCTCCAAACCTTGACTTGATTTGCCCCTACCCCCTTGATATTATGTAATTTGTTGGGGTTAGACTGCAAGATATCCTCACCCAGCCCCAAAGTGAGATCACTTCCGATCCATGGATTCTTGCTGTGGTCAGTCACTGCTGCTGCCTATTCCTCCTAAGAACACCCCCACACCCCCAGCAACATACCTTGCACACATACCTTCAGCAGGGAACATCTTCACCTTCTCTAGGAAGAGTTGCAGGCACTTTGTCAAGGGGCAACAAAGAAGGCTCTACCTTACCTCCGGGGAAGGGCATCTAGTCTATGCTACCACATTATCAAGAAGGGTGACTCCCTCAGACCAAACGTAGACCTCCGGCCCCCTATCAAATGCATTCTGTCTGAACATTTCCACATGAAAACCCTGCTCCAGCAAGGTAACTAGGATTGTTAGACCTCAAGAACTTACTTTCATATAGCCATCCACCCATCCCAACATTACTGCCTCTGCTTTGTGGTAAGTTGATAGCACTGGCAATTCAGACTGCTGCCATTTGGACTCTCCAATGCCCCAAGAGTTTTCACCAAGTGTCTGGTGATGGTAGGTGGTTATCTAGGTATTGACGAGACTCATGTGTTCCCTTACACGCTGATTGGCTGATCAAGAGTGCCCGTAGATAGCAATGCCTAGCCCACACTTGAGCTGTATTCTCCCTGCTTCACAGCTTGGAATTCCCCTTAAATGCTTCAAAGTTCCACCTTCAAACCCTGCAGGTATAGCCTTCATTGGGTTTATTCCTAAAGCCATTCAAGGCAAAAGCTACCCCAAACACCCAAGGAATTGGCAATTCAATCAATCAGGAGGTTTAAAGAGCACACTGCTCGCCTGTGAGGGTCTCAAGGTGCTGTAATTCAGTAGGTGCTGCATCTATTGCAGACCAATCGTCGGACAAGTCAACACTAAGAACCGTAATGTGCCTCTTACGTAGGATGGCCCTATGTATCACCATAGTACCAATGCTCTGCTCCATGTGCGCCCATTGCGCATTAGTCACAAGCAGAGGGTTAATGGGAGGATTTGATGTTAAAGGCCATTGCTCTCTGCTCTAGTGGGACAGCAACAACCTCTTGCAGGGCCTTTGCAGATCCTATCCCACAGTGACCATTAGCATTGTCTCTTTTTTGTCAGTCTGTGAGGCGCATCTAGACCACATGATAATACAAGTAGTGTGGTTCTCCAATGCCATGGGCACCACATCATCCATCTTGAGCTCCTAGCCATATGTCCATCTTTCAAAGCCTTCTTTCATGTAATTCAGTGCAACTTAGATGGACAAAATGATTGCCATGTGTTTTTATCTTCTAGTCCAACTCCCATACTTATGCAATAGTGGGTATCACTCCAAACCAATGCAAAATGCCCAAACTTTGCATTCTGGTACCCACAGTCTATGAACAGTGCTCTTTCGATTACCTGGTGTTGGATATTTTTCTTTGCTTTTCCTCCTGCTGCCACTTCTCTATGTGGAGAGGAATATGTGGTGTGCACCTCGATGCCCATCAGTACCCGCAATAATCTCCCGGATAGGCCAGACCTTCTCACACTCACAATCCCACACATCAGGCATCTGGACCCTAAACTGCTCAGCCTAGCGATCTGACACTGGAGGACCTAGAGTTTGGCAATCTGTTGATCGTGGGTGTGTTTAAATATCCTCCATGAATCCTGCTGGCCTACTACCCATTCAACAAAAAGGTTTGTCCGCTATGGTATCCCTCTAAAGCGAATTTCCAGGACGTCCTTTTCTAACTCTTGCACCAACAAAAGTTAGGACTCGCCTATTCCTTGATGTCATTGCTGCCTACATAAGAACCAGGGAACATTCATCCTTATTTAGGATCCCTATCATTATGGTACTTATGGGTGGCCTTAAGAGGATCACACCTTCTAGGGTGCCTCCAGCTTGACACCTGGAGGCACCTATCCCACCCCTTTCCGAACCCCTGCACTCTTGCCCTTTGCAGTTCCTCTCATGGTGGCCTTCACTCACACACATTAGTGAGTGGCATGAACTTACCACGTAAGAACCTTTCACTCCGTTTCACAGGTCCAGCTTATTTCTCAGAAATTATCTTAAGTTCCTTCCAAAGGTTGTGTCCCCTTTCTACCTCAGTCTTACGAAAGAGCTCCCAGTCTTTTTTTCACAGCCAGACTGTCACGGAGAGAGTCCTTTTACTCTAAAACAGTAAACAGGATCTTGTGCTGTATTGATGGGGCTAAGCCCTTTTGCAAGTCTTACTACCTCTTTGTAGCCTTCGCTTAACCCCACAATGGCTATCCCATCTCAAAAGCTGTCTTAGTGTGTGCAAAGGCAATAAGATGATGGTGGGAGCGCTCGCCCCCCCAGTCACTATTAGATCTGGTTTGAATCCATCATTGTTATTTTGCTCACTTTGCCACCCCAGTTCAGACCCAGCCATAAGCAAATCAGTCTTGACTGTGTTCCTTATGGGAACTGTCCAGCCCAAAGTGCTAAGCCTGGTCTTCCCTGAACCAGAAAAAGGCATCCTGGCACCGGTTTCGGGGTAACCTCACTCATCAGCCATGAGGTGTGGCAGTACGTCTTCCAGGAAAGCGGCTTCAAGCCCTGCAGTGCCTGTGGACATGCATCTTGTTTGCCTTTGGTGCTTCGTGCTCAACCACAAGGTAAATACCTGTGTCAACAGCCGCGCCATGGATCCAAAGGCGTTGAGGGAGCAGTCCTGTAAGCTCCTGGTGGCCTGACGTGTGACGCAGTGACTGTCACATTCCCAGACGAGAGGAAGGTCCAGGGGTCGTTGCAGAGAGCATAATCGTCGTTACATTCGAAGTAGTCTGGTCACTTCGGTAATTCCCAATGTAAGAGTCAAAGATGTTTTTTTTTTTTTAAAACTTTATTGACAGGAAGGAGTATTAGTCACATATCAGAAATACATTTACAATTTCACGGTGTCATATTGTAACGTTTCTGTGGACATTCTTAAGTACATTTTCGCATATTGTAGTCCTATGTAGTACGTTGGTTAATCATTACCTTCTTCCTGTTAGTCAATAATAACATTTCCATAATAGTACATAGAAGATAAACATTTCCCCCCCCCCCCAACCGGTGTCATCATTGCCAATACATTTCCAATCGCCTCTTCTAGCAGCCATTTCCTTAGTGTCTGCACTGTTACATCGACTAGTCAGGTCTCTACCTTTTTAGTGCGTTGATCCCGAGAATTATAGGCCCTCCATTTCACTCTTTCACTCCTCCTCCCCTTCCGAGTCCAGGTCATCTCCTTCTGGCAGCGGGTCACAGATCTCACCCCTATATACATTCCATGCTAGCCATATCTTGTTCCACTTGCGCGGTGCCGCGCGTACGGTGTAAACTGCCCTCTCTGTGATCATCAGGATGTCCATACCTTTAGCCCATCTATTCGCTGTGGGTAGGTCTTGTGTGCCCCATCTTTGTGCTATATCACGCTTGGCCACTGCCATGGCCAGTGTAGCCCAGATCAGTTCATATCGGCCTAGGTCATTGGGGTCCCAGATGTTTAGGAGGCATTTGCGAGGTTCCGGCAGAACGGAGATGTTAAGAGCCTGTGAGATTGTGCGCATTATCTTTGTCCAGAATTCACGTATGTGTGGGCATTCCCATAAGGTGTGAAATAATGTCCCCTCCTCCCCGCAGCCTCTCAAGCAAAAAGGATGTGGCGCTCTCTGTATCTTGTGGAGTAGTGTCCTGGTGTAGTATATACGGTGCAAAATTTTTAGTTGTACCAATCTGAACCTGCTCGAGATTCCTGCCTCTCTCGGGGAGGCCAGCGCCTCATTCCACTCATTTTCATCTACCTCCCCTATTTCCTCCTCCCACCTTTCTTTGAGCTTCAGCGTGGGGTCTTTCAAATTATTGATCAATTTTTTATATGTGAGTGAGGTCGCTTTTTGGATCATGAAGTCAGTTAGGAGCCTATCTTCTAGCGGGGAGGATTCTGGCAGAGTAGTATTCACTGGGATCGCACCCAATAGTGCATGCCTGATTTGGACATAGCGGAATGTTTCTGTGGGTCCGAGGTGATACTGCTGCTGCAGTTGTGAAAACGGTATTACTGTATCCTTGTCCCAAAGGTCCCCCACCGTGGAGATGCCGATGGAGTCCCAGCGCCCAAAGCCCTTACATCCCCTGAGATTACCTAAAGATTTCGTGTCCCATAACGGTGTCATTTTAGTGATTTTCCCTGCCCATCCTAGGCGAGCCTGCGCTATGTGCCATAGGGCTGCTGTGTGTTTGGTTGGACCGATTAGAGTTTTAAGATGTTGTTTATTATAAAGTACTGAGAACATGCTTTCCACCCCAAGTTGTGCCCAGTCTGCTCGATAGGCCGGGTCCTCTCTCGGGGTGTGGATCCAGTAGTTTATTACTTTAAGCTGGGCCGCCCAGTAGTATAGCTGAATGTTGGGGAGTGCTATTCCACCCTCGTACCAGCTTTTAACCAGTTTGTCGTACGCTATACGAGGTGGGCCCGTGCCCCAGAGCAACGTGGTGACTAGCGCCACGATCTGCCTGAAATATCTTGGTGGTACCAGATGTGGTGTGTTTTCCAAGACATAGAGGAGCCTCGGGAGCGCCATCATTTTGTATAGCGCTGCCCTTCCCAGGAGAGTCAGGGGCAGGGCCGCCCAGTGCTTGACATCTGCCCGTAGGCGCTCTATTGGCGGCTTCAGGTTACTGGCAAAGAAGTCCGTGTCTGCCCGCGTGACGATAATACCCAGGTACTTAAAGGAGGTCGTAGATATGGTCAGGGGGCAGTCAGCCCTCAGTCTCGGTGCCGGGCCATTTAGTACGTATATGACTGATTTTGACCAATTCAGGGTGTAACCCGACGAGTATCCGTGTGCATTACAAAGTTCTAGCAGGGCTGGGATGCCTTTGTCAGGTGCCGTCATGTAGACTAGCATGTCATCGGCGTATAGCGAGACTTTGTCCTCCCATCCTCCCTCCCACTTGATACCTGCAAAGAGGGGGGTAGCCCTGATTTGAATCGCCAGGGGCTCCAGTACCAGTGCAAAGAGCAAGGGCGACAAGGGGCAACCCTGTCTGGTGCCCCTGCCCAAGTGGAACCTCGGTGAAATGTGGCCATTGGCTACTACTTGTGCGACCGGCTTGGTATAAAGTAGTCGTACCCACGCTATGTATTTTGGCCCAAATCCCATACATTCCAACACCATGAAGAGGTACTCCCATTCCACTAGGTCGAACGCCATTTTAGCGTCGAGGGAGAGGATCGCGGCCCTTTCTGAAAGGAGGTGTGCACGGGCCAACACTCCATGTATTCTCCGGAGATTCAGCGCCGTGCTTCTGTGAGGCATAAAGCCTGATTGGTCAGGGTGGATCAGAGTACTTAGGTGCGGTTGCAGACGGGTGGCCAGAAGCTTGGCTAATATCTTCGCTTCGATATTAAGCAACGATATCGGGCGATATGAGGCCCTGTCAGTCGGGGGTTTCCCCGGCTTGGGTATTGCAACAATCGTGGCCGTACGTTGGTCCAGTGGCAGTTCCATTTTATCCTTGCTGTCTAAATACATGTTCAACAATGGGGCACTCAGTTCTGGCGCCATTGACTTGTACCACTCCACAGGTATCCCATTCGGACCCAGGGCCTTACCAGATTGCAAAGCTTGGATCGCCAGCTGAATCTCGTCTTCCGTCGGGTCTACCTCCAGGGCTAGCATGTCTTCCTGTGTAATGCTGGGGACTGCTATGCCCGTCAGTGTTGCTGCCGCCATTTGTTTTGTGACTACATGGTCCGGAGTGTATACTGTTTGATAATGCCGAGCCAAGGCGCATACTATTTCCTCTGGATGTGTTAGTGTTTGCCCCCCCTCCGTGTGCAGTGTTGGAATGCCTTTCGTTCCATTCTCCCTCTTGTCCAGCCATGCCAACATTTTACCCGCTTTGTCGCCCACGTCATATATTCTGCACCTAGTGTCTGCAATATAACCCTTTTCCGTCGTCCTAAGGTGGGCCTGATACTGCTGTTGACTTATCAGAAGTGTGTGCGTTGCGGCCGGGGAGGGGTCTGTCATGTGCGCAGTATTGGCCACATGGAGTGCCAGTTCCAGTTCTGTAAGCTCCTTACGGGAGTCTCGCTTATGCCCCGTTATTGCGGATATGGCCGCCCCCCGGAGGACTGTTTTATATGCTTCCCACAAAACTGACGGTGATGTCACCGTTCCCGAGTTTTCTGTAAAGTATTGTGTTGTCGTTAGTTTGAGCTTCTTCCGAATCCTCGGGACTTTCAAGAAATTCGGGTAGATTGGGTAGGGCCTAGCACATTTCCTTTCTCTGGTGGTAAGTGATAGAGCAATGGGGGAATGATCAGAAATGCCCCTGGGAAGAATGTCCACTTTATCTACCAATCCCAGTCCCAACCCCAGGGCTAGGAAATAATCTATACGTGATAGGCTGTTATGTACGGCAGAGTAGTAGGTGAATTGAGCGTCCCCTGTATGTAGGTGCCGCCAGATGTCTATCATGCCCAGGGCCTCCACAAAATCCGGGAGTGAATTTGTGCCACGTGAGTGGGTTCTAGTAGGAAGGGCGTCTATCAGTGGATCCATGATTGCGTTAAAGTCTCCCCCTATGATTGTATCCCCCTCAGGAAGGTTAAGAAGGAGATTGCTAAGGGCAGGTAGCGCCACAGAGTGGAGCGCCGGGGGGATATACACCGACACTATATTAAGGGGTCTGCCCTCCCACTGGCCATGTAGTGCCGCGAAGCGACCCTGATCATCTGCCACTCGGTGTGTAATGATAAAGGGAGATGATTTCTTTACCAGTATTCCTGTCCCCCTGGAGCCAGTGGTGAACTCAGCATGTATCGCCATTGAGTAACCCCGTCTATTAAGAGCTTTACAAGTGGAACCTGCAAGGTGGGTTTCCTGTAGAAGGACCAAGTCCGGGCTTTGTCTCTTGATGGCCTGTAGTACTAAGCCCCTTTTTATTTTGTCTCCTAGGCCCCTGACATTCCAGGTGAGCATGCGCAACGGGGGAACTCCCATGCCTACAGGGGAGCCTTCAGCAGGCGTGTTGCGAGGTGACCTGTCCATGGATTCGGTGCGGGAGCCTCGCACTAGGTGCGTCTCTAGTACGAATACAGGTAGTGCCGTGTGTTAATCCGTGGAGGAAAATGGCGACAATCGAGGCAATAATACAGTGCGAGTGCTGCATGATGACTATGAACAAGAACATAACTTCAAACAAGAAAACTACAATCCCATCCCCCCTCCCTGCTACCCTGCTCCACGGACGAACTCCCGCCCGCTTCCCCAACTTTGCAGAGTGCTTTGTCCCATCCCCGCTCATCTTACTTGCTCGTGGGGTTGGTGAGACCCCCTTAGCCACCGGCCAATGCCCGCCCTACTCAGCTCCACCGGCATCAAGTCCCCAAGGGCCGCCAAATAATGTTCCACCTGTAGTCCAGCCAGTTCAGCCCCGTACAGGTTGTCCAGGGTCTAGCGGGTCCCTCTCAAGATCCGATTCTGGGTCCGTTGCCTGTTCCCCAATCGTAGGGCCGTTGGATCGATGAACTGCCGCCTCTTCGTTGCGTTGACGTTGCCTCTCCCTGTGCGGGCGCTGGGGCTGCCCCACCTGCCTCCATCCATCAAGCCATTCCCTAGCCACTTCTGGTGTGTCAAAGAACCATGTCTTTCCTTCAGCCACTATGCGCAATTTGGCGGGGAATAGCATAGAGTATGGTAGACCCTTGTCTCGCAACGCCTTCTTCACTTCCGTGAACGATTTCCTTCGCCTAGCCACCTCCGCCGTGTAGTCCGGGAAAAAGGCCAAAGTTGAGTTCTGAATCTTTATAGGTGGAGAGACCCTTGCTGCTTGTAGAATTGCGTCCCTGTCACGAAAATTGAATAGTCTAGCTATGACTGGTCGCGGTGTAACCCCCGGCTTAGCTGCTCCACCCGGAACCCTGTGTGCCCGCTCCACAGAAAAGAAGTGGGAGAGGCCTTTAGGTTTCAGGTGGGCTTTAATTAGGTCTTCAATGTACAAGTCCATCGAGGCCTTCCCTTCCGATTCCGGCAGGCCCAGGATGCGGACGTTGTTTCTCCGGGAACGCCCTTCCTGATCATCGAGCTTCTCTTGCAGCTGTTTCGTGACTTTCTCCATGCGTTCCATTGCTACCTGCAGGTCTGAGGTGTCCTCAATGAGCGACTTCGTGACTACCTCCACTTGGGACACTCTCTCCGCCATTTTCTGGAAGTCCGCTCTGAGCAGAGAAACCTCGGAGGAAATGGAGCCCACTGTTGTACGGACCTCGGTAAGGGTTTTCATGACGTCTTCTAAGGTTACCTTCGGGGTCCCCCCCGGTTCTGAGGCTGTACCTGCAGAGTGGCGGCCGCCGCTCTGTGAGTGTCCAGACTGGTTGTATGCGAATTTATCCAGCTTCGCCTGGGTCGACGCACTCCTCGTGCCCTTGTTCGCCATGTCGTCGCGTCGGTGGAGGTGGCTGATATCTCCGGTCGTCGGGTCCGCCCTGCCCTGTGAGACTTGCAGTTTTGCTGATCGCCAGGTGGTCCAATGTGTTCCCTGCCGAGGGCAAGGGGTACCGTGCATTCACCACAGGGCCTAAACAAGCTGTAACTGGTAGCTGGAGTGGTCGGTACCTCAGCCTGCGAGGCGGTTTTGCGCAGTTCAGTGTATTGACGCGGTTTGTCTTTGCGCCTCCCGTAGCGCTACTGATCGCTGCGTTGCTGCTGTTTAACACCGGAGGTACCCCGCGGGGCGTCCCCCAGCCCTCTCGTATGTCCGTAGGGTAGGAATGTTTATGTAGCAGGATGGGGGCGCCACTGCAAGGCCCCCCGCGATGTCTTCCTTTCTATCACTGGAGTCCAAACTGGCCCCCCGCTGAATCAGGGCGCAATCCGGGTCTGTTATGGCATGGGGGGACGGTTATGCCCCCGTCTCAGAGTTCGTCACCCCACAGCTGTCACGGCATGGCCGGCTGTCTGATCGTCTGACAATGGCGCCTCCCGGAGCTCCGGGATATTTCTATTGCCACTGGCGTGCGCGCTGGCTATGGGCAGTACTCGCAGGCAATCTAGCTCCTCACCGTCCCTCCGGGATACGCCGGGGTGTCCGCTAGGCAGGCTGAGCGCGCTGGTACCTCCGGTGACAGGGACGCTTGCGGTCGGTTGTTCATACACCGCCCTGGCCGAGGTGGGCAAACTTCCGCCCGGGCTCGCTGGTCACTCGAGGCCGGCGCGCTGGATCGTGTGCAGGCCGACGCTCGCTGCTGCAGGTTAAAGCAGTTCCCGGTGGCCGATCGTCACCGGGGTCGGATCTGGTCGTGCCACTCGGTTCCCCGAGTCGATGTCGCTCCTTCGAGCGGGCGCTGGAACGGATCAGTGTGCGGATTTACGATGCAGGCCGGTTAGCCTGGAGGAGCTCCCGATTTACGCTGCCGCCATGCTCGGCAGTTAGCCACGCCCCCCGTCAAAGATGTTTTTGATTTAACCTGGTCTGTTGCCCGATGAGAAAAGGGAGCGTAGGCATTCAAAGCCTGGGTCCGCACTTCCCCAAGTTTCTGGGAGCAACCCCAGCTCAACTTCACGAGGCCATGCGCCTAATTTGGTATGGACACTGGTACAGATGGATCAGTGCCGGTTGTACCAACTCGACCTTCCTCAAAGCTGATCCTGATGCTCTCGGCACCGCCTGCTCCTTTACGATCCCTGACACAAGAGCCGAGTGGGCGTTGCCCAACTCAGTCACTGACTGGAGCCACGCCTTCGAGGCCGTAACCGGAGCCCCGTTCTTATGGGCTAGAACTGTGGGAGGATTGGAAGGGTTATGAGACCTTGAAGAATTCTAGCCCTTTGACCCAAACCTGGACTGGGGGGAGGATTTGGAGAAAACCAAAGGAGAGGACACCTCCCCAAATAACTGGCATTCTTTTTCCCCCTTACCGTGGCTTCGAAGGAGGGAGCGTCATTTGCAGTAGTGGTGAGGAGGGTGGATGAAGTTGGACCTTAAATCTGCCCTCTGTGGCAATCTAGATGAACGTCTTGACTAAAGTACTTCAGCCGGGAGTGTCTCCCCGCTCTTCCCACGCCCCACCCCGAGAACTGCTTCTCCCTTTTAATGAAGCCCTTGCAGACTTTCTGCTCTGGACTTGGTACAAGCCCAACATAAGGGACCTAATTAATAGGCGATTGCCTGCCACTCCACCTCTCCAGGGGACCCAAATTTCCTTATACAAGAACCTACTTCTGAGAGCTTGGCGGTCCAAGCCCCCACCTCCCATGGTGTATTCCCGACTGAACCTCCAGATATTTTTTTCCACCAGCCTAGCACTGCAATCTGTGAACACTGCATGCTTTTTGGGCTTCTACTTCCACGCTCTGTGGGACATGGTTGCACAGTTGCTACCGAGAGGACGCTGGGGCTGCAATCTCCCAGACTGCGGATGATGATCGAGATGCAGCCACGTTCATCGTCCGTTGTGGACTGGATACCACCGACTTGTTGGGTAGAAAGGCTTCATGAGCAAATGCCTTTTGGCGCTACACCTAGCTGAGGGAAACTGGCTTTTCTGGGGATGTCTAATCACTGATTATGGTCCTGCCCTTTGATGGCTTCTGTCTCTTTGGAGACCAGGTAAATTCAGAGCTTGAGTGCTTTAAGGGCATCAGGGCTACGGCCAGGTCCTTGGGCTTCTCCATGGATCCCGGTCCTCCATCCACGCAAGCTGCTCAGCTTCTGTGTGGCTGATGACCAGTACCCGCAGAACTCGTGGGTTAGGCAGCCAGAGTTCATTCCAGTACACCCCCTCTCCCCTCACGCCTACACCTCTCCAGCACCGATAGCCTCCAAACTCTTATAGTCTCCCCTCTTACCATCAGGGGGACCCTGCGGGCAGCAGGATCTGCAATCGCTACACCACTGGCAGTCTATAACATCTGACCAATGTTGAGACTGAGACTGAGGCTGCAGCTGCTGTGCCTCATGGCCTTCTGTATCCTGCTAGTTACATGCCTGCTGGCATATGCTGACTCTGCAGTGGGACCTGAAGTTCCAGTGAGCACAGCCCCAGGGAAATTTCTCCGACTTGATCTCCAAAGGAATTGAAAAAGTTCTGCTGTGGTGGTTAACAAACTGCGATTGGGTTAGCAGCAGACCCCTCTCCCTTCTCAAACCAGATCTGACAGTGGTGACAGATACATCACTTCTGAGATGGGGTACCATCTGGGCGAGGTGGTGATCCGAAGCCTCCGGTGGTATCCGGACTTAAAATCTACCTGCTGGAGCCCAGTGTGTTCAGATTATCCTTGAAAGCCTTTCTACCCTCCATCAAGGTCAGATTGAGTGCTGCACAATTGTACCGTGAGGATCCCACTTGCTAGAAGTGTCTACCACTCCCTGATGGTACATACTTTGAGTAAATGTGCTTCTGCTCAAGTGACAGACTACGCTCCCCCAACCTAACAGGCAGAGCAAGTGCTTAGATGAAGCAGAAAAACAGGTAGCTGTTGGGCATTAAAGACATTCCACTCAGTGCCACATGCCCCAGCCTGGGGCAGGTAGCACCCAGAGCAATATTGTCCTTACCAGGCTCATTAACCCTCCTTTCAAATGACTACTGTCTTGACTTTTACAGTTCCTCTCACGGAATGTCTTCTTCCCCAGTCCGACTCAGTAGCTGAGAGGGCATCACCCTCATTTGGAGTCTAGTATGGATCAATGAACTACCTCGATAGGTCCAATTTCTTTAGTTGCTTTTGCTGAACCTTTTAAAAATTGCTCTATATTGAAGGCTGATTTAACTAGGTGGATTGTGAAATGTAACCAGACCTGCTATTTCAAAGCTAAAAGAGCCCCACCCGCCCATCTATCCCTCAGTCCCCATACCCTACCCAAAACAACCCTCAAAGTATAAAACGGGGCTCCGCTATTGTGTTTCTTGGAAGTATATTCCTATAGTTGGCATTTGTAAGGTGGCCACATGGTCAATGCAACATTTTTACAAAACATTGTGTTGACATCCTTACAAAGCAACAAGCGAGTTGGATAGACTGTCCCAGAAATGTTGTTTCAGACATCTACACCATGAACTGGCTAACCACTGCTTAGAGTACTTTATAGAGTCTGTGCAGAGCATGTGTATCTACAGCCATGCATGCTACAAATTGAATGTTACTTCACCTGTGAGCATCTTTTAGTTGCATATAGTGCTGTGGATTCACATTAACCTGCCCACATCCCTGGAAGCCAGTGCTTGCTACAGCTATCAACACCCTTAACCTTCTGTATCTCCTATACAGTGCATGCATGGGCGCCATAGTGCCCTACTCACTACTCCATACTTACTATCACCTGCTGTGTGGGGAACAATCTAGCAATGAAGTCAGTACCCATGCACATTGACAACTATGTGAGGAATCTCATGCTACCTGTTCACTCTAAAGAATAGTCTGAACAAAAAAAGTTGTATCAGTCCGTGTCCTACACTAGATTGCAGGAATATACAGAGCCACTGAATCTACATCACTACATGAAATGAAGAGATGCTTACAGGGCAAGTATCATACTTCTTACATTATGTTATTAATGTCTTTCTCTAGTTGTCAGAGAAACAGCTATTGGACTTGCATTTGGTCATGCTACTTCTCCTAATTCAAACAAAAGTTTGTGTGATGGGAAATGCAAGTGATTTCTTTGAGAACCAATCTTTGTTTACTTTCGTGCATCATTTTAAGGAGATTTAAAGTAAAACTGATTGATTTAGGACATGTGAGTTTCCATGAAAGCTTGAGAAGGAAGAGAGATTGCTGCAATTATTGTAAACAAAGACATGCAAGACTTGCAGCTAAAATTGAAACCAAATCTGTCCACTTTTCCCCCAATTTACCAGTACTCTAATAGAACATGAGGTTCAGATTCGCTGTCGGGCATAGTCTTGTGCCAGAGCAGTAGTGCATTGATCTAGTTCATTGGAAATCATTAATTCCTCTTCATCTTCTAAAAAGATATCCGTGTTGGAGATTCCACCTGGCTTAAGAGACTGCTACGTGGCTTCAGTATATTTAAGTTGACTAAGGCACAACCTCCATGTCTAGTTTAAGCTGAAGTCATGGGTCCTGCTGCAATTTCCTATTTTGGTCATTTTACTTCACAAAAGCCTTTTCGTGCAATACAAGTTTCAGCGTGTAGATATATTTCCATAAGGGGGTGTGGTGTAAACTGATTTTTATTTTTTCTTCTGATGGATACGTCTACCTGTAGTTTCTTCACTTCTCCAGTATTGAATCTTTCATAGATTCGCATGCTTGTATCTTCTCGGTCATGGTGGGAGCCTCGCAGCAGTTGGAAAAGCAGTACTATAAGAGTACATTCTAAACCACCAAAGGGAAGAAAAACTGACATTCGTCAGCATCTTAATGTAGGTCCAAATTTTGACTCATCAGACGAGCCCTAGCCCTCAACTCCCCAGCAGAGTCATCGGACCTCCGATTTATACCTGCACGTCATGTGTTAGGGAGTCTCCCTAAGCTTTGGAGTCTCAACAGTAATTGATGGGGCTTACACAAATTACTGGAAAGGGCCTCTAGAAGATTTGTTCTGCCTTTGCCTGTAGTACAATGGTTTTAAGGACCCGGCTAAGAAATCTGTTTAATCCATTCCTCTTGTGGATTATATTGGAACGAAGGTTGAAGATTATGAGAAACCTGGTATCAGTTCCAGCTGTGTTGCAGAGAATGGAAAAGTGCAAAGCACCTGATTCTGCTCTGGCTTGTTTGGACATCCTCTGCCAGATTCATTTATAATGCAAGCTGCACAGAGGCGCTCCAGGAATCCGCCATCCCCTTGTTCGATGCCTCCAGCCAGAGAAGGCAAGCGGCTTTACCACATTGACAGACGCTTTGCTACTATGCCCGCCACTTCCATCAAGGCCTCTAACGCCTTAGCCTTAGGATGATACGACCATCGGTTATGGTCAGGTCTCGCACCTCTTCTTAAACATCTTCCCGAAGAGAAAAAGAAGGAAGTAAAAGACCGCTTACAAGAATGCGTTAGAGCTTCTTCGGAAGTAATTGACTCAGCAATGGATTTGTCTTTGCTTTCAGACAAATGGCAGGTGGCGCTGTTTTCCATAGCCATAGCTGGCTTAGGGCAACGTCCTTCCGCCCTGAAGTGCAATCAAAGGTGTTAGACATGCCCTTCGACGGGGAGAACCTGTTTGGGAAACACGTGGACGAGGAGCTACAAGGTATCAAAAAGGAGACCGCACACTCATTAGGCACGCTGCAACAGAGGCACTTTCAGTCCTTTCATGGAGGTAAAGGAAGAGGACCGTTCCAACAGAGATCATCCTATCAGTCATACAGGTTTCAACCGTATTCCCAACAAAGTTATAGACCGTAATATGGAGGACAATAACAGCACTTTCCTGCTTCCGGTGTGTCATAGTCGGCAATCAGCCAGACGCAAGCCTTCGTCGTGAGGGAAATCGCAAGATTCTTCTAGAAGGCAGTGAAGTTTTTCATCCGCCAGCCACCTCATCTCGACTTCAGCTGCTCCAGTGTCATCATCTTTCTCCTTTTTTGGGCCATTACCAAGGACAAATGGGTTCTGGACATCATCCATCTGGGCCACACCCTAGAATTTGTCCACAAGCCTCCTCGAAATCCACCCTCAAGAAGAATACATCATCTTCTTTTGTTAAAGCAAGAAATCTCTACCTTGCTGAAAAGGGGGCAATAGAAAGTTCCTGTCAGTTAACGAGCTAAGGGCTTCTAGTCCAATTTCTTTCTTGTAAAGAAAAAAGTAGGAAATGGTGACCGGTCATGGACTTCAGACAGCTGAACAATTACATCAAGAAACAATCATTCAGAATGTTATTCTGCATGAGATTTTCTTATTGGTGATCAAGGGAGATTTCTTAGCGTCCTTTGATCTCCTGGACGCATACTTCCACATTCCCATTCATGCAAAGCATCGCCAATTCCTGACGTTTGAGGTGGCTGGGGATCAATACCAGTTCAAGGTTCTGCCCTTAGGCCGTCCCTCAGCCCCCAGAGTTTTCACGAAATGTGTGTCTCCGTTTGCAGCGTTTGAGAAGGCCAGGCCACCGGGGTTTATTCCTACCAGGAGGATTGGTTGGTGAAAGGGCCTTCGTTCCACTCCGCAAAAAAATCTACACAGGCTTTTCCATGGCTGTTCAAGTCTCTAGGCTTAAAGCTCAACGTAGAGAAGTCATGCCCGGTTCCATGTCAGAAACATATTTGACTCTGAGCTATTCTGGACACCAGGCTGATGAAGGAGTTTCCCACTACAGAACGAAAATTCAAAAAATGCTCTTAGCAACCCTTCTGCGTGCAAGAGAGTCCACTTCTGAAAGTGTTCAACTCTTTAATGGGGATGCTGTCATTATGCATCCCGTTGATTCTGAATTGTCTGCTGCTGAGGCCTCTCAAAGAGCAGTTAGACATGCAGTGGATTCAGGCTCAGGGCTTCTTAGAAGACACCATCCTTATCTCTCAGGCAATAAAACAGGATCTGTCATGGTGGGAGAAAGAATGCAATATCTCTCCAGGCCTCTCGTTTCAGGCAATACAGCCCAGTTACGTTATGACCACGGATGCCTCAATGGACTGTTGGCGGGCGCATTTTCAGTAGTTGCACATCCATGGAAAACGGTCCGTGCAGATCAAACTCTTGGAATTGAGGCCAGTTGTTCTGGGACTGCAGGCGTTCCTTCCGAGGATCCAAGGCTCCTCTGTTCTGGCAACAAAACACAACAATGTTCTATCTGGCTGAACAAGGGGGCACCAGGTCTCTTACGTTATCGGATCAGGGCTAGGAAATTTGGAGATGGCTAATTCATCACAAGATAACGTTGCAGATGGGACATGTTCCACCCGTAGAGAATGAGTGGGCGGATTCATTAAGCAGAAACAGTTCCCAGTATCACAAATGGGAGTTAGATTGGAAACAGCTGTGGCGAGTGTTCAAACTGTGGGGTTCTCCAAAGCTGGATCTCTTCGCAACAAAGCGACAGGAAGTGCGAAAGGTTTGCCAGCAGGTTTCCTCAGGCCAACTCTTGGGGGAACGCTCTACAGATGCAGTGGACGGGGATGTTTGCCAACGCTTCCCCGCCGTTTCCCCACATCCCAAGGGTGCTGAGCAAAATGAAATAAGAGTCAAGTCATCTCATTCTCATAGCTCAAGCATGGCCGAGTCAGTTTTGGTTCTCAGAGCTTCTCCTATGCTCCCTTATCTCTGCACATTCTCTCTTAACCATTGCCAAACCTACTGTCCGTGGACAACGGCCAGATTTAAGAAGTATTGCCTTACCTACTCATTTAGCAAAGTCCAAGTTGACTCATTCATCAATCAAAGTACACCTGGCTGCAATTTCCAGGTTTTGCAGAAAACCAGCGAAACTCTCACTGTGTTCGACTAGAATTGTTTTTATGAAGGGCGTCTTCAGAGTGTTCCCACCCTTAAAGCACTGGGCAGTTCCTTGGGAGTTAAACACAGTCCTGGCCCCCAATTGATGAAATTGCCCTTTGAGCCTATCCACAAAGCTGACTTAAAATACATGTCGTAGAAGACTGCTCTTCTATTAGCCCCCACCTTGGCTAGAAGAATTAGTGAGAAATGGGCTTTCACTGTCGCTGAACCCTTTCTTCAGTTTAAGCAGGACAATGTAATGTTGAGAACAAACCCTCACTTTATACCAAAGATTGAAACTTCTTTTCACTTGAGTGAGCAGGTAGTGCTCACAACGTACTTTGGAAATCCTTCGACCACTGCTGAAAGAGCGAGGCATTCTTTAGACGTAAAGAGACTCATCAAATTCTACATCCATAGAAAAGACTTTCAGGAAATCGGATCAGCTCATTGTATCTTTTACTTCCCCGAGGAAAGGGCAGGCCCTTTCAAGGATCAGCATTGCACGTTGGATCTCTTCTGCAATTGTTTTCTGCCATAACAAAGCTGAAAAGCCTCTGTTCGCAAAAGAGTCTGCAAACTTCACAAGGAAGAGGACGCCCCAGCAAAAAGGCTATAGGGGCGATCACTTCCAGACATTTGTAGAGCGGCAACGTGATCCAACGTGCATACGTTCACCAAGCGCTACTGCCTGGATCCGGCATGGAAAGCAGATGCCTCAGTGGGTCTAGCAGTCCTGAAGCATCTGTTCACTTAAAGTACATTAAGTATATATATGTATATGTGTGTACATATATGTATATATAACTTGGTTTTTAGTGATGCATATGCATATAAATCTATATGGTTACGTATGTTTTTAAATGGTTAGTTCATTCTCAGTGCCTGCGAAGGTCTTCGCCTATGCGCATCGATTTAAAGAATTGCACAGTTTTCTACTCTGATTCAGCATGCGACTATATGAAAGGTTCAATACTGGAGAAAAGACAAGTTACTTAACTGTACACTGTGGTTCTCCATTAATGATAACTTTCATAGATTCACATGCTGCCCTCCCTCCTCCCAGTCTTGGCTTGCCACTTCTTACCTCATGCTATTCTTAACCGTAGCACACTTGTGCGCAAAATCTGAGGTCTGGTGGTTCTGCTGGGGAGTTGAGGTCTAGGGTTTGCCTCTGATTGGTCAAAGTTTGGACGTATGTTAGTTCTCCTTTCTCTTTGGTGGTTTATAATGTACTCTTATAGTACTACTTTTCTAACTACTGCGAGGCTTTTACCATGATGACGTGGAAGATACCAGTATGTGAATCTACGAAAGATATCAATACTGGAGAACCACAGAGTACAGGTAAGTAGCTTTTTTTTAATATAGCCAGACTGGATACAGAAAAGTTTGGCATAGTTCTCCTGTGCCAGTAGAAGACTGTCTCCATTTCGGAGGGAGCAGCAGCGCAGGTGTGATGACACAAGCTATATAGCGCCACTTTGACACATTACATCAGTTGCCTTTTTCCCATGCCCCTTGTTGCAGATCCAGAGGTACTCAGTGAATTTTCTTATTTTTCAAAGATTTTCTCTTCAAAATTTCCGTTGTGCAGTGCTTGTGGCTGTTACCCTTTTTAGAAGTCAGGGTTTCTGCCTTGCTACTCCTGAATCCAATCTCCCACGAGGTCTGCCTGAGGCCAAAGCATGCCTTTAATTTCTGCTAAAAGCGCGCACTTGAGTACATTAAGGGATTTCGAACTCTTAGCTTGTGCTATGACTCGAGGTCACACCTTAACCGACCTTCCTTCGTTGCTTTTCTTCCTGTTACTTATTGCTCCAAGTTAGGTTTAGCTTTTTCCGATCTCAAAAGATTTTTCAGTCATCCTTTAAATTTGAAGCACAAAAGATTAAGGTTACTATGTTGAAAGTGTTACATTTCTGCGCTATGGAAGTCAACAAGTAAGAAAAAGTGCACCACAAGTCAAGGCTTATTATGTTTTTGTTGCAAAAATGAATCATTCAAATATCACACCTTGATACTGTACAATTTCAAAAATCATTTGATTCAAGCTACAAAGTGACAATTAGTATGAAATGTATTTTATTATAAAGTGTTTTGGATTTTTTCTTGTAAGAAATTTAATGTACCTACTTACTTCATAAAATCTATCTGAAAGAAACAGGTTAGTATTAGATTCCTTACCTTAGAATATCCCCAGGCGTCCGACTGGATCCAGAAATTTTTGCGTAGCAGAACCCCTTGCGCGTCGGTAGGCGTCCGCGGCTCCGCGTCCGTCGTGGGCGCCGTGATGACGTCGTCTGAGTACTTAGACGCCGCCTCCGCGTGCTGACGTCAGTTCTTCTTTTTTGCCGCGCCAGCAACGCAGATCCACTCTACTCAACCAGATAGGCGATCCCGAGCCACTGGCAGCAGGTCCCGGCGTCGTCGAGCCCCCAACTATTGGCAGAGCACCACCGAGGGGAGAGTCCGTTGCAGTAGGGTCACTGCGTGTTCTGCACCACTGAGGACAAAATGGCGGGCCAGCTCCGCCGCGGAGGGCGACCCGCACTCCAACGAAAGTCCAAGCCGCTGACAACTACAAGGACAACCCAGACCGCAAGACTAGCATTAATATTCTTTATGGTGCAAACTGTTAGGAAAGGCCATATATAGTTTGATTACAAATGTTTCTCACTTGCTGGTGTGTTCATTAGTACCTTCACTCTCAAACAGACATGGTATCTGAGTAAGGCATCCTTACCTAAGATGGACAATGCTGCTCATTGTGTACTGCCCCAGATTTTCATAAATGCCTCATGGATCATATGAGGGAGTCTAAAGCAGACCAATAATGCAAAATACATTCAAAGATATAAATGGTATGCATGGTCTTTTTGTTATAAACGCTTTTCTACATTAGGATGAACATTATAAATGTTTGTTTCCTTACCCGGTTTGTTCTTTTAAAGAATATATATATCCTTGGCATATTTGTTTTAACATGGAAAGACTGACAATAAATCAATCTACCCATTCATATCTTTTGTCAAGGAAAATGAATTTGCCTAATGGGGGTATTATATTTAAGTGTTTTTTCTTTTGCAAACTCAGTTCACCAGGAAGGTTCGCTCCATCGTATGTTTTAGAACATTGAATGATCCGCGACATAAGATCTAGTTGTTTTTTCCGCTATGTAACTTTTGTCACTTTTTTCTTCAATCTTGAACAACTTGAAATGAACATTTGAAACCTGACCTCTTTCTTCCATATGCTGTTTATTACTTTGCACATTTAAAGTGAGTGTGCATCCAAGTTCTCACTCTCGCATATTGACACACATTTAAAGCAACTTGTGCGTCTCATCCTACTAAATGTCTGATTACTAGGAGGCAGAAAGATGCCACCTGCCAAGTTGTAACTTTCGGCTCCTAAAGGTAGAATGAAGTGGCAAAAGTCATTCTAAACAATCATTAGCAAAGCCAGTAGGTCTTGTCTGGTAATTTCCTCTAATCAGTAGGAACTATGAGTTTGTGGACGTCAAACTTAGCATGGTGCCAGACTGGTTCCATGCACCCCTGGGGGTATGTCATCCCTTGGGCCAGCTAGCTTAGTGGCATCGTTAGACCCCCTAACCTAGACAGGGAGCAAACAGTTCTGGCAACTACTGAACATGACCACACTGATCCCTCCGGAACCGTGGTGACCGATATAGAATCTTTCACTCAGACACTCGTGCTCTTTTGCTCAGAGAAATATACAAAGAAGACGCAAAGGGATGTTTTTCAATATTTATTGACCCAAAGTGATTCTTGTATAAGAAATGTGAGCTGCAATGTTCAATAGACTGAAGCAGACAAAAGTTATAATAAGTGTGAAGGCAGTGAATAACACTACAGGTTCCACCAACTTGTTCAGGCAGCTTATATATAATTTTTTTTTTTTTGGTGTAAGATATTTATTGCACATTGTCACATAAGCAAAGTACACTTTCGTCGCCTACAACCATATGAGGCCGGCTACATATTGACATGAGTTGGTGAATGTGTTGATTGTCATACACGGCCCATCAGCCGACAACCATAGGTCCGGCGGCGTTTCGTGAAATAACAAACATGTGTGAATCAAGACAATGCGGTAATCGCTGTCAGATACGTTCCTGTTCTTACATTTTCTACATTTTATATGGAACTATAGTAAAATAAAAAAACAATTTAAGAAAACCCCTAGAACTCAAGGCACTGTCACAGTATTCTCCGCCCCCCATTACACATCAAATATCAATATTCATCTTCACGTGGTTAGATTCAACCCATCACTTCATAAGCATCTTGCTCTGATGAAGTTGTTAGCAAGTATTGTCTGAAATAAGCCCAGTAATCTCTAGGGCGTGAGCCTGCTAGCAATTCTTCCTCGTAAGTGGCGAGTGTGTCACAGCAATATGTTAGATCCTCCAACCAGTTTTTCATCTTGGGCTTTAATTTACTGCTCCAATGTAAGGACACTCTCCGCTTTGCCATTAAGAGAGCTACTACACAAAATGTACGCCTCTGCGCTCTTAGCTGCAGCACTATACCTAATAAACAGACTTTGGACGTACATTGCAAAGATGCCCCTAGTATGTCATTTAGGGCCTGTAGCACTTGCTCCCAGTATCGCGCCACAGGACGACATTGCCATGCTAAGTGCATAAAGTCTGCATTTTCCTGCCCACATCTAATACAGTTGGAGGTGTCTCTTAAGCCGTACCTATGTAGTCTGTGTGGCGTATGATACATTTGGTGGAGATATTTATAGTGGATGATCCTTAGGTTACCGTTAGGCGTAAGCAAGCCCGTCGGTAGGCAGGTGGTTTCCCATTCCTCTTCCGAAAGTGTATCTTCCAACACCTTGCTCCATTTTTTCCTTACCCCCTCAGTGTTCCCTCCAATGTTTGTCTGCGTGCTAGTGTATAACCTGGACACTAAATGAGAGGCTTTGGGTGTTGTGAGGACCAGTTGTAAAGGGGCCAGTGTCTGAGGTTCTTCCGGAAAGGTGGGAAAGTGTTCTCATCGCCCTTTCCAACCTATAGTAGTTGAAACTAAATAGCAGTGTTGGGTTGCTAATATAATCTAGCTTGTCAAGGGTCTGAAATAATCCATCCTTATATAAATCACCCATTCTGTCTATGCCAGCGTGCCTCAGTAATTCCATTCCAACCTGCTCCTGCGTAACTGATAGGGCCGGGTGGTGGGCTAGGGGGAGTGCAGGTGCGTAGAGTGGCAGGCTGTGTGTTACTTTGCCCAACAGTCTCCACGCTTCAGTTGTGGCGTTGACCGGGTTGATGTCTCGCGCATGTAACTTAACTCTCTTATGCGGTAAGATACTGGTCAACGGGATCGGGTCCGCATTACCCGCTTCCACCGCAACATGCGTTAGGAAAGGTATTTCATGGTGCCAGTAATGCGCGAATTGCGCCTGAGCGCATAGGTAATAGAGATCGAGATCTGGAACCTTGAAGCCTCCCTTAGCATATGGTAGTGTCATCGTGTGTAAGTCTAACCTGGCTTGTTTCCCCGCCCAAATTAGGTTTAGCATGAGGGTTTTGATGTTACGGAACACCTCTGCGGGAGGTTTGATAGGAATGTTGTTGAACAATTAAAGGAACTTGGGCAGCAGTACCATTTTCACAATGGCAATTCTGTCCGCCAGGGCTAACGGCAGTTTATTCCACCGTTTGATCTTATCTTCCAGTGAGGATATGGCTCTCCCGTAGTTAGTACGGATAACCAATTCCGGGTCCCTGTGGAACCATATTCCCAAGTATCTGGTCGGTTTGCCTTGCCATTCTAGAGGATAGTCCAGGGCCGTTGGGTGAGTACCATCTGTCAGTGTCAGAATGAGGGACTTAGTCCAATTTATCTGAAGCCCTGAGTACTGGCCAAATTGTATATATTCGCGCAATAATGGGTTAAGATGCTGTTCCGGGTTTTTCACATACAGTACCATATCGTCAGCGTACAATGATATGTGTATGGGGCGCGTTGGGAGTTGTATGGCTGAGTAGTGGTGATGTTGTCTAATTTTGCAAGCCAATGGTTCAAGTATGAGGGCAAACAGCATCGGGGAGAGCGGGCACCCCTGCCTGGTACCGCGACAAATTGCGATTTGGTCTGAGAGATGTCTGCTTATCCTAATGCGTGCAGTTAGGTTCGTGTATAGCATAGTTATCCATCCAATAAATAGTGGTGGAAAACCCATTCGTATAAGTACTGTGTGTAGAAAGGGCCAGTATCGTATCAAACGCTTTGGCCGCGTCAAATAAAACTGCTACAGCCTTTATTTCAGGTGCTAGATAGTGCGCTAGGGCAAATAACGTCGTGTGTGTTGTGTGGTTGATCTATCCGGTATAAAACCGGATTGGTCGGGCCTAATCACCAGCGGCATCAGCGGCTTCAATCTGTCAGCCAATAAGCTCGCTATAATTTTGGTGTCTACATTGATGAGCGAGAGAGGGCGATAGGAATCACATTGTTCCTCGTCCTTGCCTGGTTTCAATGATCAGGGCTTCCCTCATAGATGACGGTAGGGTTTGTGCCTCATGTGCTGTTTCATATAGCTTTAACAGATGTGGAGCGAGTAAGTCCGCGAATGTTTTGTAGAATTAGACTACGAAACCGTCTGGCCCCGGAGCTTTTTCGTTTGGTAGCCGCTTAATGGTGTCTACAACTTCTTCTACTGTAATGGGGCGAGCTAGGTATTCCCTATGTCCGTCTGCCAACCACGCCAGTTCCACATCTGCCATATAGGCCAGCAGTTCTTCTTGCGGTAGCAATGGCCGTGCCTCAAATTAAGAGCCATACGTGCCCATGAATAATGGTCTTAATGTCATGTGTGTGTGCGCCCGAACTGGTTTTAATCGCTGTGATGTGTTGTGGTGCTCTGCCTGTACATATCTTTTCAGCTAGGGCCCTGCCCGGTCTTCCGCCCTCCCCATACCTCCTTGCAGTTGTGCGTTTAAATATATATTTTAGCTTGTCTGCTGCAAATTTTCGATGCTCTGTCAGTATCGCCTGTATGTCGCCCAACAAAGCAGTGTCCCCAGTTTGCGTGTATCGCTGTTCCAACTCTTGTATGGCATCCTCACGTGTTTTTAATTGCTGCCTTATATCTTTTAAGATACCTGAGGTCATGCTTATGCATACCCCTCTTATTGTGGCTTTGAATGCTTCCCATAGCAAGCACGGGTCGTCTGTCGTGGGAGAATTTAGTTCAAAATAATCTAACATTGCTTTCTGTATGGTGTCGACATATAATGGGTCACGTAAGGCTTATGCATTAAAACGCCATGTGAACGGCGGTGGTACATAGTGAGGGATTTGTACCTCCAGGAGCACAGGGCTGTGATCCGAGAGTGTCCTGGGGAGGTGCTTTATATTGACTACCCATGATATCACATCCTGTGTGCCCAGCCATAGTCCAGCCTAGACCAGCTGTTATGAGCTGCATTTATGTGTGTCGCCACTAGTTCCCCCGGATGTAACACCCTCCACATGTCGACCAGGTGTAAGTTTTCCATCGCATCAGTGAGCATCGCCCTCGCTTGTACATGGGGTTCCATCGTGTGCAGTGTTCTGTCCAGTCCCTCTGTTAAAGTTACATTAAAATCGCCGCCCCATATTATATTGTCAGCCTGGATATCTGCAAGTGCGTGCCATAATGTCTCATAAAACTGAGGGTCATCTACGTTAGGGCCATATACGTTAACCAAGGCAACCTGATGTTGTCGCACCTTACCCACGACAATTACATACCTGCCGCCTGAATCTTTGTGTACGCTCGAAATCTGGAAGTGTGTCCCTTTTCTTATCAGTATGCTAACCCCTCTAGAGTATGTCGAGTAGCTCGAGATAGTAACTGATTCCGCCCACCTATTGCCCAATGTGGACGTGCTGCTAGGTTCCAAGTGCGTTTCTTGCAGGAAGGCAACGTCTACATGTAACCTGTCAAGGAACGCAAACATTTGTCTTATCATCTTTGGATTGCCTAAGCCTCTAATGTTCCACGTGATGAATTTTAGTGTATTCTGTCGTGTCATAGCGCTAGGTCTAGTTGTTCACAGGCCATGCTGGATCTTGCTATAGCAGACCGCTCGTAGACCATCTGCATAAGTGCACATGACATTGTAAATCTTCTGGTGATGAGTAAAATAGGAACAACAGTGCATTTGGTAATCAAAGAGGTCGCAATGCTTCTCAGACCCAGTGCATCAATTTGAACATCTCCCAACATCCCTTCCTCCTCCCACTTTAGCGCCCAAACTGTGCCAAAGCCATCCCTGTATTAACATCAAACCAGTATCGTAACTTAAATTGGGGCACACCCTCTTGGGGGTGTCGCCAGGTGCACACGTCTCCATCCACATAGTGGATGTGGACGGGTGCTCAGATCATCTCATTATTCATCAATTCCTTTTCTTCCCCTTCCCGCCATATGCATGTAATCGAAACATAGATTGCTGCAACACCGTCCCTATGCATAGTACATATCTGCATAGAACTTTACAGATCTCTCATGTAGGCTTACCCCTGCAATATCATCCCCAGTGCCGTGGCCCAAAGGCTCACCTTCATGTGATGTCTTTATATACACACTGTGGATCCCCCCCTAGGATTCATCCACATCTGCCTAGCACAGGGGATTGTTATGTTACTCACTGTTCAGTACAGTTGTTCGTGCACAGCGTGTCTCTATCGACCACTCGCTCGTTTCACGCCTGGTTTCCCAGTCTTCTACACAGTGCATGTGTTGTCACCCTTGAGTGTCCAATGCCTGCAGTATTGTCTCTAAAGCACTTGAAAAAGGGCGTATTATCAAATTGCCACCAGTCACATGGAACCTCGCCAAGACTCGCATTTCTCATCCATTAATCGCCTCAATCATTGTCACTCATCCTGTCTTCACGTTCCTGTGCCTTGTGGCGCTTTCCCAGTTTCTTGATATATTCCTGCGCTGCCTGTACAGTCGGGAGAATCACGGGCTTGCCCGCATTGGTGATTTTCAGTTTTGCGGGTTACAGCATTGCATATTCGACTCCCAGCTCCCGGAGTTTCTTTTTTACTGGGGTGAATTCTTTTCGCGCCAACTGCACCGCCATGGTGTAGTCCGGATAGAATTCCAGGGTATTCCCTTGATATGTGATTGTGCCCTTTTCTCTTGCGAGTCTGAGGACTGTGTCTCTGTCCCTATAGTTTAGCATACAGGCAATTATCATTCGTGGGGCAGCACCCGGTTTCGGGGTGGGCGCCAGGGAGCGATGCGCACGTTCGACGAGGAAAACCACCGATAAGCTCCCTGCACCAAATATATCCTTCAACATTGTCTCTACGTAGGTCTCCATCTTGCCTGTGTTTGTAGATTCAGGCAATCCCAAAATACGGACGTTATTTCGTCGAGACCTCACTTCTTGGTCCTCCACCTTTGCACGTAGGCCCTCCAGAGTCTTTTCGATGTTACCGCACGCTTTCGTCGTGCTCTTGGATTCATCCTCCACTTTAGAGATCCTTTGTTCAGCCTCCACCAGCCGCTCGTCGTGTTTTTCGAGTTTCGCTGCCATGGTGTCCACTCGCAGCATCACGTTTTCTAGTTTATTATTCATCTCTTGCAGACTTTGTTGAATTGCCCGCAGAACTGACTCCATGCCGGTCCCGTCGGTCACTTCTTGTTCGCCCTCCACGTCCGAAGTGGCCACTTAACTTTTAGCCTGTTTCCTAGTTTCAAAGGGCAGTTTAGTCTGCTGTTTGTCTGGTTTTCCCATCACGCTAGGACTCGTTGGAGGGCTACCACGCTGAGTCCCTGGGCTTATTATGGACGTGTTTCCCACAGTAGGCCGGTTACGACGCTGAAGTGTTCTTGCCGCCCACTGTGAAGCAGTTCTATGCATTTGACCATCAGCCGACCCACATGTTCGCCCAGCACCCGCTCATTCACTGTTTGGGTACTCAATTCAAAACTTTATTTCGGCTAAAAGCCATAAAAGTGCAAAAAAAGCTCACATTTCAATAAAATTTCCAATATCACAATATCATTTCTTTACATTTTAGTGGCAGATCAATACATCTGGAAAGAAGGAATTTGCTAAAAGAGAAAACCCTATTGCATCTCCACACAATTACAATACCATAATAAAAATAGCACTACAAGTATAAATAAATAAAAAGCCAGAATAAAAAGTGCCAAAACAGCACAAATATCACAATGTAAAATAAACGGATTGGAGAGTTTATATACATAGACCATGTTTCTTCCTAATCAGATAAACGTTGACTAAATACCTGCTCAAAGTAAATGCCACCAGCCTCGAGGTGTTTGAGGCGAATATACGTTCCGCTACAATAAGTTGTCTTATCCCCGAGTTTTTACATAGTGGTTTAATCCATTTGGACCTGGCAGACTTATATGCAGTACAAAAGAAAAGCACATGACTAGTAGTTTCAATTGCCTCCTGGTTACACAAAGTGTTTGGGTACTCTGTTAACAGCGCAATGTTGTCTCTTACACATCCCCGCATGTCACGCCGGGCACTGTGCGGCGTGGGTCGGTAGAACTTGGCTGAGGTCTGATCGTTGAATTGGCAGCTCCTGTTAACTCTTAGCAACGTAGAACACATGGGGGGGAGTGTGGCCCAGATTCCAGCTGTTGTTGTTATATAAGTGTCCGTCTGTTTTTCCCCCCTGCAGTCGTCCTTCAGGCCTCCAGTCAGGTCTTAGCAGTCAGGAGCCTTGCATCCGTTGCCGCTGTGTATTTTCTATATAATGTGCGCGCTGCCCACACCCCGGTTGTTGCAGTGGCTCTCCGTTAATGGTGCGAAACCGCTCGCCGAGCTAAGCGCTTCGCATCTGAACACTGTGCTAATTTCTTCATGCTCTGCCGCCTCTGCCCTGTCGCTCCACCTGTGTGCGCCTCTCCCCGCTCATTCAGAACCAGCCCTGTGTCTTCGCGGTCTCTGTATTACCGTGTGCCGCTGCAACGTCCATGCGTTCCACCGCCATTTTGCATTACCTGGAACGCAACATCTTCCGCAGCCCTTTCGCAGTTCCCGGTAGTTTCCAGCTTGCTTACCTCGTCTGCGGTCTGCCTCCGCATCATTTAGGCAGCAGCCCTGTAGTCTGTGGTCCGAATTGGGTTTTTCACCGCCCGCATTACCAGCGGCTCCGTGCGTTGAGCGCGGCCATTTTGAATCGCCACTCGCCTCCTCTTACGTTTTCCGCTGATATTTCCCGCTGAGGTCGTTTGTGCAGGGTTTTAGCTCCAGAAGCTTATGGACTGCATCTTCCGATTACCAAATATCTATAAGTCGTCCTTTTGGCAGCAGGTTTGGGGGTACAAAGGTCGATTTCCCTGCACCCGTCCGGCGGAGCTGACTCACATGCCAGCCATCCCGCAGTGCGCCCTCTAGCGCCCCCAGCTTACATATAAATTCATATACAGTATTATAACAGTCTATCGTACTCCTAAGATGCCAACCCTAACCTACGTGTCTAAGGTGTAAATGTATGGTCTACTAAAAGAAAGAAATAAAGGGGGGTCTATGGGTTGGTTTATTGACCTCTATATCTCAAACCCTAACAAAGTCAGACAAATCTATAAGAGATATGAAGTCAGACTATGTGTTGTACACAACCTAAAAACTAAACTAGACCAAAGAGGACACCAAAGATCACATGTGGCTGAAAACTCCCATCAGACCACCATTATGGCGGAGTTTCGTCACGTGGGATGCAGTGTGGTCAAAAACTGCACTGCGCCTTCACATAGTTATATTTTCACACTATGGAGTGCTATATTTTTAATCTTAACACTGTAATAGTACTCATTAAACATATTTTCTGTTACAGTAGTTAATTTTAGCACACACTTTTTCACTTCACACACCATCACCACCTACAAGACACATTGTGGCTAGTTGGTTACGTTAACAATCCATCTCTACACCATCACCTGATGGGTTGGGTAAGATTTGGATTCACCATCTGTATCCCACGTGACGATACTCCGCCATAATGGTGGTCTGATGGGAGTTTTCAGCCACATGTGATCCTTGGTGTCCTCTTTGGCCTAGTTTAGTTTTTAGGTTGTGTACAACACATAGTCTGACTTCATATCTCTTATAGATTTTTTCTGTAAATGTATGGTCTGCCAAGAAACCCACTTCTGGATGAGATAACCCCTTTACCTGGTGGGTAAGAGTGTAGAACACGGTCTTGGTCATGAACTGGACACCCCTCACTGAGATGTCAGTCAGCTGCTGGGTGAAAGCTTCAGCATTCAGGGACCCTTCAAAGTAAGCAGAAGTATCTCCTCTGATTATACTTGGGAAACAAAAGGTTATATGTAGAAAAAGGCATCCTTACCTTGTGCCAATATTGTTTGAATTCCACAGATAGTGTCGCCATATACGAAATAACAAACCCATTCGTATAACACGTGTGAGGACCTTGTACACAATGCCAAGGCAGTGTGAAAGTGTTCTCATAAAGTTCTCCATGTTAGCAAGGTCGATGTTTCCAAGAAATGAACCCAAGTGCCACTAATGCAAATGTGCATCAAAAGTTGATGACACCTACTCCTCATACATAGGTCTGCTAAGAAGCTATCCAAAGCAAAGTAATGCTTTCTTTAAAAAAATGAAACCGCATATATAAAGGAAAATACAAAAATGTATACAATAAAAGGGTGATAAAAACTCCTTCCAAGTCAGGCACTCGTGCAATTTGGAGACCCAAAGCATAAAGAAAGTTGGCAATTTTAAACAAATTTAAAGTTACAAACAGGCCAAATCAAAAGTTCCCACCACATGTAAAACCAAATCTTTACATGTTTCAAGTGGTAAATGAAACATTGCTGTTCCAGCAAACACAGGCGATGATTCCAGAGACACCTCGGAGCACATTGATAGAAAAGTATGTTCCCATCCAATCACCACAGCAGCCGCTGAGGAAGCGAAGTCCCCCCACTCGATGTTTCGCTGAAATGGACCTTAGATACAAACCACCAGTAAAGGTCATAGAACGTGGCCAGGAGCAGTGGAATCTGCAAGGGACAGTTTGGCCTTCAGCGGGTCCATTAGTATGTGTATGTCTGAAGGTTCAACCAATTGTAAGCACAAGTCCAGAGCACACTCGTGAATGCACAAGAGGCAGCGGAACACAGGCCATACGCAATGAGCCATACAGCCCAAAATGACAGGAAACCATCCTCATCCAGTTGTCTAAGCAAAGGCATGCCAAAGAAATGCACCATGCGTTCATGGCACAGCAGGACCTGAGTCAGTACCAGCTCCGTCCGATCTTGAGTTGGAACATCCATTGCGAAGAAAAAATAGTAAAAATAATATCCCTGCCACTAGGACCAGCGGAAGACCTCAAAAAATGCTTCAGAGGATGGAGTGGGCAAATGATGGAATAACTCCAAACACTGTTTTGGAAGGTGCTGAACAACCCAGAGCCAATGCTCCTAATAAATCCTACAATTCCAGTTGTACTACCCTTGTTTAAAATACTATGGGCCAGCTCCCCAAAATGTCGTGGGAAGTTGGTACGGAGAATCACCTGTATCTCCGAAGAGGAAAGCACCACCTAAAGATCAAACGTCTCCCTGGCTGACATTAAGGCCACATCTTTTTGAAACAAGGCTTTCAGTTTGCTCTCGGTACCAACAAGCACGTTGGTATGATTAATTGAAGGCCATTGCTTATCCTCCCAAACTACACAGGCAGCCGGGAACAGGACTTGTGTTCAGCATGTAACAATGGAAGATACGTTCACCTCATAAGTAACTCCTGGTTTTATCCTGCAGCAACCTTGACTGGTCAACATCCGGTTACTCCCATTCAAGAGCAATCTAAAAGTCTGGTATATCATGGCTGCTGGAGACCCTTTCAAGTAGCAGGACAAGTTTGCCAAAGACTATTTGTATGTTCCATGCAACAAAACCTCCTTGCACGCTAGGGGCCCACGTAAGTATTCTCGCTGTCAGAACAGTTGTGAAACATCAGTTTCCTTATTCCGATACCAGAATGTGAAAGCAAGCTACGATTGCTCGTATATGTACCCTTCACCCACCTCTGTGTGCTCACTTGCTGGTGGTGTAGACAGTACTGAAAGTGGAAAGTCCAGACTGGTAGTGTAATGTACCCATAGATGATCCAATTTGAGGATACTATCCTCAACGTTAAAAGGTAATTTCTACAGTGTAACAGTGTATTTAGCAACCTTTCATGCCATAGTTATCTGTTGTCTGAAAGGTGGTATTGTGAAACATTTGTGACGTGTCTGTAGTGTCCAGCTTGACACTAGAATAGACCTAAGTTGGGACTGCCCATGTCGTGTTGAACATCTAAAGTGGATGAGACAATATTACCTTAAGAATATTGCTGTAACACTTTTCGCCCAAGTGGGATGGGTATGCCCAGACGTGTGTCCCTTGCTCACTGTGCCACTATTGCTAAAGCACTTTTCACCCTAAGTGGGATAGGTATGCCCAGAAAGTGGGTCCCTTGCTCACTGTGCCACTGGATTCAAGCTAGCCTTTCTGAAGAAGGGTGAAATAACCTAAAACCGGTCCTAGGATGCTTGTTTCCGGCCCAGTGGGGACCTGGCCTGGCAGTTCGATCTGGACTGTTCCCATGGGGCACAGGGTCAAGACTGGTTTGCATATGGCTGGGTCCAAACTGGGGTGTCGTACTGGGCAAAACAATGATGGATTTAACCCAGATCTTTTGACTAGGGAGAATGTCTGCATTGTCAGCATTTTTCCATTTGTTTGCTGTAACATTTTATATGTTTGCGTATCAAGAGAGAGAGAGGGGACCAGGTAGCTAGTCCGTATCCCCGAGGTTTATATATGATTAATCAAAAGGAGACTAGCTCATCTATTACAAAATTACCGAAAGTAAAGGACTCGGGTATGTTTCGTCAGGGGGTGGGAACACCTGGTAGGTCCCAGTACCCAAGGGTAAATTAAACTTTAATACCTTGGCCTCCGTCAGCGGTTAAAAAATAAGGCTATTGGATGTTGGAGGCGAGTTACGACCTCTCACATCCAGTGGTGGGTCGACATGTTTCAGCCAGTGCCTTATGAATATGCTGGCTTTCTTCAGGACCTAAATAAAACGGTGTGGGTGTGACTAAAACTAGTGGGTGTGTAATTCAGACTGTGTATACACGCCCTAAAGTGTTTATCTATGTGTGAGAGGGGGGATTCCCTTCTCAAAAACACGCTTGTTTTAGCAGTTTTTGGCTTCAAGGTGGAGAAGTGGCAAGGGGCTGACCAGCTTTTCTGGGCAGAGCCTGCTCTGGACCTGTAGTGCCTCCTTCGCATCCTGGGACCCCCGCCAAGCCGTTTTAACATCACTACCCTGACACTCCTCACTGCACACTCAGCAACATACCTGCTCCGCTGTAATCAGGCGTCAAAGCACACCCGGGACACGCTAGGTGTCACTAGGTGGGCCCGATGATGAAGCATGCCACCAACTAGGTTGGTGGGTGAGGGCTTCATGAACACACCTACCAGGTGTTCCCACCCCCTGACGAAACATACCCGAGTCCTTTACTTCCGGTAATTTTGTAATAGATGAGCTAGTCTCCTTTTGATTAATCACATTTTATATGTTGCCACGCACGTGTCTGTAGTCTACAGATTGACACTAGAATTGACCTAAGTTGGGACTACCCATGTTTTAACGCAGACGAGTCTTGCTGAACATCTATTGTGGATGAGACCATGTTACCTTAAGTACCTTAAGAATATATTCTGGATGATAGGGTAATCATACCATTGTCCACTACTGCAAGAGCCTGTTTAAAATTTGCCATGTCAATCTCACGCAGCCTTTTAGCGGCATCTTAAGCTATTTTCCATATTTAATTTTAGATAGTATCAAGGAAGCGCTTTTGACGTGGTTTCCAAGGACCCATTAAAAAGTCTTGTAAGTCCAGGTCATCAGATAGTAGGGACAAGTGCTATTGTACCTGAGGCTGTGTCAAGGGTTTTAGCCGGCAAAGTTGCACCTTCGCAACACTGTAAGGTGTCACCACCCCTGAATGTTCACTCTGCATGTCAGGCCTATTGGCTTTAAATCCACTTGCTGTTACCTAGGAATCTATTCTGACATGTGTTAGTGCTAGAGGCCAGACTAACCATCCCTTCCAATTGGGATCTGATGAGTTACGCTTACTCTTACCCAGCATGCTGTCATTCGTGTTTTCATTGTATGGTGTTTATTGATGCCAGTTGTCAAAACAAGTAAGAGTGTGCACATGTGATGTGTTCAAATCCTTGATCTTGGCCAGGGCACGTTGTGCGTTGCAGTTTTATTCGGAAAAATCATTTGTTGTGGTATTAAACAGGCCCTAAATAAAGCCTCTGTTCTCTGAACCTGCCTATCCCCAGATAGTTTACATCTACCGTATCCTTCCTAAAGTTTAAATCTTGTACAGAGAGCAGGGAATTGAAAATAGCAGAGTAAATGAGCTTGGAGTCAGTTATCATATTTTTCTTTGCATCTGGCAGTGCAAGCATTTAATAAAATGAGGCTGGGTTGGACGCATCATAACCAGAAAAATAGTCAAACTTCTGTGCAAATGTTTTTGAACTACCCCTTCGTGGTGAGGATAATGTTCCCATTGTGTAAAGTTAAATTCTTCACGAGGCGTACTCACCTTGTGTACAGAATGATGACCGTAATGTTGAAAACTGAATCTCATCAAAATGAGCTGTACCATCATATAACTCATCGGAAGAAAGCACAGTGGAATGTTCTACATTTCATACACTGTATCAGTGACCGAATCATCAGAAATTGTACTAGGGGTGATAATTTCATTTAAGGAAATTTTAAACAAATGCAGAATTTGCTAAAGTTCTGTTGGACCATACACCTCAATCAGTCCATTGTCCCATACAATCCCATCTTTAACTGGAACAGCTGAAATGTTCACCAGCGACAAATGTCTTTGCTCACGGTGTGGTTTCAGAAAAGTTTACTATGTGTATTGCAGAGTGTTCTTGGACTAAATGTCCATTCAGGTGAAGGAATAACAGTCACAAGACCAATCCAAAGGGCTAGGAAAAGTAATGTAATCCAAAAGTGTAACCATGGAGAAACAATGAATGTTATTTTCAGCCAAAGATTAGAGAACACGCACCTTCAGCTCAAAGGGGAGGGGCGTTGGTGCTTCAGATGTTTGAGAAGAGAAGTCATCAAAGTCTATGAAGTATCCAGAAGCCATCTGGTTTATCTTGGGCTGCTCTGAAAATTGGTTCGAATTAGATGAAGAATCTATCTGCGGTACATTGACGTAGACCTTGTTCTTTTCAGGATTCTCCATTGATATCTATGTCTATGTAATTGAATGAACAGTTATCCTTTTCGAAACGGGTAAAAGACAGATTTCATTGTTTATCGTTGTCTTGTTGAAGATACCCGGCTTCATTTGTAATTAAAGCTTCCATCTGAACCTCCTATATGGTAGTGAGAGGAGATTGGTAGCTATCCAGGAGTTCCTGCAGCATTACTTTTGAGAATCAGCCACTTGGTGTGGTTTGATCAGGTCAATCGAGATAAACCGTTTGTCTCGCGTCTGGCAAGTAGCAGGAGAAGTACCTTCAAAAGCCAAGGCAGGCCCAAATTCTTACTTGTTCGCCATCTTTTCTCTAACCAGATCCCCCAACCTCCCGGATCCAGCCAGTCCTTGCTGGAACAACTTTTACTTCTCCAGTGGCAGTGCGTTTTACTTGGACTGCTTTGTTCACCCCAGTAATCATTCATATCCTGTAAAACAGCCAAACATTCATTTATGTCAAGCAGTGTTTCTACCTCCACTCTGCTAGCATTACCAAGATCTGGAACTCACCTCTTAACCCCAAGGAGTCCGACGTTCCGGGAAATTTCTTGGCATATTGTTCAAAGCCCTCTGTACCCCATATAGGTAATGGACCCAACTGCGACACAAGCCTAATAACCTTGTATTAAAGACTGCTTTAAATCCCGGTTTTTCCTCTCCACGGCCACGTTTCCTTTGGGATGGTAAGGAGACAAGAAATGCAGGGTTAAACCCAAACTTCCCATGGCCTCTTTGTAAGCCTGAGTGGTAAATGCTGGACCCTGATCAAAATGTAGTGTGCCAACTGCTTATGTCCCAATAAAGACTCTCATATCCTTTATAACAGTTTGGGTGTTAGGAGATCGCTGTGGCCTTACATCCAAGAATCGAGAGCAGGAATCCACTGCCACCAAGATATACTTGTAAACCCATCCTGTATGAGGGGGTCGCGGTGGCCCAAATAAACACAAGCCAAGGGCTTGTTCAAAATAAAGAGTTGTCTGGAGTGGACGCGCCAATTTCGAACTCATTATCTGCTGACAGATATTGCATCTCAGGACAAAGTCCATGGTCGGTTTGTAAAGACCCAGCCACCAATAGCGTTGCTGCATAGTGAAGCTGTAGCAGCCACCTCTGAGTGTGCAGAAGCTAGACCTCGTGCAGCCAGAATTAATCCTATTCTGCGATCACTGTTTGGCATTACTCTGTCCTCCCTGTTGGAATCTGAGCATATGGTGTGTTTTGTGCATCTAACTTGGAGTACTTGAGTTGAAAGACTTTCAGCAGGTGTTTGTCATTGCATGCAGCATTGATGGCCACCATGATGTATTTCTCTATTCTTGTACTATGCGAGTGATTGCAGTAACTGCGGCAGTGCGAGCTGTTACCTTTGCGGCATCATCAGCCAGTGAATTCCCAGCAATGTAAATGCCACCAAGTTGATAGCTCTATGTATGAATAATGTGAGCCTGTGTATTGTAGTTTTGAATCACACCGTGAATCTGATGGTACATGTTTCTGGTTTTAGATTCTAAATGTGATAATAAGATATGACTTTCTCTTTTTATATTATTGTTACTTGGCCTTCATATTTAAATGTATATATCATGTATTTTGAAGTAAATCTGCTGCCTACTGTTTCCCTTCGCTGGGAGTTTCCATTAATAGCATGGGTTTCTGATTTTCACACTAATTTGATCCCGTGGCAAGCATTCTTTCAGCTTTGCCACATGTCCCTAAAGCAATTTGTTCTTCACTGTGCTTCCTTGCGAATCCCTTAATCCATTCTGACTCCAATAATGAAGATACTCCTATGACTGTACACAATAACACAAATCACAATATATTTGGGGAATCCAGCATCTGTATTTTGTAGTGCAAGTACCAGAGCCTTAAGTTCTGCCAGCTGTGCCATGCAATCTCCTAGCGACTGCTCCTAGGTTTGTTCACAATGGAAAGTTCCATTGTGCATACGACCGCTTACGACTGGGCATGCAGCTGAAAATTGGTATTTGGTCCCTACAGCAGGCTGAGCAGAAACATCAGTATAAATGACGTAGTCCTAGCGATCTAGAGGCATGATTTCATTAGGCAGAGAATATTCCTGCTCGTACTGGAGAAAAGCTTGTGTTTGTAGTGTAGGATCAAATCTGTAGTCCACATCAGTTGCAGTGAGGGAATTTGCCCATTGTCTCAATCTTGGATGTAGAGCTTTTAACATTCGGAACGCTTGCTCTGGTAACTGCCTCTAAGGTTGTTACCTGTGTCACAACAATTTGTTTCCCTTGAGCCTGGGCGCACGCTCTCACCACAGCAGTTTGAACTGCTGTCAGTATTTTTTCAGTAGGTACAAAACACATTTCTGCAGTGGTATAGAGATGTGATTTATATGCAATCAGTGCTGTCCCCTCATTGACCGTGATGTATGTGTACCCTGATGTACTCTCGATTACACGGATCACCAGGTTAGTTGTATTTACAAGTGTACAAATGTTTGGAAGCTATCCTGTCCGCTTGGACAGAACATACATTTTCCGTGTGTTCTTGTGTCCAATGTGTGCTTGAGAAGTCGGGGAAAATTAGACCGTAGTATGGTTTTACCCGTTCTGCAGAATCTGGAGCGTATGTTCTGCCAAAATTCAGAAACCCTTAAGTGGATTGTAATCTTTCCATAGTCGTTGGAGGATGTAGCAACCCACATTTTACTAAAACAAAAAATGTAGGTACATTGCCAGGCTCTTGCCCTCACATGACAGCTCAATCCATTCGCGATGTCTAGTGTTATTTTGTGTTTCTTTCACACAGTGTTATTCATTAGTGTGGCACTGCCTGCTTTTTGTACTACAAATGTGTAAGTAGCTGGGTTTAAGTCTTTGTAATCTAATATTAGATGACATGATTGAACTGGTTTCATTACAGGAAACTGAGGATTATTCATTTAAGAGTTAAAACTTTCGATCACACCTTGATATTTAATTTGTTTTAGGATTTCCAGAACCTTGTTTTCCTTTATTGGATATTGTGTTTGAGGTTGCGGGGTTGTCCTCGATAGAATGTCATGATATGGTGAACAGTCATTCCAGCCCACATGGTTGCGGTATATCACAGAAGCTAGAGCTGAGGCCCACTCCCTGGCATAGGAGCGTTTAATTGATTCTGGAATGAGGTCTTATGAGGCTGGTAAAATCAGTTTCCATTTTGGGCAATCCATTGCGAAGTCAGGTGGCCAGTCATTTTGGCCAGTAGTATATCATAACCTTGAGTGAGTTACTTCCAAAAGAGGACCTACATTTGGGCACATCACCCTCGAACCGTTGTTGAACTTCGTATAAACCACATGTAACGCTTACCCTGGTATCCAGTGTTTTTACCATGATCTACTCACTCAGTGCTACTCCCACCTAAAATATCCATCCTGTTCAGGCGAACTATCGTGACTTCTGCCGCGCTGTCCAGCATTGTCAATACCCACTTCCCTTTCAGAAGCAGTGTCCTCACAATCTGGGGCATACCTGATCTGGAGTCAAACTACCTTCTTTTTAAATTGAGGTTTTGATATTCTAGGCTTGTCTTCCTGCTAAAATTATGTAGTCAGACTAGCGTTGACTCCTTTCTTGGTTTCAAGTGCTAGTCTCATCTCTGCTCTGACTATTCCCCTCTCTCCAAACGTTTATTGAATTAATCCTGGGAGGAAAGAGTAATGTATATCAGTATCCTGATACCTAGCCAACTGTTTGACATTATCACAGTTACGTTAGTTGTAACGTTTTTCAGTAGACTCCTGTGTTGGAGACCCAATCCGTGATTTTGTTTTGTCCTTGTTTTTCTTATTATCTCACTTCTTCTTCGTTGAAAAGTCGGGTGCTTGCTTAGTTATCCTTTTCAGAATTACTCTTCAATTGCAGTCTTCCTGGTCTGACCCGCAAATTATCTCTACATGACATAGCATAGGTTTTTTTGATAATTTTAGGTGATTTGTGCTCCTCTTTTGAAGTATATATTATGAGGAACAAGGGGGCCCAATTACAGGGACCTTGGGTAGTTAGCTATTTCTAAAGACAGTGGTCCCTAGACAGAGGATTCAATAGAGCAAAAAATTAATTACTATAGACCCAATCAATGCTATATTTTAGGGCTGTCTAGCTATGTAATATATACTTGAATATTTATGCATAAGCAAAAACAAATTTTGTGGGGCGCAAGCCTGCATCCAACTACAGTGAAAAGGGACAAACAACGTAAAGCAGAGGGTTCAGGCAAAGCAAACTGTTTAAACAACATTTAGATGCAACAAACAAATACAAACGTGTATAAGGTGTGCACTGTGTCGACGGCGTTTCGATCCTTAAAAGAGAATACAAGGATCATCATCAGGGCATTAAGTTATTATGCCTGTGTACTTTATGCCTGCAATGGCTAGAACCATAGAAAGACGGGGGGAGAGAAAATAGCATAGAATTAGCAATGGGCGATCAACAAACATAGTTATGAGCGAGCCAGTCACTGGCAGTGAAAATGGCGTAGTGAGAACCATTCAAAGTTAAAGGAACAATTAGGCGCAACAACAATATTGTGTTCAATACAGATGAGGCTAGTGCAAGAATTTCGAATAGGTGAACAGAAAGGTACAGTATGATCGTGCAAAATCAATTAAAACTATGACGCTCTTCAGAGGCATACAGACTCGCTAGGACGAGTAAATATGGCCGCCAAGTACTCGAAAAAGGGTTTGCCCGTGAAGGTGTGGGTAGTGAAATAAAAGTACATGCTGTGAGTTTTATAGAGGAACTTGAAAGAATTCAGGGATAATAAGAAACCTAAATTACCTATTCCGGCGATGGATTCAGAACTGACTGAATAGGTATGGGAAAAGCTGCAAGACCAGTCTCAATGAGGTGAACCGTGTTCGATCGATTTCTGATCAGCTGTACGGACGAGGCACAGGGGAGCTGTGAGGGTTGAATCTAAAAGGGGGGCTACTAGTGTGGTGAATAGGAAGCTGGGAGGGACTTGATAGCTGGGCATATAAAGCACAGCAGATGGGTGCATACTGGGTAGAAGTTATCTGCATATGTGGAGTAGGGGATGTGTTTGGTCAATTCAACAAATGTTCTATGGAGAAAAATAAGGCAAAGTTGGCATCTGAAGGGGGAGAAATTGAATATACTTGGATGAACGAGCCGGTTATGGCTGTCCTTACCTGGCATTTTTGGGATAAGCTAAAGCCTAATCAGCGTTAGTTGGTCCGATCCGATGGATTCGGTATCTCCAGTGGAATAGGAAACTAGGTCAGGGGGTCCCATCGGAAGAATTTCTGTATTTGGGCACGTTGCCTCATCGCGCTTACTTGGAAATAAGTCTCCCACAGCTGGGGCGTCCTACTCCATGGCGATTACAGCAATTTGTGGGTACCCCGGGAGTGGTTTAAGGCAGTAATAGAGCTGGTCATGTGACTAGGAGGCAAGTGAAAGAGAGAAGTAGAAGAGGATACATCTGCGCGAGTGTAGTGGCCATTTTGAAGTGGTGTGAGATTGTAGGAGGAATACTTGTGAAAGGAAGGTGGGTGCTTAAGATGCTACGGGAAATTACAGAACATAGAGAGTGAAGGCATATTCACTAAAACAGCATAGCCAAGCGCTATGTACAGTTTAACCACAGGGTTTAGTACACAATCTGTATAGTACTGTTCATATTAAAGAGATCCAATCCTCAAGGCGATTGAGGCCAGTGTAGATGCTTCCAGTGCATAGGATCCACTTCAATTCCTCCTTGTCGAGGAGTTGAGACGTCCGCACCTCTTGGCGGTTGTTTTATTACGCTGATTATTGTCCAGCGTATATCATCCTCAGTATGGCCTGTTGTCTAAAATGTTCAACAAGAGGGGCATTTGTTGTCTTACAGCGAAGACTGCTGCAGTGTTGACATATCCTTATTCTGGCTTTTTGCATGGTTTGCCTTATATGGATCTTATTGCAGGGACACATAATGGCATAAATTACATTGCAGGTGTTAGTTTGAAACTGATTTGAATTCAGTTTTGACTTTTCCGAACACAAATTCTTCACATTCAAACGTGAATTTGCATACAATACAGTAACCACATTTTTACCTGTATTGTTAGGGCTGGTAGCCCAAAGTGTGTGTCTAGAGTGCCAGTGGTTCTAGAGAAGGGTAATGTTGCGTGAACAAAATGATCTTTAATGTGTTTGTTTTTGAGAAATGCAAATAGCGGCCGCTCCAAATTCAAAATACCAGCATTTAAGACCTCCCAGTGTTTCAAGATACTTTTGCGTATGGAGTTTGATACTGGACAGAATGTAGTGACACAGACCAAGCGGTTCTGTGTATTCTTGGGTTTGGGTTCAAGAAGTGCATCTATGGGACAGTACCAGGCTCTTTTGAGTGAATTGCGAATCAGCCTGCTAGGATATTCTCTAGAGGTAAGTTTGTTGCTGAGGATTTTGGCTTCCCAAAAGTAATCCTCAAGTGCGCAATTCCTTCTGATGCGAAGAAACTGGGAGTAGGGGTGCGAGTCTCTAAGGGCCCAGGATGATTGCTGTCATACCTCGGAAGTGTATTACGTTCTGTGGGCTTTCTGAAGAGGCTTGTAATCAATGTCCCATCTTTGTGTTGGATGTTTACATTTAGGAATGGGGTACTAATGGTAAAGTTAAGTCTTTCACAATTATTGTTCAGCCAGTGGGGAAATTGTGTCACTGTGCTATAAGAGTCTTGCCAAATGATGAATGTCATCTATGTACCTTTCCCACATAGCGATACCTGTGTGGAATGGGTTGGCTGGTGATAGATGGTGTTTGGTCTCGAGGTTATCCATTTACAAAATAGCCAGGTTCGGAGAAAAAACTGCCCCAATGGACGTACCCTTTACTTGTTGATAGTACTGAATATCAAACAGAAAAAAAAATTGAGACCGATCTCAAGCAGCTGGAGTATGAAGATAGTGGGCACAGCATGTGGCCTAGGGCGTTTAAGTATTTGTTCGATGACAAGGAGTGAGTCAATTTGGGGGATGTTAGTATGAAGGGACTCCACGTCCATAGTACAGTGTGTCTCTACTGTAGGGTTGAAAGGATGGTCTTGTACTATGTTTATCATTGCCATGCTGTAGCGTATGTAACAGTCCGTCTTAGGTACAAAATCCTTGATAAAGTCTATGTAGCGCTCAAGGGGTTCCAAAATGGAACTGCAGCCACATACTATGGGACGACCCGGTGGCGTTCCAAGATTTCTATGTATCTTGGGTAGAGTGTAAATTACTGGGATGCAGGGTAATTTAGTTTTGTGAAATTAATGTTCGTATTTGCTTAGAAATCCTTGCACAAGGCCTTAATTTGTGACTTGAAGAATGAGGTTCCGAAATTCTTTGATGGGATTTGTGGGTAGTTTACAGTAATGGTCGGTATTGGCCAACTGTCTCAGAATTTCATTTTTGTATGTTGCTGTCTCTTGGAGAACTATGCCTCCCCCTTTGTCAGCTGTTTTTATGACAAGGGTATCATTAGTTTTCAAATTTGTAAGTGCTGTTTTTTCTTCTATGGGCATGTTGTAAGGGGTAAAGCGGTGTGAGTTTTCAAGATGTGATATCATTGAGAATTAGTTTCTCGAACGTCAATATTTCCCCTAGGATCATATTGGCGAATGGTGAAAAAGTAAAAGGACGTCTCAATGGAGTGTTGGGACTACTAATAGGTTTGGGATTGAGCATGAAGTAGCTGTGTAATCTTATCTTTTGAAAGAATCGTAGAAGTTCAGTCTGGAGGTCCAGAAAATTATGACGGGTAGGAGGCAAATCCCTTAGGCATTGGCGTATAGCTAATGCTGCTGCTTCCCCTTTATTGTTACTCAACATTATGGCAGATACTGCGATGAAATTGCCCATCAGTTTCATCCCCAAGTCCAAAGCCTGTTCTTCCCCATGCTCATTCTGGATCAGTTTTAATACTTCAGGTAGGACTGCCAAAGAAGGGGTACCATGTGTTCTGGTATATAATTCAGCACAGACTGTGTGTGTGTGTGTGTGTGTGTGTGTCAGAGTGTGTGTGTGTGTGTCAGAGTGTGTGTGTGTGTGTCAGTGTGTGTGTGTGTGTCAGAGTGTGTGTGTGTGTCAGAGTGTGTGTGTCAGAGTGTGTGTGTGTGTGTCAGAGTGTGTGTCAGAGTGTGTGTGTCAGAGTGTGTGTGTGTGTGTGTCAGAGTGTGTGTGTGTCAGTGTCAGAGTGTGTGTGTGTGTCAGTGTGTGTGTGTGTGTGTCAGTGTGTGTGTGTGTGTCAGAGTGTGTGTGTGTGTGTGTGTCAGAGTGTGTGTTTGTGTGTGTGTCAGAGTGTGTGTGTGTGTCAGAGTGTGTGTGTGTGTGTCAGAGTGTGTGTGTGTGTGTCAGAGTGTGTGTGTGTGTGTCAGTGTGTGTGTGTGTGTCAGAGTGTGTGTGTGTGTCAGAGTGTGTGTGTCAGAGTGTGTGTGTGTGTGTCAGAGTGTGTGTGTCAGAGTGTGTGTGTCAGAGTGTGTGTGTCAGAGTGTGTGTGTCAGAGTGTGTGTGTCAGAGTGTGTGTGTCAGAGTGTGTGTGTCAGAGTGTGTGTGTCAGAGTGTGTGTGTCAGAGTGTGTGTGTCAGAGTGTGTGTGTCAGAGTGTGTGTGTCAGAGTGTGTGTGTCAGAGTGTGTGTGTCAGAGTGTGTGTGTCAGAGTGTGTGTGTCAGAGTGTGTGTGTCAGAGTGTGTGTGTCAGAGTGTGTGTGTCAGAGTGTGTGTGTCAGAGTGTGTGTGTCAGAGTGTGTGTGTCAGAGTGTGTGTGTCAGAGTGTGTGTGTCAGAGTGTGTGTGTCAGAGTGTGTGTGTCAGAGTGTGTGTGTCAGAGTGTGTGTGTCAGAGTGTGTGTGTCAGAGTGTGTGTGTCAGAGTGTGTGTGTGTGTGTGTCAGAGTGTGTGTGTGTGTGTGTCAGAGTGTGTGTGTGTGTGTGTCAGAGTGTGTGTGTGTGTGTCAGAGTGTGTGTGTGTGTGTCAGAGTGTGTGTGTGTGTGTGTCAGAGTGTGTGTGTGTGTCAGAGTGTGTGTGTGTGTCAGAGTGTGTGTGTGTGTGTCAGAGTGTGTGTGTGTGTGTCAGAGTGTGTGTGTGTGTGTCAGAGTGTGTGTGTGTGTGTCAGAGTGTGTGTGTGTGTGTCAGAGTGTGTGTGTGTGTGTCAGAGTGTGTGTGTGTGTGTGTCAGAGTGTGTGTGTGTGTGTGTCAGAGTGTGTGTGTGTGTGTCAGAGTGTGTGTGTGTGTCAGAGTGTGTGTGTGTGTGTCAGAGTGTGTGTGTGTGTGTCAGAGTGTGTGTGTGTGTGTCAGAGTGTGTGTGTGTGTGTGTGTGTGTGTCTGTGTGTGTGTGTGTCAGAGTGTGTGTGTGTGTCAGAGTGTGTGTGTGTGTCAGAGTGTGTGTGTGTGTCAGTGTGTGTGTGTGTGTCAGTGTGTGTGTGTGTCAGTGTGTGAGTGTGTGTGTGTGTGTGTCAGAGTGTGTGTTTGTGTGTGTGTCAGAGTGTGTGTTTGTGTGTGTGTCAGAGTGTGTGTGACACACACACACACACTCTGACACACACACACACACACTCTGACACACACACACACACACTCTGACACACACACACACTCTGACACACACACACACTCTGACACACACACTCTGACACACACACACACTCTGACACACACACACACACACTCTGACACACACACACACACACTCTGACACACACACACTGACACACACACACACACTCTGACACACACACACACACTCTGACACACACAGAGTGTGTGTGTGTGTGTCAGAGTGTGTGTGTCAGAGTGTGTGTGTGTGTCAGAGTGTGTGTGTGTGTGTGTCAGAGTGTGTGTGTGTGTGTCAGTGTGTGTGTGTCAGAGTGTGTGTGTGTGTCTGTCAGAGTGTGTGTGTGTGTGTGTCAGAGTGT